>NC_066618.1:243473848-243780792 GCF_025201925.1 Gopherus flavomarginatus
TACAGGATTATGTGAATCCCATATCTGTCAGTTGGAAATATGAAGAACAATTCATCTTGGGCAATCCACTGTTGAAATTTCCCATTTTTCTGTTTATCCTTTCTTCATACCATTTAAGTATACCCACCTTTAGAATGAAACGCAGCAACAGTTTGAAAGCTTTCAGCAGCCAACTGAACAGTTTATGCCAGGAAGTAAAGAATACCATATTGACATGAAACTGCAGTGGGAATATAATTAATATTATCCACAGAGGAATTTGGCTAAGACAGTGGAATTAACACCCTTACTCTTGTGAACAGTGTCATAGGATCTTTATTGACCACAGTTGGTCAGATTTCAGTTAGAAGTGATCCTGGACTCAAAGTCTGGACCTTTATCTGTTTTTCCCCCTTTATCCTCTGTCCTATTTTTCATTTTGAATCAGATACAAATGTTTTAAATATTTTATTGAGCATTTGAATTTTATTTTGTAAGAGTACTTATTAATGGTAACATTTAAAATACCTTTGTTCAGCTCTTCAGAGAGAAAGTTAACTTTTCAAAGGACAATCCCAACAGAGACTCTGAAGCTGCATATTATCAGTTCTTTCAAAGCTAGCTAATATGGCAAGAGTGTACTCAATGTTACTCACAATATACAATGTGAGTATTCTTTGAGAGATTTACAATAAAAGTAGATACAATGCAATCCATGGGGGAAAAAAATCATCCCAAGCAATGTCCACTCAACCTGTTTTATTAGAGGTCTCCTTAGTAAGGATGTGTTTAATCTTTGATTTCATGTTGGTTTGGTGTATGTATGAATATAGACCATTTTAAAAGTATGTGAATTAATTGAACACTGATTTCTTGGAAGCATGAATTTAAAGTAATCACTTGGAAAGTGATCTGACACTTATGCAGATCACCACAGAATGCTATGGAATGACAGCATCACTTGAGTTTGACAGCATGATTTTGAAATTTGCAAATGGACGCTCAGATGAGCACTCATGGCAGGGTGTTCTGGAAGAAACCTTCATTTTGAGTTTATAGGAAGGATATGAGTGAAAAAAAGAAAACATGGATTGAAATTTTTTATTTATGATTCTGTTATGTTCATGGCATAAGCACAGATAAGTCAGATACTCTTGCTGAAGGTTGCATTGCAACACTACTTTTATTTTTAGAATCCAGACTAATACATAGTAACTAAAAAGAGAGAGAGACAAAGTAGGCTGCTCCATGAGGCACAACTCATCCCACCTTGTTTTAGTCTGGTTCTTTCCAGGCTCTCGTGATCACATACTTCACTACGGAGTACCCTAGCATGCAAGCAAAAACAGGCAATTCCCCTTCCCCCCAATCCCCACACTGTTGAACTGATTGCTTGCAATTCCAATACTGTCCTCAGTACACCACAGATTCTACTCTATGGCAAGGTGCAAGCAACAAAATCCACAGTCCTTCAAGGTTAATCCCCATTTTGGGATGCGCTAGAAAGGGCATGATGGAGCACATGCAAATCAGCAGATGCTGCTGCTCCAGTATTCCAGGAGAAATTAGAATGAAAATCCACTCATGAAGAGCTGGTCATCTGTACACCTGGCATTTTTTCTGCTTTGATCTGTATATCCAATGTGTTCATCACAGGTAACTTCAGATACTCAATAAGAAGGGATTTGTAATGTGTAGTATGTCAGGTGTTTTTTGAGCAAAGACTGAAAGAGCACTTCACTCCAAATTACATTAGGACCATATAACTAGCTCTGGTCAAGAAGAGACCACTGAAAACTGCTATGGATGAATATTAGCATTTATTTGATGAAGCTGTCACCCTCAACATGATGAGACTTCTTACATATATGAATTATTTAAATACACTTTGCTTCCACCTGAAGAATCATTGTGAGCACATGGATTAAACAACAATTGTAATAGTTTTGCTCCTCTTCAAGACTTGCGTTGCCAAACAGCTATTCTGTGTAATCTGCTAAATATGACTCGCTTCCATCAATTTTATCTCTTCCCTCATCTCCCCTACTAGCAACTCAGAGTGAGATGTATACTTATTTCCTGACAGGGGAAATCAACTTTACTTAATACATATGTGAGGTTGTTAATGCATTTCTCATTAAATTATGCTGATATTTCATGTCCATATAACACGATGGACAGCAGACATTGGGACTTACTATGTAGCCATTTGGAATTATTATTGCTGGGTTAGGTACTTTTCAAAATATGTTCAGGAAATGTTTAAAACATGACCTGTAATAGAAAATTTGGTTTTGGACAATTATCCTACCCCTGAAAACTATTTGTCTTTTTAGAGGCTTGTGCGATTTTGGAGTTCTTACAATCTATTTTGTAAACACCTAACATAGGATTTTTCATAGATAGTTGGGGACTTGCTAGGAGACTTTTGATTCCTTCATACCAGGATTCTAGAAAGACAGGACCATGATAACAGCTGATGACCTAGTTTCTCATCTCAGTGACACTGAGGCAACTTCACTGAAGTCAGTGGTCTTACCTTGAAATGAGAATTTGGCCCATATGACAACATAGCCACCACCATTTTTGCATAGACAGTTTCCCATATAAACTAGGATCTGAGGGCAGCTAATGGTCAGCAGATGTGTTAATGTTGATTTTACCTTGACAGCAATAGTGATTTTAACTTGTATTGCAATTTTAACCTTTCCAGGCTTCCTGGGATTTTTATGCATGCACTTGGTCATCAAATCAAAATTACTGTTGTAGTAGCAGCCTACCACAAGGACAAAAAGGCCTGAACAAGTGGCTAGCATCTTACTGTGCACTGATGCACTTTTTGGTTTCAGGAAGTACCACTGATTAATGACTGACAAAATCATGAAGAGTGGATCTAAAACTCTGAGCCAAACAGTTATCCCAGTTAGGGGTCTGATCTCAAATGGTAGGTACTGACTGCTTACAATGGCCATTGATTGATTGTAGCCCAGTGCTTGTATTCTTTGTATTATGTTTCCATTTTCCCTCTTTTTGGTGAGATCCTCATTGCCTACAGCTTCTACTTAGAAGTGTGATTTATTCTATAAAAATGGCATTGTCCACTTCTGCATGTCTTGTGTCCCTGGTTCCTGAATTTTATTTGTTTGAAAGTGTTTTGTTTAAAACAAACAAACCAACCGCCAAATCCCTGTGCTTATAACCTGATTCTTGCAGTCTCACCCTGGGATCTGAAAGTCAAGCTGATGCCTAGATACCTTTCAATTATAGACAACATCTCTGTTTGAGGGTATGCAACAGAGTAGAATCTGTGTGTGTCTTTCTCTTTTTCTGCCACAGCTGTATTGGCTCTAACATGAGTAAAAATAGTAAAAACTCACTGTTGCTAAAGTAAGCAGAAATGACTGAATATACATAGTATCAGTTGAGTAGAAAGCTGCTATTTTTATGCATTCACTTCTCTAAGCATAACTTATGTGATAAAATCTATTCTGATTCCTTGCATTATTACTTCTAAAAGTTTTGAATAATCACTTCCATTAAATACAAGCAAATATGACTTTTTTGCCTTCAGTTGTCAATTCAGGTAACTGTACAGAGACCTGGGAAGTTTCAGTTGCTCTGTTTATTCTACTGTTAAACATATCAGGATACTAAGCATATTAAATTGTCCTAAAAATGGACAAATCAAACAACAAAATCAAATATTCTCTTAGCAATTAACAATTTCCTTATGCAACTGTTCAGGCATACATAATACATATTTATGTTGAATTGCTATTGCAATAATAATAAGGCAGTATTTGCAAAAATATGCAAATAGGAAAATGTCACAAAGTAAACAACATTTATGGCAAATTTAACAGAGCTGTCCCTTCTTACAAACTCCACATCTAGCCAGCTTGGTTTTTGGTTATGGATAGGGCAGGGCTGCCCAGAAGTGGGGGCAAGTGGGGCAAGGGCCCCCACGAGAGGTTTTTTTTGGGCCCCTGGATCAGGGTCCTTTACTTGCTCCGGGGGCCCCAGAAAACTCTCGCGGGCCCCGGGCCCCAGGAGCTTCTTCTGTGGCAATTTGGAGATGGGGGGTCCTTCCGCTCTGGGACCCGCCACCGAAGTGCCCCGAAGACCCATAGTGTGGGGGTCCTTCTGCCCCGGGACCTGCTGCCATAGTGCCGGGTCTTCGGTTGCAATTCAGCGGCGGGAGCCCCCGCTGCCGAAGATCCCAGACCCCCTGAATCCTCTGGGCGGCCCTGGGCTAGGCCACATCAAATTCATGGTCCATTTTGGTCAATTTCATGGTCATAGTATTTTAAAAATCATCATTTTCATTATTTCAGCTATTTAAATCTGAAATTCCATGGTATCATAACTGTAGGGGTCCTGACACCGAAGGAGGTAGTGGAGGCATTGCAAAATTATTGTAGGGGGGTTGTGGTATTGCCACCCTTACTTCTGTGCTGCTTCTGGTGCCAGTGATGTCTTCAGAGCTGGGCAGCTGGAGAGTGGTAGCTGCTGGCTGAGAGCCCAGCTCTGAGGGCAGCGCCACCGCAGGCAGCAGCACAAGTAAGGGTGGTACTGTTACTCTTACTTCTGTGCTGATGCCTTCAGAGCTGGGCCCTCGGCCCCTCAGCCAGCAGCCACCACTGTCCAGCAGCCCATTGCCACCCTTGCTTCTGCGGGTGGTGCTGCCATCAGAGCTGGGCACCTGCCAGCAGCCGCCGCTTTCCAGCCACCCAGCTCCGAAGGCAGCACAGAAGTAAGGGAGCAATACCATGATCCCCCTACAATATCTTTGCAACCCTGCCACAACACTCTTTTGGGTTGGGACCCCCAGCCTGAGAAATGCTAGTGTCCCTGACCCCTGTGAAATTGATATAGCATAGGGCAAAAGTACACAAAAGACCAGATTCCATGGTGAAGACCAGATTTCATGGTCCATGATGCATTTTTAATGGCTGTGAATTTGGTAGGGCCCTAGGTATGGCCCAGGAAGGGACTTGCAGTTCCTGGGTCTCTGCAGCACAGCATGCTGGCCAGGGTGGAGTAGGCTATATAAGCAGTTCCCTGTAGGAATAGGTCAGTCACTTGAAACAGGATAAATAACTCCACAGATCTAGAGACAGTGGGCCTATGGACCTGGGGAAAGAGGCTTTTAGCATTTACTGGTAGTGTAACTTTTGTTGACTGTTAAGAGTTTGTGTTAGGAGCCCAGAGTGGGAGAAAGGCTTGGAATAAGATGATGGAAGTGGCCTGCAGTAAAAGGGCAATGAGGCTGTAAAGTCCAAAGCAGACATCTATTCCCCTTTTAGGGGAACAAGGTGGAATCTCCCACCCATGCTCAAATGGGAGCTGAATGCAGACTCCCAGTGACTTGCCTGGACCCAAGGCAAGACTGGGGAAGACTTGGTCTTGACTTATGCTTGGCTGCAATGGGTGGAGTTTGAGTTTAGCTGAAGGGCTAAATTAACAGCAGGATCATTATAGTGCTTCTGAAATGAAATATGCTTCCCAGGAGCCTGGAAACCCTGTGAATCCTGGCTCTGCAGCAGCCTGTCAGGAGAGCTGCTAAGGAAGGAGATAAACAAGCATGTCAGTTGGCAGGGAACTGGTTTCAGTTGACAGTTCCCGCGGGACACTTGATTTTGATGAATCAATATGTTCTGATGGAAAAATGGTCTGTCAGAAAATTTTCAACCAGCTCTAATTAATATACTGACAAGAGAAACTGAGGCAGTGGGTTTATTACCACAGCTAACAGGTGAGACCCCTCTCAGTAAATAAGTATGAGATTTCTTTAATACCAAGGAATTCAGATATTTACTACTGTATTCATGCTAAAAGAAATGGTTTAAGAAAGGGTTTGAAAACAGCAGAGCACTTTGCTAAGCTTACAAACTCCAAACTGCCCCTCTGTCATTGTCTTACAGTTATATCTGTTTCCTTAATTTCTTTCCCTTGCAGATTACTAGACTTGTTCCCACAATTCTTCTTGGAGAAAGCTTCCTGAGATGTTTTTTCTAGACTTAAGCCTGGCTTTCTTTCCCTGGCATAGCTTTGTAGCATTGCAGATTTCAGAACAGTTTTCTGACCTCTTTGCTGCTGGATCCTTTTCTTAGCCAGGAACTGGCAGTCTAGTTTTGCTTGACATTACAGGTGCGTTAGTTCTTATCTTAAATGTAGTTCTCTTTTCTAGTCATGTTAAGAAAATGTACCTTCTTGATGGCTGATCCCCAACAAATGAGCAATTCTTACTTCCCTTTAGTCCTTTACAAAAGAGAAAATATACTCTTAAGTTGGGCCTTCAGAGGTGTGGAGAGTTAGTTTCCTGGCTGAAATCTTCAACTATGCCAGGATTCTGAGTCTTGTTTGATTTGCACTAGTACCTAGAGGCTCTAGCTGAGATCAGGACCTCACTGTGTAGGTGCTGTTCAAACACAGAATGAATCAGACCCTGCTGTGACCCTAGACATCCCTGTATTCATACCCTACATGCTAATACTGTGTTTGTTTGTTTTTTTGTTCAGAAATGCCTGGTGAGGTATCATCTGAAAACTAATAATACACCAGTCAACAATTTCATTGTAAAATATATGCATAACAATGCTTTATGTGAAATTATGGATACTCACTGATATTATGCTTTTAAAGTCAATGACTAAAAGTTGTTTAAACTAGGCATGTCAGGGGAGTTGATTAAATGGGTTTCTCCAGACACAAGAAGGAGGTGGATACCTCAGACCATGTGTGGCCAAATTCAATTGGCTTTTCATGTGTACCAGACATTTCAGCAGGAAGAGATCATTTGCATAGTAGCAACCACTGGTGGGGGAGGACCCAGCATGGAGCCTTATCCTCTAGATCTCCTGGCTCCTTTACTCAGCATGAGCTAATGGGATAGCTCAGGGGTTTGAGCATTGAGCTGTTAAACCCAGGGTTGTGAGTCCAATCCTTGAGGGGGACATTTAGAGAACTGTGGTAAAAAAGGGTTGGGAAGAAATTTTCCTCTTTGGCAGAGGCCGTGGAGGTTTTTTACCTTCCTCTGCAGCATGGGGCACGGGTCACTTGCTGGAGGATTCTCTGTAGCTTGAGGTCTTCAAACTACAATTTGAAGACTTCAATAACTCAGACATAGATTAGGGGTTCGTTATGGGAGTGGCTGGGTGAGATTCTATGGCTTGCATTGTGCAGGAGGTCAGACCAGATGATCATAATGGTCCCTTCTGACCTTAAAGTCTATGAATGCTCTCTGGGGGTACCCTGCAGATGAATACGTTTCAAAAGTTCACTGAACTATAGAGAGAGCAGGAGTGAACCCTTAAGTGACCCTTCATCTCAAGGAGACCAAGAAACCAAATGTTTTGGTCGCTGTGATGGGTGCTGGCCAGTAAAGGCTAGAAAGGAGACTTTGGTTGAGAGCAACCACCTTGAACAAAGCCTGAGCCTTGCTAGATTAAGCTTTAGACTTTTTAGATGCATGCCTTCGCTTTTATTTGCTTGTAACCATCTCTATCTTTATCTCTTTTACCAGGTATCCCTGAAGCCATGCTCTTTTGCTAATACACTTGTGTTTTCACTATAAATCAACAGTGCTGAATAAGTTCAGTAAAGTGTGTGCTTCTAGGAAGCTGACAGGCTGACATGTTACACTGAGTGTATAGAGGCAGCGACCCAGATACTCTTTTTATGAGGGTCCAGTGAGAGGATCTAGTCCCTGCAGCAGGATGATTATGGGGTGAATTTGGGGCTGGCAGGTACTAAGATCAGCCTTCAAGGAGTAACCAAAGTGGGCAAAGCCAGGGTGAGGCTTGTGGGCTGCTAGCTGGCTGCTGGAGTCAGAGTTCTGAACCAAAGCATTACAGCCACGAGACATCCAGGGTTACAAAGCAGCCATTGACTGAACCCCTTACTGACCTGGGTGAAGCCCAAAACATTATATCTGCCCCAAAGAGCTTCTAATCTAAGTAGATGATGTGGGCAAAGGGTGGGAGAAGAACAGAGGGTTGGGGTGATCAAGGCCACACAGCAAGTCAGGGGTAGAAGTGGGTATAGAACCCAAGTCTGTTCAGTCCTAGTCTGGGGTTCTTTGACCATGCTGACTCTCACTACCTTTGAAAGCATATCTGGGACAATAGGAGGGTATCCTAGCTCAAAGACCTGCTTCCAGGACCAGATTTAGTTCTCTGTCACACTAGTGTAAATTGTGAGCAAGACCATTTAAGTCAATTGAGTTACTCTGGATTTTCACCTGTGTAACCAAAAGCAGATTTTGGCCCACCTTTGCTTGGTGGTTTTTGCCTTGTTGCCTTTCTATAATTTGCCTTTTGTCTTCTTTTTACAATTTGATAAAAAACGTTGTTTCTGGTCTTGAGAGTTTGTATTTCAAGGTTTGGCCCAGGATAGCTGTTTAATTTTGAAAGCAGGAGGGAGAGAACTGACAGATCAGTGCAATGTGCTGTGTGATGATGGGGAAAATAAATATTAAATCTGAAAGGAAAGGAGCAGAGAAGCATTTTCAAACGGACACCTAACCTTTGTCCACAAGTAAGTAAATATTATGTGCTTGCTAAGCACCAACAGTGATTTTCACTATACCAAATAAAAGTATGAAGACGTTCCATACCAGAGAACTAAGACTCTGTTACTGTTTAGCTTATATGACTACTAAGAATGGATCTCCATGGGAGTAAGAGTGGCAGAATCTAGCCCCTTATTACCATGTATAAAACATCAATTTGTACATGTTGCATGTGCCAGCTGCTGGCTAACTGTGCATGCACCACGGTCCTCTAGCACATGGAACGTTAGATCTGCTCAAGCCTGTGTGAGCAATATATTACCTATTTGCTGGTGACCTGAAGATGAGAGAGTGCCAGATTTCACTGCACCAAAAATAGATTCTGTGTTTTGGAAGCAGAAGCTCCTGTGCTCTTTTCTTCTTGCTCAATAGAATGTCTGTGTCTGTGTGTAGCCACTAACTCATTACATAAGCAAAAGGACCCTTTCATGCTTGTAGTTATCAATTTCCCACACAGTTACCTGCCTGCACATAAATGCATATTTTGCATGTGAAATTTAGGTAACTATATTTCAAAACCTAGTTCTTATTCTCAATGGGAGTTAAACACAAAATGAGGGGAAATTTATACTCCTCAGTATCAGAGGGGTAGCCGTGTTAGTCTGGATCTGTAAAAGCAGCAAAGAATCCTGTGGCACCTTATAGACTAACAGACATTTTGGAGCATGAGCTTTCGTGGGTGAATACCCACTTCGTCAGATGCATGTAGGGGAAATTTCCAGGGGCAGGTATATATATGCAAGCAAGCTAGAGATAATGAGGTTAGTTCAATCAGGGAGGATGAGGCCCTGTTCTAGCAGTTGAGGTGTTAAAACCAAGGGAGGAGAAACTGGTTTTGTAGTTGGCAAGCCATTCACAGTTTTTGTTTAATCCTGAGCTGATGGTGTCAAACTTACAGATGAACTGAAGCTTAGCAGTTTCTCTTTGGAGTCTGGTCCTGAAGTTTTTTTACTGCAGGATGGCCACCTTAAGGTCTGCTATAGTGTGGCCAGGGAGGTTGAAGTGTTCTCCTACAGGTTTTTGTATATTGCCACTCCTAATATCTGATTTGTGTCCATTTATCCTTTTCCGTAGCGACTGTCCAGTTTGGCCGATGTACATAGCAGAGGAGCATTGCTGGCATATGATGGCATATATTACACTGGTGCACGTGCAGTTCTCTCTGGGTCCTGAAAGGGACTAGATGTGCAACCAGGTTTCTTGCCAATCTCCCTGCTACAGTCTCTTATATATTCGAATAACAATGCTCATTGTTGTCACATAAAAGCTGAGACATCTCATCTCACTCCTGTTTTTTCATGCTGTTTTTAAATGCTTGGATTGGTCTGCTCCTATCAGGCTGTGAAAATGCTGAGAATCTGAGCCCAGAGACCTAACCATCACAGGACCTAAGCAGATCAGCCATACCATCACCGGTTCATTCACCTGCATGTCCACCAATGTAATATATGCCATCATCTGCCAGTAATCCCCCTCTGCTATGTACATCGGCCAAACTGGACAGTCGCTACGGAAAAGGATAAACGGACACAAATCAGATATTAGGAATGGCAATATACAAAAACCTGTAGGAGAACACTTTAGCTTCCCTGGCCACACTATAGCAGACCTTAAGGTGGCCATCCTGCAGCAAAAAAACTTCAGGACCAGACTCCAAAGAGAAACTGCTGAGCTTCAGTTCATCTGCAAATTTGACACCATCAGCTCAGGATTAAACAAAGACTGTGAATGGCTTGCCAACTACAAAACCAGTTTCTCCTCCCTTGGTTTTCAAACCTCAACTGCTAGAACAGGGCCTCATTCTCTCTGATTGAACTAACTTCATTATCTCTAGCTTGCCTGCGTATATATACCTGCCCCTGGAAATTTCCCCTACATGCATCTGACGAAGTGGGTATTCACCCACAAAAGCTCATGCTCCAAAACGTCTGTTAGTCTATAAGGTGCCACAGGATTCTTTGCTGCTTTTACATACTCTTCAGTGTTCACCCTCCCACTTTTTAAAAATTCCCTTTATGGCAACTCAAGGATAAAAATTGGCACTTGTTTTAATGGTGGTTGGTAACAGCTGGTCAAACTTTAATAACAATGGGAAACCTAAAATAAATAATGTATTAGTTACTATAATAAACCTGATCAAAACAAATTCATCAAGTGCTCCCATCTTACATTCTTTAACTGGAATTTCATTGTAATTCAGCAAAACTGATGCATTCCTTTGAGACAAAGTACTGTTAATACCGGGGTTAAACAAAGTGACTCTCTGTATGTCTCTACTGTGGGATATTAGCTGTATCATTCGCCTCAAAGTTGTACAGTCCCAAAGTAAATGCTCAAAAATGTTAAAGAACTTCAAAGGATCGTAATGCTCAAGCAATCCAACAAGCATTAACAGTCCCCCTGCCCTGAAAAGAGAAGCATTTACATAACTAATTAGTTTACCATAGTAAATAATCCCCTGACATTTACAGTAAGTATCCATATTGGAGGTTGAAGTAAATATTATGTTGCATACAAAACTATAAATAGTAAGAATTTTGATGCCAGGCACAGTTTTAAAATACTATGGAAAATAGGAGAGCACTGGCTGTGTTGAAATGAGTCTGCATGCCCATGGTGCACAGTTCAAAAGCTCAGGGTTCCCATATACTAAAGAGACAGGACTCAAAAAACAGTGGTGTGTTTTTGTTAACTCAAAGATCTTCAACACAACAGTGTGTGATGCATCCTTGTCCAGCTGGCCAGAAGAAAAGGGGCTTTTGCCCTTTAAGGGCTTCCTATGCAACTGGTGGTAGAGGAAAAGGAAGTTTACCCAGAGGGAGTGGGTAGTTGCTTCAAGTGGATGGATCAGGCTGGGTTGGATTGGTATTTATACCCTGTGGAGTCCCCAAGCAGCCCTCTCACCTTCACATCCATGAAATCTGAAAAAGTTCCTTCAGGATCCGTGCTGGACATCATGCTAGTGACCCCTTTATCGCTGTTGGATGGGGTGGGTTTTTTTCCCTTCCGCACAGCAGGTTTGTGACCCGGTAAGGGAGATAGAGTGGTTAGGTTATAATGTCAAAACAGATTACATAAAACCTGTGGCAGATGTCCAGTGCAGGTACTTGTTAGGGAGGGTATTTGGATAAAATGGATTGGAAAAGGATTTAGAGGAAAAAGCATCTCTTAAAGGAACTGAGTTGGGGGGGACTTGGAGAGCCTCAGTCTAGTACATCAGGGAGCCAATTGTCCTCCTTTTATGGCACCCTGCACTCTCCTATGAGGGGAAAGTTGTGAAGTCCCAGAGATAGGATGGCTGAGACCATTTTGAGGATTATGTGAAAATAATTAAAGAAAGGATGATGACCTGCTGAGCAACCCAGATATTTTAAGTGAATAAAGTTGCAGCCTAATTAAACCACATCTATTGCTTCCTATCTTTTCCACAGCATGATTGGACAATGAGGTTATGAGATACACTTCACTTCTGCTCAAAGTACCTTAAAAACCATAAAGGGTTGGGAGGGAGCATAGTGGTTAAAGCACTGGGCCAGAAGCCAATGATTAATGGTTCTCAGTTCTGTTCCCAGCTTTGCCAATGAACTTTATGAAAGTCATATGACCACTTTGGTGAAACTGAGATACAGTTTAGAAAGTGAGATAACACTGTACTTTGCAAGAGTGATGTGAAGCTTAATGAATTACAAGTTGTAAAGCAATTTGAGGGGATTGGTGCCAGAGAAATGTCAAAAATTATTTTATGATGGCTTACGCTGCAGGCTGAGAGCATGCATGGACAATGAAAAATATAGAGCTCTAGGCATGCAGCTATAGAGGACTATGCATTGGTGAGGGTTCTGCTCAGTCAATAACGTTTTTTTCCAGCACACACCTACAGCCTTCCTTGACTTTGCTGTGACTCCCAATTCCAACTGACTTTTGTGAGCTCAGTTAGGTGAACCAAATCTTTCTGGATCCCCAGTAATGAGTATTGTTTTCCCCACCTCAGAACAAGCCCACTTGATGTCCCTCATACATAATAATACCAATTGCTGCAATTGCCCCCCAGAAGCAGAAACTCTATAGAATCCTTTGTTGGTTTCTGTTGGAGGAACAGAAACAAGTAGACCAGTAGCTGTACTTCTGCATTCTAGAACCTTATTATCAAATGTAACCAGCTACACATTTTTAACTGGAACATCATCTAAAATTATGTGCTGTTGGGGAACGTCTCCACTGAGGTCTCTATGCAAATCATGCTTCTATATTGAGGATGTTTATAAACTGATGAGTAAGAATCAGAAAGCATAATCTATTTTCATTTTCAAAAAGCCTTTGACAAAGTCCTCAGTCTTCACACCTCAGAAACTGGCTAAGAGCCAAACATCGATTAGGAATAAATTTTATCAATTTTCATCGTGACAAAAGGTTAAGAATTGGGTGCCTCAATGTTTTATGCTTGGATCAGCGTTGATTACTAGATTCACTAGTGATGTGATAAAGGGCTGAACCAGCAAGGTGACCAAACTTGCAGATAGTCTTGTGTAACCATATAATTGTACTAAATTCTGGCGAACTCCCAGAGGACCCTAACAAAGCTAAGTAAACTGGTAGCCCAACGTGAGCTGAACTGCAATATTGAAAATGTGAGATAATGCACAATGGGAGAAAAAATTAGAAGTACTCCTATGCAATGTTCAGCAATGGTCAAAAAAGTAAAGAAAATGATAGAAAGTATAAGGAATGTGATGAAGAATAATAGTGAAAGTATTACAAAGGTATTATATAAAGAAATGGCGTTCAGATGTGGAGTTCCCATCTCAAAAAAGGATATTGGAGAAGTAGAGGGAGTTAGAGAATGGAAATGATTAGAGGCATGGAAAATCACATGAAGAGATTGAAAGGACTAAGACGGTTTTGCATAGAGAGCAGAGGAGTAAGAGGGGAATGCGTCAGAGGTATCCCAAATAATGAGTGGAGGGGAAGGTAACTGGGGCACTCCAGTTTACCCTCTGACATAATACAAGAGCAAGGGGACAAAAAGCAAGGGAATGTTCCAGCTGTCTAAGCTGCTGGCAGGCAGCTCTAAACAAAATGAAACGAGTTGTTGCACAATATCTGAAAATATACAATGGATAATTAATAAGGCTGAGATTCAGCAATGTACTTAAGTATGTGTATAACTTTAAGCATGTAAGTAGATCTATTGAAGCCAGACTTAAGTACCTGTCTGAACGAGGGCTACATTAAAAAAAAAAAAATGGAAGGCTGCTCAAAGTTGGAGCAAAGTGGTGCTCCAAATAACATGGGAACACTAGTATTTAATTCCTCCACTTTCTATTCCAGCTCCTTTTCCTAGGACCATTCCTAGTTTGACCATTTCTTGCAGTGTGTATGTCAGTTGACTGCTTAGGCGATTCACTTGATGTTAATATCTCTCGACTGCCGTATTAATTATGCATAATGCTTGTAATCAGTTGGGGTGTGAAGATATTTTCTATGAGGAAAACCTTGGTTTGTTTTTCATTCTCTTGTTGAGCTATGTGATAGGGTGTTCTCCCCACACCACCCATGAAGGAGTTAAGGCGGCTCAGAAAGGGGCTAACTAACCTCGTAGGCTGCACCAGCAAGGAGATTTAGTCTTGAGTGACAAGCACTAATTGAAAATGGAGCCCATCTGTGCAGGAATAAGTAGGGGGTTGTGTAAAGCAGGAAGCGAGAGCAGAAGAGGACTGCAGTGTGGAAGTCTGTAGTCACCGTCTGGGCCCAGTCAGGAGAGGGGGAGGAAAACTGTGGGGAAAGCAAAAGTCCTGGGATCCTGCCCCTGAGGGAAAAGTTTATCCAGAGAGGTGATGGAGGAGACAGTATGCAGAGGAGGAAACCTAAGGAAATGGCAGTGAGGATTGAGACAGTGCAGATCTTGGCTGCTGATTGTGAGGTCCCTGGACTAGAGCCTGGAGCAGTGGGCAGGCCTGGGTTCCCCTACCAGCCACTGAGAAATTGGTACAGTCTGGAACGAGAAAACTGCCTGGAATGGCACTCAGACAGCTGTTCCAGTGAGACTGTTATCCCAGAAGGAGAAAATTGTATAGAGACCTGGCTGAAGGGCCAGGCCACAAAGAGGAAGCACTGTGACTTTTAGAGCTTAAGACAGGCTGCACCACAAGTGAGTGAAGGAAGGTGGCATTAGAGGGGGTAGAACTAACTCCCAGACACAGGGCTGGCCACAGACCAAATGGCACCCCAGGTGAGGAGCATCTTTGCCCCCACCTTTGTTAAACTTTTGAATAACTTTATTTTTTATTGCATTTGTAGCCCGTTTCATGCCTTTGATGCATGATTTATCTCTGTCATATAGGATGAAAAACTTACATGTTGAGATCTGTAAATCTGTATTTATTCATGCCATATCATATGTAAACAAATAAAAAATTCATTTCCTCCAAACTTATAGAAACTTATTAATTTTAAGAATAACTGAAATGAACTAACATCAAGAAATTGAAATGTGCAGCAACATTGGGTGGACTGGTATTCAATAGTGTTACAGTAGGTGACAGTCTTAGAATGTTAACCCTAGTCCTTTAATTCAAAAGGTCACTTTTCTCGCCTTTGCCCTCATGAACTGAAGCACAGTGTCAGAGAGATCCGAAGACCGGCCAATGGCATTTTCAAATGATAAAATAGCAAGTGATGTCAGTCTCTCATTGGCTATTGTTGATCAAAAATATGTTTTAATGAGCCTGAACTTTGAAAAGCTGTGGTCACTGCTCACGACTATGCTGGCAGCTTGATTAGGATCCTCCAAGCTATCCACACATTAAGAAGTGTCTTTCAGCTTAGCATCATGAATGAATTGGCGAATTTGGAGTGGAGGAGATTGCTTCCTGTGTGGCAAAATGTGATGGATGTTGTCCAATTCAACATAGAGGTCTTTATCGTTGATGTCCAAACCATTCCCCATGTGTCAGCATCTGGTGAAGGTCTGTACAATTGTTTGAGTGTTTTTCCTGTCCACTGGCAGCTTATTAAGGTCATACAAAAAACCTCAGGTCTTTTCATGGTGCTTCATTTGCCAAACTCTTCAGTGGATGCTCAAGCAATGTCAATGAGCGAGCAAAAACATTCCTTGAATTTTTTTTTACCCCCTAGATTCCCATCGCCTCATCTCTGCCCTCAGAACCAAACTGTTTCTTCTTCTGATGAATATAAGTTTCCTTGAAGACAGGCTCAACTCCTAAATTTTCTGCCATTTCTTTGGCAGCAGTGATGGTATCTTCAAATCTGTTGTCTCTGGGGCCACAGTGAAATCAAGTAGTTGTGGTTGTGATGTCCATCGACAGAGTTTGCAATGCCTTGCTTACAACGTTTACTTGGAACAGGTTATAGTGCCAAGCCACAACTGAGACCAGAAATTTGAAGTCAGTGCTGTGGTTTGCCAGGCTTTGAACCTCGTGTTGGATTCCAGCCTCGACTTTACTCAACTGCACCAGTTCCATCAGGACATCATAAACCTCAGTCACTTGGTACTTCACTGGCCTTATTCTGTCAATGTGATGCTCCCAGCGAGTGTCACTTAGTGGCTTTATGGTCAGATTTGTAACATTATCTGAGATGATCTTCCACTTGATAGTTGATGCTGAAAACAGGACGTATATCCTTTGCAGTACTCCAAAGAGAGATTCTGAATCTAAAGAAGATGACAGTGTGTCTGACACAACCAGCTTGAGGGAATAGCAGCCACAAGACATGAAGAAAGCTCTTGGATTCAGCACAAGGATCCATGCCTGGATGCCACTATTTCTTTCTTTCATGTTCACACCATTGTTGTAGCCTTGGCTACAGCAGTCCTGAAGCTTTATTTTGTTCTCATTCAAAATGATCATAAATAGTTCTATTAAGTCTTTTCCAGTAGAGTCATTCACAGATTGGAAATCGATAGTGTTCCTTTACTTGGATACTGCCATCCTCTTCGTCAACAAACTGGAAATTACATAATGTCACTGTGACTGATGGGAGTGCTGTCTATTATTATGCCATAGCACTTCGCTTTGCCAAGCCACCTCGATATGTTTACCAAGCACCTTCCTTCCATAAGGTCAATCAATTTGTTTTGAATTGTTTTGCTGCAGTAATGGTCCATAGTTTCTTCACAAACTACTTGATGCAGGTGCTCACACGTCATCATTGTATTGCCCAGCGAGCTCTACCAAATCGAGGAAATTATCGTTATGTTCAGTGACATTAAATATATTATTTATTAGTTGCAACTTACACTCTTCAAGTCTTAAAACACAAGTACACTTTCAGAGTTACACAATAAAGCAAGTATCAGGAGGTAGCTGTGCTGGTCTGTATCCACAAAAACAACAAGGAGTCTGGTGGCACCTTAAAGACTAACAGATTTATTTGGGCATAAGCTTTTGTGGGTAAAAAAATGCCCAAACAAATCTGTTAGTCTTTAAGGTGCCACCAGACTCCTTGTTGTTTTTACAATGAAGCAAGGCTCACAATATCATAGCTGGGATCTCACTTCACTTCAGTTTGTTCTTGTATCTCACTGACTGTCCCTTATATACCTGTGAAGGCATGGCTGACAACATTCTAGGAGGTTCAAGGAAAATGTAGTTCTCAGAAAGTCTGGAAGGTTCCACAAGATTGTATAAAGGTTCAGAACATTCTAGGAGGTTAGGGAAAAATAAATCCACATCTAGAATACCTGAAACATATTACTTTTGTTGTTAACAACAAAAACCTAAATCCAGGTCTGTCCAGATAGAGCCACAAGAAGGCCCTCCCAGCAAGGAGTAGAACCTCGCCACAAGCTGCCTTTTGGGGGAGCATTTTTTTCTTGGTGTTTGTGCAGGTGCAGCGATACTACAATTATGAGCCAATGTTTTGATGCTATATAATTGTTGCTTTTGTTTGTCAGTTTTATGTTGGCCAAGTAGGTGACAAAGCTAAGAAGTTTTGTGTTTTCTGGCAATTGGTCTTGTATATTCTGCGTTATTATGCCTCTTTGTTAGTCTAGTTTACTCTTCTTGTGATGGTATATTTTCATTTCTAATGCTCACATATACAAACTGCACATAGCAACTTCTTCTTTGTTTCACTGATTCACTTGAAATTACAGTGATTACACTGATTGCATGTACAGCTCTCCATAGGGGTGATGCAAATTCATCCTCTGATTTACTCACAATGTGTGAAAATCACAGAGGCACAAAGGGCTAGATCCACAAAAGGACTTAAGTGCTGAATATCCACTTTAGGCACCTAAATCCCAGAACTGGGCCACATTGGGATTCACAACCCTCCCCTCTTCAGCTCCTGCCAAACTCTGTAGGCACCTAAATTTGCTTCATGCCTATGTTTTTGCAGTGAAAGTTCCTTAAGCACCTATGTTTCTACCTCTGAGCATGTATACTGCAGCCCCATGCTAGGGGTCTGTATGCCTAAGCCCCAGATCAATTCATGACCTGGGAAAATTGGGAATTCCTCTGCCCACCTCATCTGTGGGACCTTAGCTAGTAAGCATGTTCAGATCTCACTTACTGGACTGGGTCACTATAGACAAGCTTACTCAAAACAACTGGGGAGCATTGGACCTCCTTCATAACTTTTAGTCCAGTGCCTAAGGTACTTAGCCGAGATGTGGGAGCCCCCCAGTTCAGGTCCCCATCTGCCTGATGGAGAGAAGGGATTTAAACTGGGATGTGCCACCTCTCAGGTGAGTGCCCTAACCACTGGCTATGGGATATTCTGGTGTGGGGCTCCCACGGTGTCTCCTGTTTGAAGCTGTTCTAGTGTGGATATTGGAGCAGGGACTCCCACCTACCATGTGAGTGTTCTAACCAGCAGGTGTGTGCATCTCTCTCTCTCTCTCTCTCTCTGATTTTTTCATTATTTAATCCAAAGTGGAAAAGGAGAAACTTAGGGAGACCTCACCACCTCTCAAATTAAAATATCCCATAGGTCAGGTGGATGGGGGACTTGAACCTAAGGTCTCCAACATCCAGATGAGTTCTCTAACCACTAGGCTAAAAATTATGAGGAGGTGGTTGACCTTTATGCTAAAATGGCTGAACCCCAAGAGATCCTTTGCAGCTGAGAATCCCAAGAAGAGGGAGAAGATTCCCTTGTGTTGCCAGTACCAATCCCCAAGAGAGGGACTTGGCATTTCCCATTGTCTAACTTAGGATAGGAGCCACCTCATGTGCTGATTTTTGTGAATCCCATTCTGAGTCACCTATCTCTCCACATTTATGGAATATAGGGAGCCTAGGTGCCTAACTCAGGTTTTGTGGATACCAGTGACTTTTCCAGGTGCTGAGTGTTTAGATGTGGCAATAGAGTCCTTTTTGTGAAGCACAGAGGCTTCATGGTGGTGGGAGGAGGGCTGCTGTATCAGTGGCCACACATGGGTGTTTGTGTACCTCCTACTCATTGAGGGAAAAGATTTCAGCACCAGCCTTGCATAAGCCAATGTGTAAGGCCACATTTCAAACCTAGTTTTTGTTCATAGATTGGAAGAAGAAACAACCTTTTCTAGTTTTCCAATTTCCAATTGGTTTCTTAACTTCAAATGAAATAATCATTTAACTGAACTAGTTGAATAAACTGAAATGAAGAAAATATTCTCTCTACACTGCAGAAGAGGCTATTCCTGTTAAGAGCTGGTTCAGCACTTTCAACAAATTCTAGTTCCAGGTGCTGAATCAGTGACTTCCACCAGTTCAATGGTTTGACTTTCTTTAATACTGATCAGCAAATATGTACTGCTTAATATTTTTGTGTTTAATTTAAATGATTTTAATAAATTGTGGAAAGTTTAGGGCTTAATGTAGGTTGTCGATTTCAAATTTAATTAGGTTTATTTTTAAAAAGAAAATCTGCATCTAATTTAAATAAATCCAATTTTTAATATTTTAAAAAATCTGTTATCCATCCTGCACTTAACCAACCAGTCACACAATCTTTATCCTCTTTACCTGGGTAGATGAGTTAAGCTTGTCACAAGTTGCTTCGGGGCCATCTCCCCTTAAGGGGCCAATCAGCCTGTGACAAGCAATATTCATCTGGATTATTTATTCATCCATCATTGTGACATTATTGATGGGGCATTAACTATATTTTTAATACTGTGGTTGAATTAATGTAATTAATTGTCTTTAGAAATTTGCAAGTGTTTGTTTATGCTCCAACCATTCTGAGATTTTTTTTTTTAAATTAGATATTGAAGTTTCCTGCTCTTTCTATTGAAGCCTGTAAGTTTATCAATGGGAAGCTCTAAGCCACCTAAAGTTTGGTCTATGTGAACTTTTTCAAATGGATGGGTATTCACTTTGGAGTCATATGATACTGACAAGAATAGTGCCTGTGAAGTTAAGGAGAAATAATGCCTAGCATTTCAGTGTCCTTAAACAACCTGTGTGTTTCAGAAAATATCACAGAGATTTACTGGAGAGAGAGATGAAGGAAAGGCTGAGGATATCATTAGTATTTTTCAAATCACTAATGAGCAGGATGGAAATTAAGTCCTTTGAAGTCTCTCAGACTGAATGGTGTGAATATTTCCTATCTATTCCTTGTGTTGCTTTTCTTTTGAGCAGCGCCAGTACATCTGAAGTACCAAATAAACTTTAATCTTCAGCTGCAAAAAGGAAGAATAGTTGTAGAGTTGCTTGAAATGTAC
This sequence comes from Gopherus flavomarginatus, assembly GCF_025201925.1. NCBI lineage: Eukaryota > Metazoa > Chordata > Testudines > Testudinidae > Gopherus > Gopherus flavomarginatus. The sequence continues at coordinate 243,494,077 of NC_066618.1, forward strand.
AGTAATATTATATTCTGAATTTCTCTATTCCGAGGACCTAAAATCCAAATGTGACTGAATTAAGTGAACTAATTCACTTATATTTGTTGTTAAATTTCATAAGACCCCCATGAGGCAAGTAAGTATTATATCCATTTTATAGGGAAACAGACAATTGGTGACTGAGCTCATATTCGTTGCATGTCCAAACTCACCCTACAAAATTTTGCCAGAGTTAGACCTTTTTCCTTGTCATGTATTCACTAGTAACATACTGTCTGACAATATAAATGATGTACTTTGACAATAACTGACAATAACTGTATTTCCTATGATTTCTACATGCTATTGAACAGAGGTGTAGTGAGCGCCCTCCATACCCTCCGACCGGAGGGGGCCCCGCAAGGAAGGGGGCCCCTAAAAGTGGCAAAAAAAATGTAAGGTATAACTAGGTAAGTGTCATTTATTGACGCTATTGCACAATCCATGTTGGTTTTACTGACAAAACCGTGAAGTCATTATGATACATCATAATGCTATTGGCTACATCAGTTGTCTGTTGGTCAGTTTCGAATTTTAGTTGGACCCATTCAAAGAATGTGTATTTGCGTTCATAATGGCGGTCGGCGGATAAATGTTATTAATTTAGTTGTTTAGTTTTTTATCGTTTCCAACGCAGAAGCGTGCTTTGTGATGTCTAAGAGAATGTATAAGAGCGGAGCTAGTAAACAAAAGGCAGCAAAAGATGCCGAGAAGGAACTTGAGAAAATTCTAAAGTTGTCAACGTATTTTGCACTGCAATCCAACCTACAGGTACAGGCACATGAAACCGACAGCGCCAGCAGCAACGAATCGTATCCAGAAGTATCCAGAAGTGCTTCAAGTGAGGTCAAAGGTGAAGCCAGTTGTTCTACCAAACACTGTGACAGATATTCCAGCTGCTGCCGGGAAAGAAGTATCTGAATCTGAACCTGAACCACTGACTGATGATCCAGGAGATTGGCAGTCTATAATATCGGACAGGCAAGTGTGTGACATTGTTGCACGTGGCCCACTGCAGCAGAATGAAAGTTACGAATTTCCATTTAATGAGGAAAGACGGAGGTTCACAAGTACTCATTTCTGTCGAACCATGGCAAATGGCGAGAAAATAAGACGTTTATGGTTAATGTACTCAGTTCAGAAAGATGCCATTTTTTTGTTTTTGTTGTAAATTATTTGGCACTAGCGACATATCGCTACGTTGTGGAACATCTGCTTGGAAAGCACTGTCAAAAAGACTTCAGCAGCATGAAACAGACAAAGGTCATCAAGACTGTATGGTGAAATGGTTTGACCTTCGGTCAGGCATAGTAAACCGTACATCTATTGACCAACTCGAATTGCAGGCTTTTCTGAAAGAAAGAGTTTTCTGGAGAAATGTTGGCAAACGCATGGTTAATGTCATTATTTTCTTGTCCGAAAGAAACTTGGCATTTTGAGGAAGTAATGAAAAACTCAGCGATCCTTCGAATGGCAACTTTTTGGGACTGTTTGAATTGCTTGCAAAGTATGATACTGTCCTCAGCGAACTTTTACAGAGGATTAAGAAAGCAGAGACACATGTTCAGTACCTCAGTCCACAGATCCAAAACGAGCTGATTCAACTTGTTGCCAGTAACATTCAACATGCCAACATAGCGCAGCTTAAAAAAGCAAAATATTATTCAGTTATTTTGGACTGTACTCCCGACGTGTCACATGAAGAACAGATGTCTGTGGTGTTACGCTTTGTTGAATGCAACGGTGAAGATGGTGTCAATATTCGTGAAGCGTTTGTTGGTTTTCTTAATGTTCATGATACAACTGGCAAGGGCTTATTGGAAGCGTTTCTTGAAAAGGCAAACAACTTAGGAATAGACATTGCTGACATGAGAGGCCAAGCTTATGATAACGGCGCAAATATGAGAGGAAAGAATAAAGGAGTTCAAGCCCGCATGCTAGAAATAAATGACCGTGCCTTGTATGTACCATGTGGAGCTCACATTTGGAATCTTGTGATCTCAGATGCGGCAAAGTCATCGAAATATGCCATTGACTTTTTCGGTCTGATTAACAGAATATATGTTATCTTTTCTTCTTCACCTTCACGTTGGGATATACTTCAAGAACATATGCCAATATCTGTTAAAGGGTTATCGGACACTCGTTGGGAATCAACAATTGATGCTGTGAAGCCATTGCGTTATCACCTTGAAGAATTGTGCAATGCTTTGTCATCTTTGCGAGAATATGCACTCGAAAAGAAAGATGGCAATACAGCAACAGAAGCCGGCATGCTTTTAGACCATGTTACTACGTGGCCTTTTGTTCTGACTATGTACACGTGGTATGATATACTATTTCACGTCAATAAAACCAGCAAATTAATTCAGTCACCAGATATGTCAGTTGACGTACTGCAGGCAGAAGTCGGTGCTACAATGAAGTTTTTGGAAGACTATCGAAATACAGGATATAACTCTGTGGTCACAAATGCATGTGAAATAGCAGAGCATATGGGTATTGAGCAGGTGTTTCCAGAAACCAGGGTGCGACGTAAGAAGAGAATGTTTGATTATGAATGTGCTGATGATTCGAGTCGTCTTTCTGCCGAAGAAAAATTCAAATCGCAGTTCTGTCTTGTTCTCACTGATCAGGCCATATCTTCTGTTTTGTCGCAATTTGACCAACTTGTGGAGTGGTATAAGTTGTTTGGATTTCTGTACAACGCTAACAGCCTGAAGCAGTGTCACAGAGAAAATGAACTGGAGAATCACAGCAAAAATTTTGAAAGAAAAGTGGGACACACTGATGCCAACGAACTCATAATGGAATTGAATCGTTTTATTTATGTCATCGAGAAAGAGAGAGGACTTGTCACGGTAAACAATTTTTTAACGTACATATACGTACATATACAAGAACAGCCTTCAGGAGATATTTCCGAATCTTTGCATTTGCATCAGAATTCTGCTGACCACACCAGTTACTGTCGCTGGTGCTGAAAGGAGCTTCAGCAGAATGAAACTGATCAAGAATATCCTGCGCTCAACCATGATAGATGACAGGATTTCTGCGCTTGCAGTTATCTCAATCAAAAACAAGATTGCCAGATCTCTGGACTATGACGCATTGATTAACCAATTTGCGGAGAACAAGGCTCGAAAGAAGCGCTTTGCGTAAATACGGAATCCATGTACACTGTAGGCCTATGTATACATAATATGAACCCTGTATATTGTATAAAATAAATACCGCATTCCAGTTTCTGCATTGTAAGGGGCCCCAGACATATGTTCGGAGGGGGCCATGTTCTTTGTTGCTACGGCCCTGCTATTGAATAAAAGCAATTCTGATAAATGAAAAGGTGATTTGACTAATACAAGAAAAGAATATAAAAATGGGTTCTATGCTACGTATTCATCACGAGGATATTGCATAGTAGATGGCTACTCTATAAGGAAACCCCCTTTCCAGTAAACACTGAGTTTTTAAAGTACATGGACTAGAGTAACATGTGCCTAAAACTGGTCATGGATTTCAAGTATCTGCAAAGTTTGGAATGTTAAGATAGGAGATTTTTGATTGATCTATTATAATGATTGGTGAGCCATGAAATATAGATGTGGCATGGTTTTGAATAATCTCAGTCCCCAGGGATGCAAAATGGGAGCAGAGTTCAGAACCATCTCTAGTTGATGTAAATCCCCATTTGGAGACCAGAAGCTGCTTAGTTAGTATCACAGAAATCATTTATACAATAAAAAATCCTCTATTTGAACTGCTGCATGGAAGCAACATCACTACATCAGTGAAGTCCAAGCTATTCAATTTCTCGAAAATGATCCATACCTTATGTAATCAGGTATTTATTATGCTTCTTAGGAACTAGTTAGTTCATAGAGTGGTGGTGAGACGTTACAAACGTTGGTCACAGTCAGATCATCATATGAAGATGCTGCCCATGGGGATATAGACAGTAGAATACAAATTTATCTAAACCTCTTTACCTTAAAACTGCAAGTGATTTTCTGTTTCTTGGCTCTCCTAGCATTGACCCCCACTTATATGAGCTCCTGGTTATCTGAACAAACTTCATGTCTCCATGACTGTTATGAAATTATGGATCGTATACCATATGGGATCCTACCGTAGTAAAGAATTTGTTCAATCCAAAATGGCACAGGAAAGAATGTGTACATGTACGTGCACATGCATATGCAACCTGGACTGACTACTTAATGTACTTGGGGTCAGACTTTGGTTCCTCCCTTTGCACAAGGAGGAGGCCTAGAAGAATAGGAAATAATAACACAGCATGAAAGCATATTCCATGCCAAGTACTTCATGATAAATACTCTTCCCAAGCACCTGGCAAGCACAATTCATTCATTTTCCAAATGTCACTGGCTAGTCAGTTCCTCAGGATATTCTCTCCTAACATAGGGATACTTGATAAGTACAATGTCAGGATTTGGCCTCCAGCCTTGTTCTGCTGACACATGTACAAATTAAGGACAGAACTACAGCTTGATTCTGTTTTTGTCTTGCAGGTGGTAACTCTCTGATGACATCTTTGATGTGTTTTTTACTTTCCCACTAATGTAACACAACGTGTCAACACAGCTTTGATAGAAGCATATTTGGAATATTGCAAATATCTTTTAGGTGCCTAGACACAACAACTGGCTTCTGGTCCCAAGGGTGTTTACAAAGTGCATGGCCGTAGTTTCCGCACACCTCCACCAACGTCGGATACATGTATTCCCATATCTGGACGACTGGCTCATCAGAGGGACCTCCGAGACACAGGTCAGACAGCATATAGACATTGTCAGGGACCTATTCACACGCTTAGGCCTGATGCTCAATGTGGAGAAATCCACACTGGTCCCCACACAAAGGCTAGACTTCATAGGAGCTACCCTGGACTCCAATCTAGCCAAGGCCTACCTACCCCAGCCACGATTCCAGGCAATGGCAATGATCATTCGAGGTCTGCAGAACTTCCCGACGACCTCGGCTTGCACCTGTCTCGGTCTCCTAGGTCACATGGCTGCCTGTACTTATGTGACCAAATATGCCAGGCTCCGCCTCCGACCCCTCCAAACGTGGCTCAACTCGATCTACCGTCCGAGCAGGGACCCAATAGACACAATAGTCACCATTCCCCTGAGCACCCTACGCTCCCTCGACTGGTGGCTAACACCCTCCCTGGTATGTGCAAGGTTACCGTTCCATCCGCCACAACCCTCACTGTCCCTGACGACAGATGCGTCATCTCTCGGATGGGGGGGGCTCACTTCGGACACCTTCATACCCAGGGCCTTTGGTCACCACAGGAGCTGACGCTTCACATAAATGTCCGAGAGCTAAGAACGGTCCACCTGGCGTGCCAGACATTCCAGCAGCATCTACACGGCCGTTGTGTCTCAGTGTTTACAGACAACACAACGGCCATGTATTATATCAACAAACAGGGAGGGACTCGATCTTCCCCCCTCTGTCAGGAGACCATCCGATTCTGGGACTTCTGCATAGCCCACTCGATAGACCTGGTAGCATCCTTTCTCCCAGGGGTTCGGAACACTCTAGCGGATCAGCTGAGCAGATCCTTCCTCTGCCACAAATGGTCGATAAGACCAGATGTTATTCATTCGGTCTTCCAGAAGTGGGGCTTTCCCCAATAGACCTGTTTGCCTCTTGCACGAAAAGGAAATGCCAAGCGTTCTGCTCCTTCCAGGGTCTTTCACTGGGAACAGTCTCGTATACATTCCTCATGTCGTGGAAGCATTGGCTGCTCTATGCCTTCCCTCCGTTCCCGCTGGTTCACAAGGTCCTGATAAAACTCCGCAGGGACAGAGCGCACCTAATCATGATCGCGCCAGCGTGGCCCAGACAGAACTGGTACACCACACTGCTCAACCTGTCCATAGCCAGCCCAATTACCCTGCCTCTCCACCCGGACCTCATAACGTACGACCATGGCAATCTTCGCCACCCGGACCTGCAGGCCCTCCACCTCACGGCGTGGCTCCTGCGTCGCTAAACAGGTCAGAGTTATGCTGCTCCGCTCCCGTACAACATATACTCCTGAGTAGCAGAAAGCCTTCCACTCAGTCAACATATCTGGCCAAGTGGAAACATTTCTCCTGCTGATGTGAAAAGCAGAATACTACTCCCTCTCAGGTCTCTATCCCCACTATCTTGGACTACCTCTGGTCCCTTAAGCAGCAGGGCCTGGTGGTATCGCCTCTGAGGGTGCACTTGGCGGCCATCTCCACATTCCATCCAGGGGAGAGTGAACACTCCATGTTTTCCCATCCTTTAGTTACTAGATTTCTCAAGGGCCTGGAGCGCCTCTACCCCCAAGTACGCCGCCCTGCCCTTACCTGGGACCTCAATCTAGTCCTAAGCAGGCTTATGCTTCCACCATTCGAGCCGTTGGCATCTTGCTCGCTGCTATACCTGTCCTGGAAGACAGTTTTCTTAGTAGCCATTACATCGGCCAGATGAGTCTCCGAGCTTCGAGCGCTAACGGTGGACTCACCGTATACTGTCTTTCACAAGGACAAGGTACAGTTGCGACCGCATCCAGCGTTCCTCCCTAAGGTGGTGTCGGCCTTCCATACCAATCAGGACATCTTCCTTCCGGTCTTCTTCCCGAAGCCTCACTTATCTCGGCGGGAACAGCAGTTACACTCCTTACATGACCGTAGGGCGCTCGCTTTTTATATCGATAGGATGAAACCCTTCCGGAAATCGCCCCAACTCTTCGTTGCTGTGGCTGACCAGATGAAAGCCTATCTGTCTCCTCCCAGAGGATCTCCTCTTGGGTGACGGTGTGCATCCGCACGTGCTATGACCTGGCTCACGTTCCCTCGGGCCATCTCACTGCACATTCTACCAGAGCTCAGGCTTCATCAGCCCCCTTCCTGGCCCATGTACCAATCCAGGAGATATGTCGCGCAGCTACCTGGTCCTCGGTCCACACCTTTGCTTCACACTATGCTCTGGTCCAACAATCTAGAGATGGTGCAGCCTTTGGCTCAGCGGTTTTGCACTCTGCCACATCTCACTCTGACCCCGCCGCCTAGGTAAGGCTTGGGAATCACCTAACTGGAATGGATATGAGCAATCACTCGAAGAAGAAAAGATGGTTACTCACCTTTGTAACTGTTGTTCTTCGAGATGTGTTGCTCATATCCATTCCAAACCCACCCTCCTTCCTCACTGTCGGAGTAGCCGGCAAGAAGGAACTGAAAGGTGGCTGGGTCAGCTGGGGTATATATCCGGTGCCATAGCGGCACCACTCCAGCTGACCCACCGAGTGTGGCTAGGGTAAAAAATCTTCTGATGAACGTGCACACGGCGCGCGCGCACCTAACTGGAATGGATATGAGCAACACATCTTGAAGAACAACAGTTACAAAGGTGAGTAACCGTCTTTTCTGCAACACACGAAAAGTGTAGCAGCAAAGATTCTTACTCAGGCCAAGTTTCAGCAGCTAATCACCCCAGTTGTATCATTTTTCCTTTGACTGCCAATAAATTTTGGAATTAGTTGTAACTTAGAAGCCATTGCATAACTGGTGGAGGCTCTGACTCAAACACCTAGCTTGTTATGCTTTAAGTTAGCAGGATGCAGAGAAATAAACAGGTGCATTGTCCGTTGCTTTATTTCGGTTCAGTATTTCAATTGACTGTTCTGTCATGTCCTATAAAGAAGATAGCTGTCTATATGATATAGAAGCTATAATGTTTTTCAGTAGCTTACCCATATATAACTTCTCTAGCCAGTTTCTGAATTGAAAGTATATCTTCAGTGTTTAGAACATTACTTTATGTTCAAATAGTGTTTGAATTTCTTTGGTTCCATAATGAAACCTAAAATCTTTGATTGCTTGCTATTAAAAATAATTTCAAACAATACTACTTTTTATGGCTTAAAATACATTTATTCTACTTTTGCTTTTCTTTCAGTAACTGTAGCTATCATTTGAGATTAAGAGATTGTGCTGAACTTACTTTTATAACTGAAAGTCAATCAACCAGGCACTGCTTATGTGGGGCGCTGAAGGCTATTTTCTCTCATGATTACAAAGTGTTTTTGTTCCCATATTTGTACATGCAATTACAATCTATAATATGGAAACCACAGCCAGTCCATTTTCATTTATTGGTCACTCCAGATTTTCAGTTTGCATAATTATTAAAGCCACTCCAAGACCAATGAGAAGCAAATAGCTTTAAGGCAAACATGACTGATACATAAGCAATGGTGGTTGTCTGTATATTATGCTTATGTATCTATTTTATTAATCTACCTTCCTACCCATCTATCATCACTGTAGGATGAGAGTGCCTGGTCTCCTGCTAACGGATGAAGAAGTGCACATGCTGATCATCTGAGATCCCTTAATTGCCTTCAATGCTATTGGTTTGTTAGAGCCACCCGTTGTCCCTAGCAGGGGTAAGTAGAATTTGCTTGTAAGCGCTCTTTCTGCTTCAGAGGCCCAAAAAGGTAGTACTGGGCAATTATTTGTCTGTTGCAACGTACCACATGGTTTTATCTGGTCACCTTGCCTGTACGGATCATGATGCCTGTAGTATAAAATCCCAGTAATGTAGGACTGGAAGACACCTCAAGAGGTCGTCTAGTCCATCTCCCTGTGCGAGGCAGGGTTATGTATACCTATTAAGTATGCTGTGTCACCTAGCTCTGTCTCTATTCACTTAACCCAGTTAGTGCAGATGAGTGACTAACCCAGAGTTTGAGACTGGGCCTTGATTGAGGACTAATTGTTTAAAACTCAGCTCAGATAAATCTGAGGGGGCTGGTCGAAGGCTGTTTGCTGGAAGCATTTCTTGACTCTGCAACTCATTTCCCCGCCTCCCCTTTGTTCTAGGGTTGCTCATCCTTTGCGCCTGTTGCAAGGCTCATCTCTTCTCCCAGCCTTTCAGGAGGAGATGGGTTGAGAGATGAATGGTCAAATGCGTGAAGTTATTATCTGATGGGGTGACGTGCTTAGAAAGAGTACTGCTTATGGTCAAGGTTGTGGTTTTTATATTTATTTATATAATACACACATAGGCAAGCGCACACTTGGATATTTACTCTTGTATATTTTAATGTTTGTGCAACTATGTAGAGCCTGGACTGGTGCTCCTGAAATAGATCTAAAAAATGAAATAAAACTTTCAGCAATATGACACTTCATATTTTTAAAATATGATTTGGAAAAGATGGTTTATAAATACTCTTTTGTCATGGCTGGAAAATGCCAATGTCTGATCTCCAAGAGATCTGGCCATTAGATTCCTTTCAAACATTACAGTCTGTTTTCCAGCTATGAGTCATCTTCACCCTGAGTAAATCATGGAAATAATGAGGATATTAGAAAAGGAGAAACAGATAAAAAGAGAATCTGTTAGCAATACTTTTGTAGCAATGATGCTAGAATGCTTTTTCACGTATTACATAATCTGTGTGACTTAAAACTATGTGTATGTAGCATTTGGTACAAAGGGGAATAGCCATAAATACCATGAACATTTTTGCATCTCAAGTGTTGTTCACATAGGAGGAAATCTATAGTTTTGTGTTTTAAGTTCTTAAATTTAGGGAGCTGCATGTTTATCTGGTTGGTTTTTATTTTCTTATGTGTTTTATCACAACTTATTAATAACAGGGAAAACCCTGTTGGTTAAAATCTTTTCCTCAGAGCTGTTTTATGCAATCAGTCAATATAAGCTATTACCACTGTGTTTGCATTATTGACTCTTTTCAGTGGCATTCAATTCACGGGGTAGCTTTTAACAACATTCTGACCGAACACAGAAAAGTAAGTAACGCCTAGCTTACTAACTATAAAGAATTCAGTAATATAATGGGCTCATAGTGGCGCTCCCCAGTTCTGTACATGGAGGGGGACCCTGTGCACACAGATTTCATTCTCATTGCTGTGTGGAAAAAGGAGCTTAGTTACCTCCATGGCATCATCTCCAAGCCATTATGGATCTGAGAGAGAACTTTGTGGAGGTGGGCTGGAAGATGAATGCCAGACAGTGGCAAGACTGTGAATGATACCCTTCATTTCTTCCCCCTGTCTCTTTGGGCCCCATACAGGTTCCTTAGAAAAAATGCCTCAGCATTAATTTCCCCAGCAATTTCCAGCATCTGACAGTTTTATAAGGGGACTGTCCTGTATGAAAAGCAGTTCCCTGACTCCTCCCCCACTTTTATATAGGCGTATGTGTATGGGCAGGAGGGCTGGCAGTAGCACCATGGTGATCGGGGATGTACCATAAAGCTGTATTTCCTCTCTTTACCACTGACCCTGCAGCCTGACATGTGAATTACACTTGTCTGCTCTCCCTCATTCCAAATAAGGGGGAAACAACATGGACAAATTCAAAATTACCGGGAGTTGGCCCATGGGCTCTAATATTTTCACCATAAGCACACTAATGTTAATCAACAGCTGTAAAGTACATGTAGTTTTGGAAGGGAGCAAATGTTTTTAGTTAAGCCAGACTCTACTTTGCTGTAGTAACAACCTCTGTTCTTCTAGCTGGATTTACAGCCCTAGATATTGTTTCTCCTTTATCTAGCAATCATTAAGAGGTTTTGTTTTTAGCGGAACACTATAAAGTTCCAATACATGGTGATCCCTTCCAGGTGGAATTATGCTTAGAAATAGTCTAGTTTCAAATAGCAGATTCAGTATGTGGTCAGAAATCTTATGTGTTTTACCTTAGCATGTAGGAGCCCCAGTTGTAGGCCAGGATCCCATCGTGCTAGGCACTGTACAAACACAGGACAAAAAGACAGCTTATGTGCACCCTGGGGTGTGTGTCACTCTGGTTAGCAGAACAACGGCATGTTGTAGCAATGGCTGGTTATTAAGACTTCAGCTCCAAGTACAGCAAAGTGGATTTTTTTTTATTTTTGAATAATTAGGAGTGACCCCGGTCCATAGAGGAGCTAATGGAATGTTTCCCATTGACTTCAAAGGGATTGGAATTCACCCTAGGACAGGAGATCATTGATCAGAATCTTTGTGTGCAAGTCACAATTTCAAACATTTGAGTGCAATTACACAATGTGTGTAGGCTAGTTAATAATCCCCAAATAGTTCCAGCTCTATTACATTTTGCCCTGGGAGTCTGGTAGGTTTAAGACAAACTTGCAGATCAATGAGCTGGCTCTAAAGACATTCCCTGGTCAGTGTGCGTTCATCCTCTGACAAGCTGCAGAACTAGCACAATGTTTTCATGTAAATTTAAAAATGAAACACTTGTATTAAGCTTTTCAGTCGTTTAGCGCAATTTAAAATCAGATTTATCTCATTTACATAGCTCTTAGCCCCCAAATTAGTGGAGACAGACACAAGGTCATTCTATCTCCCACCTTCCATGTGAGGCCCCAGCACTTATTTTGATGCCGCTCATCTTGATTTGGTTTCCTCCTGTTTTCTTGGCCATCTTTGAGCTCCCCGACTGTGTTCCTGCAGGGCTCCTCGAAGCAGTGTTTTCAAGACCCACTTCTCATCACTTTACTCCCTCTTTAGTTGTCATACTCCCTTTTCACTGAAATCCCCTTCAGCTCATACAGTTGTTTCATCTTCTCCCTCCACACCCTCCTCCTTTCCGTTCCCCCCCAATCTCATTCCTCTGTCAAGCAAACTTTTTCTCCCCCCGCTTCTGCCTTGCCCTCAAATCCTCCTAAACACTTTCTTTCTTTCCCAGGTCCTAAGTCTCTTTTCTCTTTTCCCTTCCAATCCTATAGTCTTTCCAATCTATTTATGTTTTTATACAGGCGCCCATCCCTCTGGTATCTTTCCTCCTCCTCTTCCTCAATAAATGCTTCTCCTCTCCCTCATTTCCCCAGTCTATTACCTACCCTTCCATATCCCAGATTCTCCTTCCCCCCTCCATACTTTTATCTCCTCAAATCACCCTTTTCCCTTCCCCACATCCATCAGTTTTTTCTTTCTCCCCCCCAAATCTCCTTTACTCCTCTACTTTTGTTCTTTCTCCCTCCAAATATTTCTCTTCTCCCCCTGCTAACAATGGGACCAGTATTGACTTTCAAGTGTTTAGGATGAGACCTAGAGTTGAATAAGTGCAGTGTAATGCGTATATGAGAGAGGACTTTTTCCCTGGACCTGCCTCTAAGTAGCCATTTGCCCAGAAATGGGAAGACATGGATTCTCCTGCTCCTGAAGTACCCCATCACCATGACCACATATTTGGTAAAAACCTGGAGGCAAAAGACAGACCGAAGGGAAGGACTGTGTACTGAAAATGGCAGTTTTCCACAATGAACAGGAGAAATCTTCTGTGCTTTGGGAGAAGTGCCACATGGAATTAAGCATCCTGAAGATCCAGAGCAGTCATTCTGAGACGACATGGCAAGGCTAGTTGATAGAGTGACGATATGGAACCTCATGTATCTGATATTTGTTGAGGTTGCAGAAGTTGAGAATAAGTATTACCCCTCCCTTGGATTTGGGAACCAGGAAGCACTGGGAATAGAAGCCCTGACCCCGGTATTCTGGAGGAACTTCCTCCACTGTTCCTAAGGCCAGTAAAGAGTAGACCTGCTTGAGAAGCAGTATCTTGTGTGGGGGTTCCTGGGGAGGGATGATGGAAAGAGGAGTGGAGAGGAATTGGCTAGCATAGCCTAACCTGATGGTGCTGAGGACCAGCTGTCAGTTGTAATAAAGCGCAAAACGAGCACAAGCAAGCCAGCCTGTCCCTGGACAGAGGTGGGGTAAAGAAAGTGAAAACTGGACTAATGCACTGGACCAAGAAGTCAAAATGGACACTTGAGGGGTGATGGGCATGATGACTGGCTGAACCCCAGATCCTCAGGGATCTATGTCCCTTTCTGGGAGGGGGAGTCTCGAGGGAGGAAAAGGCTGCCCAAAGGTGCACTGTGGACAGTGTTTTGCTGTTGGTGGCCACACTAGCAGTGAGGTGCCTCCACACTGCTAGTGTATACACGCCCAAGAAACATTGGGTGGCCCAAGAGTTCTTAAAGGAATGCAGGGTCTTGTCTGAAAACAACCCACTGCTGTCAAAGGGCAAATCCTCTATCGTAGAGGTTCTCAAACTGTGGTCTGCCGACCACCAGTGGTCCACGAGCTCCATTCAAGTGGCCTGCAGATAGTTCCCTCTAAGGTGCGCGCCCGGGTGGCCACACACAAGGGAATGAAGGGCCGCCCACCTAATTAGTGGAGCCCCCAGATGTGGTGAGGGGAATTTGGGATGTGCAGGGCTGCAGCAGCCAGAGAGAGAGGCAACTTTCCCCAGCTCCAGGGCTGCAGCTACCCCCCTCGTTCCCAGTCCCAGCTCAGGGGCTGCTGTGGCGAGGGAGAGACCCCCCCCTCCTCCTTCCCAGTCCCAGCTCAGGGACTGCTGCAGTAGGGAAGAGAGGGCACATCCATCACATTAGAAATGTACGACTACTGGTATTAAAATAGGAGTTGTGTGCTTTTAGTTGTAGAACAAAAAAAGTTTATTAGATTTTTTTTATATAGCATTTTTAGCCAAAGTGTTTTACAATAGTTAGCTAACTTTACAAACAACATTTGAAAGATCAAGTGGTTTGCTGAGACCCTCAGCAATTTTCAAGTGGTCTGCGAAAAAAAAGTTTTGAGAACCACTGCTCTATGGCCTGCAGCACATCTGGAGCAATGCCCAAATTCTGCAGCCAGGATGCCCTTCTCATGGTCGCTGCAGAGGCCATACTTTGGCAGCATCCAGCACAGACTGAAACAACATCTTGGCCACTAAGCAGCCTTCACTGACAAATGCCTGAAATTCCTCTCTAGAGGTTTCAGGCAGCTGGTCTGCAAACTTAGACATGGCCGTCCACCTTACAACATCATACTTAGACAACAATGCCTGCTGGTTTTCAATCCTCATTTGCAGGGCTGAGGAGGTATAAATCGTCCTGCCTATTAAATCCATCCTTTTGGAGTCTTTGCACAAATGGATGGTCTAGTTCAATCATTCAACCAGATCCTGAAAAGGATATTGGAAAAAGATAAATGATAAGGAACCTGATATCAGCTCATCTCTATCCTTTTATTTGCGTTTTGCGAGGTTCCCCAATCATCTAATGGATTATTTCTTTTTGAACTTTTATATGGGAGACAACTCCAGATATTCTTGACATAAGTCTGTGAGAAGGGGGAGGAAAAAAATTGCTATGACAGAGACAGTTCTATAGTATGTACCAAAGCTCTGTGAGGGGCTCAAAACCTTAGGGACCTTCACCAAAGGATACCTATTCAGTGGCCAAAAGGCCCAGGAGCAAACCTATACCAAAGGAGCACATATATGCATATTTAAGCTAGGTGATTGGGGGGTACTTCTACTCCCGAGTACAGAGTCTAAGATTTTTGCTACATTGCAGAGGTCATATGAAGTAGTCCCCTAAATTGGGCCAGTTAACTACGAGATCAGGCAGCCTTCCGAGAGGAGGTTGCTCAGATTTACCATATTAAACTGACACCATGGAAGGAGTGTGAGAGCTTATGTTTTACTCATTATCTCCTTAAGCCAAAGCTGGGGCCCCAGATATTCCCTTTCCTGGACCCAGATCATATACAGATCGGGCGAAACCTACATCTGGAGCAGAGGGCCCAAGTGAGAAGCCTAGTGAAAGCCTTCCCAACAGTATTTGTCTTCCAGTCTGCATGGACACCTCTCATGCAACACCATACCCAAAATGCTGGGGCAATTTGTTGGGGTAAACCCCTGGTTGCTCCCACTAAAAATGTGGGATGCTGTGAAGGTCATGTTGGAATGAGGGGTCACTGAAGAATCTCACAGTGGCTGGCAAAGTCCAATAATATATTTGTTCCAAAACTGGATGGCATTATCTGGTTTTGCATAGCATTGATTTTTCTAAAAGATCTCTCCAAATTAAGTGCTTACCCCTGCCCCAAGTGGATGAATTATTAGACTCTGTGGGTGAGGCCTAGTATATCACAGTGTTAGCTCTAACCAATGGATATGGACAGATCCCCCTCACGCTGGAATCACCAGAGAAAACAGCCTTTGCTTGTCCTTTTGGCCTGTATCATTTTAGGACTATACCTTTGGCCTCTGTGGTAACCCAGCAATGAGATCTGGTCTTCAATCACGTAGCTCATATATAGCAGCAGAATTAGATGTAGGCATCTATAGCTGAAGTTGGGAGGAACAGCTAGCAGAACTCGTTGCCATAGTTTGGTCCCTATGAGACACTGGGATAGCTGCAAATCCAACAAAGTGTAAGGCTGGAAGAGAAGAGATCACCTACCTGGGATATCCTTTGGGGAAAGGGCCAGATCTGGTCCCTCGTGGACCAAGTCCATCCTCTCAAAATATGACCTCCCCCAACCAAGAAGAAACAAGTCAAAAGGTTTCTGGGGCTTGTGGTTTAATGCTGTGGATTTTTGCCAGCGTTTTTGAGGGTAGTGCCCTCCCCCTAAGGACCTAGTTAAGCCCCAAGAAAGTTCACTTGTCTGATGCCTGCAAAAAGGCCTTTCAGACCCTGAAAGACCCCCATATGCAAAGAACCTGTCCTGTTCACTCCTGACTTCTCAAAGAAGTCATTTTGCAAACCAAGGCCTCAGAAATGGGACCGGGGCAATGCCATCTAGCTCTCTTCCTGAGCCATGAATGGTTCCTGAGCGGAGGTGCCTAGTCAGTGTTGGAAAAGGAAGGGTTGGCTGTGAAATGGGCTGTGGACACTCTCTCTGATATCACCTTTTGGGGAAATCAGTTCAACTTCGTCACTGATCATGCCCCCTTGAGGTGGTTAAACAACATGAAAAAAACTAATCCCCAGCTTATGCACTGGTATCTGGTTCTCCAGCTGTATGCCTCCCAAATTAAACATAGGAGGGAAAAATCACCATGTCACCCCTAGGAAGTGGGGTTTGTGTATGTGTGTGGGGAGGAAGAGTCTGCTGGCCCTGGTTCTCTGGCTGCCATCTCAATGAGGAGGGAGTGTGATGGGATATACAACCCCCCCCCCCAGTAGACAACATGGGGTTAATGATCTAATGTGGGCTCAGGTGGCTCCACCCCATTGCACTTCTGAGAAATGTCAGGATTGAAGGGATGAACGTAAGAGGAGAGCCCCAGCCCAGTTGATGGCAGCCTATGGAAAAGAATAGCCCTTCAGTGATCATTTCCTGAAGAGACGGGCTGGCTTAAGATAGGAACTCCTCAGCTGATCGGCACCCAATAGTCCTTCCGTGAGGAAAGGGAGGGTCAGCTCTTGATACACTTTGAATGATTCTCTAGTTTCCTGTGAACTCAGGTTATTTGCATTAATTCCCCTTGTTTTTTGTTCAAGGCCGACTCTGGAAGGGGACAGACTTTAAAGTGACTTGCTGGAGAGCCAAGTCACAGGAAAAAACTGACCACCACAGGCCCAGAGCCACCATCGGGAGGAGAGCTGCTACTTAATGCATGGCTATGAGAAGGAGCCAACTGCTTTGCACCCTTCAGATGTATAACCACTTATTTGCATAGACAAATAGGGGCATGTGGAGGAGGCCTGTAGAAATGGTGTTGGGAATTTGTCCCTTAAGTACAATACACCTCTACCCCGATATAATGCTGTCCTTGGGAACCAAAAAATCTTACCATGTTATAGGTGAAACTGCATTATATCAAACTTGCTTTGATCCATTGGAGTGCGCAGCCCCGCCCCACTGGAGCACTGCTTTACCACGTTATATCTGAAGTCATGTTATATCGGATTGTGTTATATCAGGGTAGAGGTGTACCAAAGCACTGAAACCATCTACTGTAAAGGTAAATTAAAGCAATGGCATTGCTTTTTACAGGACTTCAATTGCTTGTAGCACTGGAGTCTAGCCCGTGCTACTCATCTCATGCTGCTGTTCCTCCAGCAGTAGACCCTGCACTGTCAAGGCTTCACAAACACTGGTCTATGCAGAATCACTTACTGTGGTCACTAGTAAAACAGAAGGCACTGACCACTATTTATGCAGGCTGTTGTGTGGTACACAATTTCTCAGCTAAAATGTGACTATATAAGCATCTTTTCCTAGTGGATAGAGGTCTGGATTGGGACTCTGCCATTGGCATGACATTGAAAAAGTCACTTCACTGGCCTGTGTCTTAGAATCTGTAAAATGGGGATAATGATCCTGATCTCCCTTTGTAAAGTGCTCTGAGAGCCCTGGATAAAATGTTCTATAAGAGCTAGGTATAGTAAATAGAATACCAGATACTTTCAGAGGTATTCTAATCCTATGGAAAATGCTCCAAATAAACCATAGCAGCAAATTTAAATAAAGGTAATAAAACCGGGCCCCAACTACAGAGCACAGTGGTGTAATTATCCCAGGATTATTGCAAACAAATCTGATTACTGAACTGAATTTAATAAAAGTAGTTTGCAGGGCATGATCTCAAGACTCCAGATCCTGAGAGGGGTTTGCTCTGTGTATGTTTTGAATAAGAATCTAAATCTAGCTTTAGGTCAAAACTTTGCACTAGGATCCTATTGCTGTTATGGCTGAAACTAAACCCCTCCCTGCACCAAGAGCCAAACACCTGCAAACTTTGGAGTGTTTGAAATTCAGGATGAAATTTTTCAAAAGGTGCTTGAAGTTAGGATTCTGATTTTCAAAATTGTTTCAGTGGGACCTATTACATGTTCAGTGTGGAAATCAGGCTACTGAGGGGCCTGACTGAGGCAGCAAGGTTTGAAAATCTTGTTCCCAATCTGACTTTCATGGCTTAGGCCCCTGTCTAATTTATCTGTGTGTGAGGGACATGAAGAGGGCTGATAAAGGAAATATCAGTGGAAGTGAGTTATATTCATGCAGTTTGAAATACCCCTATATGGTATTTTTCAGTGAAACTAATACAGCTTGCACATTAGAAATGGGGACATATCTTCTCCTGAATTCACTGACTTGTATCAGAGGAGACCAGGTCATGGAAATACCATGCAGTGTATTTTGTAAATCTGGAATTCAGCTCTCTAATTATCTTCTGCATAAAAAGATCACCATCCCCCCTCCCCTGCTTTGATTTAAATTACAACACAACCAGAGGCCAGTCCCAGAGGCAGCTTGAAAACAGTAAATTGCTTCTCCTTGAGTTGTTGCGCCTCTTTAATTTATATTAATAAACCCACAAGCTACAGGTGTAAAATGTAAACATTTGTATATGGTTCTCTACCTTTCCCAGTGTAGTCTGCTAAATTGGGTGCAAGGGCTGGAGAAGGATGGGGTTCTGGAAGCCCACTCTAATGAGCAAGAATGAATTTCCAGCACAGGGTATTTTTTTCCCCAGGAGCTCATGTGTTCATTTCTCAAGTCCAAAAATAATAATCACGCCACATAGACCAACGTAAATTAAGAACTCCCAGAGGACTCTTTAGTCTTCCTTGTTGGAGTCAGCTGCAGCAATCTGTCCATTCTTCTTCATGATCTTATTAAGGACATTTGTAGTGGATCTCACAATTCAAATGATATCAGATTTTTCATAAAGGTGATAAGGTTTCACTGGGAATAATTACTGCCTTTTGCAGCCTCCGTACACAGAGGTTTCAGTCATGTATACTATCACGAAGGAAAGGCTACCATAGCTATTCAAACCACTAATCTTATATGGGAGACTAAGTATAGGTTTGAAAATTAGGATACAGTCATACAGAGCAACAGCCTTAGAATGTGAAAACGAGCCAAAGGGGAGACTGGGCCACTGACACAAACACATGCATTTCCAGTGCAGTAACGAAGTTCCATCTTGTCATGTTGTCAGTGAATTTGGCCCAGCGTGGTTAAGTAGCATGCCTGATAGGAGACGAATTTGACTTCTTGGAGAATGACAGGGGGAGGGTGTAGAGAAGAGAACTATTGGACTCTCCACTCAATTTGAGAGATTAGTCATAAGGAAAGAGAAATGCACAAGCATGGAGCAAGCTTTCATAAAAGATTTTCCTCTTTAGGAAACACTGCAACACCTTCCTCTTCAAAAAGCCCTTTCTACCATAAGAATAACACAACAGTAATAGCACCCAACCCTCCCCACATTAGCCTGAAACACATTAACCTAAACCAAAATTAAATCAATGAAATCTAAATGGTCAGAACCAAAAAGCCATCTTCACATAGAACTTTTACCCCAAAAAGGGAGAAGTGGCAGAGACTCCATGACCTCGCCTAGGGACTAGGTTGTTGATTTTACATTGAAGATGCTTAGGTACTATGGGCAGCAGTAAAGTTTTTATTCCTCCCCCAATCCCATCTGTTCCTTGGGCTGTTCTCATTAAAAGCATAGTATTATGGAAAATAGACATGCTTTCCACTCACTTCCTCGAGGTTAACCCATAAAGTGCTAATATGTCTTTACTGTTTGCAGATGCCACTTGTTAATTTTCTGCACAGAAAAGCACCAGGATATGTGCATTGTGGAATTTGAGAGAGATGCTGCAGATGGCTCAGCTACAGTATGTAAGCACACCAATCCCTTATTCTGTTTAACACTTTCTGTTCTTCAACCTCTTCACTGTTTCTGTGAATATTAAGCCAGAGGATTTGAAAATATTATTTCTTCAAGGCTTAGTCAATCTTCTTCCATTTGCTCCTTGTTTAGTGGCTGATCTTTGATAGGCGGACAATGTACTGTGCCATCATCTCTGACTCAATGAGTTACTGAAGAACTATTTTTATAACCTTCATAACCATATCTTATTAATATACATTAACTAAGAATGTTAATATGACTCTATAGCATAGTGAATACCTGCAGGCTTGTTACTCTTATCAGAAAAAATTATTGTACAGCCTGACTACTTTACTATAGGTCTTAGCTACTGTGTAGTATGATTACATACATGTCAATATTTGTGTAAATCAGTATTTCTAGGCTTGTTATGGAAATGGCTTACGCAATGTATTTGAGAGTATGGTTTTGATAGTGTAAGCCTACAGGGCCAGTGTGTTCACATGAATCCACTCTTTCTTTCCATGTTCCACCACTAGACTGGGAGTCTCTTTAGTTTCTTTTTATCTGATGGGAAGATAGACAAAGGAGCAGAGTATATGCTAGGAAGACATGATAACTGAGACTTTGTCAGTCCTTGGTGCCTCAAAACTGTCCATTTTATAGTATCTCTGAATTGTGGACACTGATACTGTGTAATCAGATAAATTTATACAACATAATTACCCAAATAAGAAAATGTGCATAGCAGGAAAAGATGTCACTGTAACAATGTCATTCTGTTCCCATAGCTGTAGAAAAAGTTCCTTTTCATCCCTAGATTCAAAGCATGTCTTGAATTTTGAGAATTAGAAGTGTTGTTAGGCAGGGAAAGATACTGTTGTTTAAATGTGATCAAGCAAACACTTTCTCCTCTGTTTCTGCCTAAATCCTTCACTTGTTACTGGGGGGATTTACATATGAATTATTATCTTCACATTCACAGTACTGTAGAAACACTTCATGTCACTTTAATCTCAATTGTGATGATATGAAGAGTATCGTGTGCATCAAAAAGTGGCAGGAGAATCAGAGGTAGTTTAGAGATCTATCAGTTTCAAAAATGTTTGACAATATATATCTCTGTTCATTATACTCAGGAACTTATTTTTTCGTTGTTAAACTTTTCAGAGAAGGGCTTATTGTGCAGACAAGAGATATTCTTGCAGTTTTATAAAGGTAGATGTAATTCAGTGTTTCTCAGACTGGGGTTGCCGATTGTGTAGGGAAAGCCCCCGGCAGGTCGGGCTGGGCCGGTTTGTTTACCTGCCCTGTCCGCAGGTCCGGCCGATCGTGGCTCCCACTGGCCATGGATCACTGCTGCAGGCCAATGGGAGCTGCTGGAAGCGGCGGCCAGTATGTCCCTCGGCCTGCACCGCTTCCAGTAGCCCCTGTTGGCCTGGAGCAGTGATCTGCGGCCAGTGGGAGACGCGATTGGCCGGACCTGCGGATGGTGCAGGTTAACAAACCGGCCCGGCCCGCCAGGGGCTTTCCCTACACAAGCGGTGACCCTAGTTTGAGAAACACTGAGTTAATTCAAAACAAACAGGAGCAACTGCTCCTAAAATATATATTTCTATTAAAGGGAAGCCCCTGAAAACTCAGCTGAATGTTAAACCAGTACCAATTGGTAACAAGTGAGAGGGAGTAAAACTCTGTAGTGATCTACTCACTATACAACCCTGCTGGCTTTAATGGCGTTTTATATGCTGTGTTTAGTCTGTGTAAAAATACATAAAAATCCTATTTGTGAAGCGAAAGGAAGAGCACCTACATCAGGAAGCTATGCACTAGTTTTAACCTTCTTCCACTTTGAAATGATACATTCCTTGGGTAAAATCCTGACTCTTCTGAAAACAAGGGAAAATTCCCATGGACTTCCAAGGAGCCAGGCTTTTGCCCATTCTCTTGGCAGATGATAGACATTTTTCCAAGGAAAATATCTGCAGTATACTGTTCACATGAACAGAAAAACCCACCTGCAACTCTTAATAACCAACTTTTTATTAAAGCAAATACAGTTGTGGAAACTGTACGTTATACATTTTGGGTTCAAGACTTTTATAAATAGAGAAACTCCTACATAAAGAGTTCATTTTTTTTCACAGCAAGAAACTTTAAATAGACAAAGTGACATTATTAAGTACATTGGCAGGCTTCATGTGCTGTCCGAAATGTAGTGTACAGTATAACAACCAATTATAAATAGCCTTTCATGTAAAATACAGCTGTGCACATTTTAGAAAAATACCAACAATTTTTGAGCTTTGTTTTAGAAAAGCTTATAAATCATACATATTTATAAATTGTACTAACATGCTTAAATTTATAAACACTTTCAGAAGCTGATTGTTACCCAATTTTCAGAGCATCAAGTATTTTAAATAAACATTGAATAAGAATTAAATGTCAGTTACAAAATTAGTTCTCTTTGTAAGGAGACATGGGGTGGGCAGGAGCATTTATCCTTACATCAAGGCTTATAGTAATTTTAAAATTTGCTCTCATTTAAAAATTACTTTCTTAAATTTAAAAGTAAAACATGATCTTACTTATTTTTCAAAATGAATAAATATACCAGTTATTTTCCTTTCCTCTCTGTTGGCTTTCTTCCACACAGGTCAAACCAGAGGATTCTCAACATACTTTTACATAAAACACCATGTTACTGCCCTGCACTGAACTGTATCAGGCTACATAATATTCATTTTATACCTATTTTACTTTATGTGCTGCATCAAAAGATACCTAATGTAGCTTTTAAGAAACTTCTCCATTAAACCATGCAAACAATTATAAAGTTTACAAACATGTTCAAAAACTAAAAATTATGAAATCTTTTCTAATAGAGATAAAATAAACCATATTCCAAGCCCTTTTCTATTTTTGATTTGAAAGTAAATATTTTAATTTAAAATGATCACACCACATACACTTCTGTAAGTAAAGAAGCATGCTTTTGAGTAATATAGGGTACAGTAATTACAGTGTAATGGCACATGAAAAAACACTGATCACATCAGCATAACATAGGACTGTAAAACAACTTAAGACAAATGCTCCAAATGACAATTTCTGTGTCTCTTCCTTTTGTTGTTGTTGAGGTAAAATTATATACGGACTTTAAAGACATTAAAAGCATCAAATTGATAAACAATCATTTTAAAGGATCTAAATGCTCTACCTGAATGTATTCAACACAAAGCTAGTATTTTAAAATTAATAATAATTTTGTGTGTAGTAACTAGCTGAGCTTTCATTGGCATTACGGTCCACTTGGACAAGACTTGTCTTTAACTGCTGGCAAAAATCCCAGTATTAAAATATAATCATTCAAATCACCGATTACCACAACACTGGTGCCGGAGAAAAACCATGCAACACTTGAATCTTATTTCTCAAGATATTCTGCCTCCTTTATCTAACGTATTGGTACTGCCTGAAGATTCTCACTGTATTATAAATTGGCTTGCTATTGACCCAAGCATTTGAACATTGTTTGGAAGCAAAAAAGGACAGCTTAAAACTTTGCCATTACTGTATATTACCTGCTAAACCTTAATAATTTAGGAAAACAAGTTTCATCAAGAATTGTACCTTCAGATAAAAAAATATATATATGTATAACAGATTTTAGCTTCTGCTGCTAGATGCAACTAGTACATTTCTCCAGGTTGCTCTACATACTATATTATGGCTATACATCAGGTTTAAACAACAGCAAAAACAGAATCATGCACTAGAAAATGAAATTCAATCTCCCTAACCATTGCAGGAGATGTTAAAAGCAGCAGGTAATGGAATAAGACTGGTGAGTGATGCTGCTAACTATTTCTTCTAATGAGATAGGAGTGAACGCTGGAATCACTTCCACAGCAACTGAATCCTCTGACCACATTCCTCTGGCAGTCGTTTTCCGATCTCCCTACTAAAAACATCAGACGGTAAAATAATAAGGCAGCTGTTAGCTCCAATCAACAAAAAGTGCAGCTCCGTACATTTCCAGTTTAGTCACACACTGCTGGAACAGATGGAGTAGCCAGTGCACTTCACTGGTTGGGCTGCTTCAGCAGATTTTTGTTGTTGTTTTCCAACATGGCTGCTTGCTTCAGCTTCCAAAGGACCAAAGCCACAAATCATCAGCAGAGAAACTGATCAGGCCCCTGGCTGAATTTTCCAAGTGTCCTCTCTCTTGCGTCCCATCCTAATTCCAAGCCTCCTTCCCTGTGTCTGAGTACGACTGGTGCCATTTAAAAGGCTGATGAGACAACTGCAGAGAATTGTGGGCTAACACCACTAGTTGTCATGACTTCACTGAAGGGTCAAAACAATTATATCATTAAGTAACTATGTTGAATCACATTCAGGCATAGCTAAAATTAAAGTAGGGAACATTAAAAGTTTGTAAATCTTTATAATTTGAACTGGGGAATCAAACTGATTTGGATATGGTGATCTTCTATAAAAAACAAGACCTTTCTTACCTTCTCTAATTCCAGTCAAGTTAGAAAATGGACAAAAAGAATGGCTAAACCAATATTCAACAGCATTACCAGGGCAATCAAGACTGAGTTAGGACTCTGAAAATACAATAAAATGGGTTTTGATTACATTTTTTAAAATGAAAAAGTCATGCAAGCCTGAACATAATGCATGTTCTAAATGAAGTCACAACAGGAAATATATATCATGACCTTGTCTTGACCTTTTAAAACCTGCCTCTGAAAGATTAATCACTCCTAAAGGTACAGACTCTACTCCTGATACACAAAACATTTAAACTCATTATTTCTGGTATTCAGCTGTGCTAAATATCATGTGTGTGAGAAATGCAATGGATGCTGTAAATGCAGGTGAAATTAAATGTGGTATCATACTGGTTTAATCAAGTGAGGATTAAGTTGTTTTTCTGGGAACTGTGATTGTCCAAAGAAAACAAATTAGTGCAAGACAAAAACTATGCCAGATTTTTAAAACAAAACTTGAACTTCAGTAGTAGTAAAAAAAGATTATAGTACAGCACCTCTTCCCTACTTCGGTCCTCTTCATAGACTCCAATCTCTTTTAAAGTAGAAAATATAACTGTGTTATGTAAAATAATACACCCTGGCACTGGCAGTACTCTCACTGGAATTTCCTCTTTCCCTTCCCTCCACAGGTAGTTTGGCTAAGAAAAAAGATAGATAGAGATCCCCCAGAAATCTTTTAGTAAATATTTAAACTCTAATTTTACATTCAAAACTTCTTGCTTTAAACAACCCTTTCATTAACTAGGAGACAATGCAGGCAGAAGCCCAGCTGCAGAGTGGGGGCTATCCAGTTTATTGCACCGAGTGCAGCATGTATGATTACCTGCCCTGTAGGCGGGTGGTGTATGTCTGCATTCAGTGCAAGGCGCTCCTGGCCCTCAGAGACCGTGTACGGGCTTTGGAAACAAGGGTGGTGGAACGGGAGGAGCTAAGAGAGGCAGAGAGATATGTTGATGAGGCTTTCCAGGACACTGTAGAATGGTCCCACCTCCGGTCAGACAGCCCCTGCACTGTTGAGGAGCATGAAAGGCCCAGGGAAGCAGAGCAGTCAATGGGAGCAGAGAGAAACCTTCCCATAGTTGGGACCCTCCTTCCAGATGGTGCTAGGGCTGCCTCTCACACTGAGGTTACCTCTCTAGGGGAGGGAACTCCAGTTGCTAGGAAAAGGCAGGTGTTAGTAATGGGAGATTCGATCATTAGAAACGTAGACAGCTGGGTTTGTGATGACTGGGAGAACTGTACAGTGACTTGCCTGCCTGGTGCAAAGGTTGCGGATCTCTCGAGGCATCTAGACAGACTTATGTGTAGCGCTGGGGAGGAGCTGATGGTCATGGTACATGTAGGTACCAATGACATAAGGAAGGGTAGGAGAGATGTCCTGGAGACCAAATTTAGGCTACTAGGGAAGAGATCGAAATTCAGGACCTCTATGGTGGCATTCTCAGAAATGCTCTCTGTTCCATGCGCAGGGCCAGGTAGGCAGGCAGAGCTTCAGAGTCTCAATGCGTGGATGAGATGATGGTGTAGACAGCAGGGATTTAGATTCACTAGGAACTGGGGAAACTTTTGGGATGGGGGAGCCTATACAGGAGAGATGGGCTCCACCTAAACCAAAGTGGAACCAGACTGCTGGTACTAAACATTAAAAAGGTTGTAGCGCAGTTTTTAAACTAGGAGATGGAGAAAGCCGACTGCTGCACAGGAGCATGTGGATCGGACACAGACTTCTCTTAGGGGAGAGTCTAATGTTAGAGAATCTCCAGGTTATAGTCAGGAGTAGAAGATAATGTAAGGGCCAGATCAGATGATAAACATTCACATAAAAAAAAATCTGACACATCAGAAAAGGGCAGACAAATAAACAGTGACAAGTTTTTAAAGTGCTTGTACACAAATGCTAGAAGTCTAAATAATAAAATGAGTGAACTAGAGTGCCTTGTGATAAAGGAGGATATTGATATAATAGGCATCACAGAAACCTGGTGGACTGAGAGCAATCAATGGCACACAATATATCGGAAGGACAGAATAGGTCACGCAGGGGGGAGTGGCACTATATGTGAAAGAAAATGTAGAATCAAATGAAGTAAAAATCTTAAGTGAATCCACAGGTTCCATAGAATATCTATGGATAGAAATTTCATGCTCTAATAAAAATATAACATTAGGGATCTATTATCAAACACCTGACCAGGACAGTGATAGTGATGATGAAATGTTAAGGGAAATTAGAGAGGCTATCAAAATTAAGAACTCAATAATAGTGGGGGATTTCAATTATCCCCATATTGACTGGGAACATTTCACTTCAGGATGAAATGCAGAGATAAAATTTCTCGATACTTTAAATGACTGCTTCATCGAGTAGCTGGTAAGGGAACCCACAAGGGGAGAGGCAACTCTAGATTTAAGCCTGAGTGGAACGCAGGAGCTGGTCCAAGAGTTAACTATAACAGGACCACTTGGAAATAGTGACCATAATACAATAGCATTCAACATCCCTGTGGGGGGAAGAACATCTCAACAGCCCAACACTGTGGCATTTAATTTCAAAAGGGGGACCTATGCAAAAATGAGGGGGTTAGTTAAACAGAAGTTAAAAGGTACAGTGACTAAAGTGAAATCCTTGCAAGCTGCATGAGCAGTTTTTAAAGACACCATAATAGAGGCCCAACTTCAATGTATTCCCCACATTAAGAAACACAGTAAAAGAACTAAAAACAAACCACCATGGCTTAACAACCATGTAAAAGAAGCAGTGAGAGATAAAAAGACTTCCTTTAAAAAGTGGAAGTCAAATCCTAGTGAGGTAAATAGAAAGGAGCCTAAACACTGCCAAATTAAATGTAAAAATGTAATAAGAAAAGCCAAAGAGGAGTTTGAATAACAGCTAGCCAAAAACTCAAAAGGTAAAAACAAAATGTTTTTTAAGTACATCAGAATCAGGAAGCCTGCTAAACAACCAGTGGGGCCCCTTGATGATCGAGTTACAAAAGGAGCGCTTAAAGACGATAAAGTCATTGAGGAGAAACTAAACGAATTCTTTGCTTCAGTCTTCATGGCTGAGGATGTTAGGGAGATTCCCAAACCTGAGCCGGCTTTTGTAGGTGACAAATCTGAGGATCTGTCACAGATTGAAGTGTCACTAGAGGAGGTTTTGGAATTAATTGATAAACTCAACATTAACAAGTCACCGGGACCAGATAGCATTCACCCAAGAGTTCTGAAAGAACTCAAATGTGAAGTTGCAGAACTATTAACTAAGGTTTGTAACCTGTCCTTTAAATAGGCTTCTGTACCCAATGACTGGACGTTAGCTAATGTAACACCAATATTTAAAAAGGGCTCGAGAGGTGATCCTGGCAATTACAGACCGGTAAGTCTAACGTCGATACCAGGCAAATTAGTCGAAACAATAGTTAAGAATAAAATTGTCAGACACATAGAAAAACAAACTGTTGAGCAATAGTCAACATGGTTTCTGTAAAGGGAAATGGTGTCTTACTAATCTATTCGAGTTCTTTGAAGGGGTCAACAAACATGTGGACAAGGGGGATCCAGTGGACTCAGTGTACTTAGATTTCCAGAAAGCCTTTGACAAGGTCCGTCACCAAAGGCTGTTACATAAATTAAGCTGTCATGGGATAAAAGGGAAGGTCCTTTCATGGATTGAGAACTGGTTAAAAGACAGGGAACAAAGGGTAGGAATGTATGGTAAATTCTCAGAATGGAGAGGGGTAACTAGTGGTGTTCCCCAAGGGTCAGTCCTCGGACCAATCCTATTCAACTTATTCATAAATGATCAGGAGAAAGGGGTAAACAGTGAGGTGGCAAAGTTTGCAGATGATACTACACTGCTCAAGAGACTTAAGACCAAAGCAGACTGTGAAGAACTTCAAAAAGATCTTACAAAACTAAGTGATTGGGCAACAAAATGGCAAATGAAATTTAATGTGGATAAATGTAAAGTAATGCACATTGGAAAAAATAACCCCAACTATACATACAATATGATGGGGGCTAATTTAGCTATAATAAGTCAGGAAAAAGATCTTGGAGTCATTGTGGATAATTCTCTGAAGATGTCCATGCAGTGTGCAGAGGTGGTCAATAAAGCAAACAGGATGTTAGGAATCATTAAAAAGGGGATAGAGAATAAGACTGAGAATATATTTTTGTCCTTATATAAATCAATGGTACGCTCACAGCTCGAACACTGCGTATAGATGTGGTCTCTGCATCTCAAAAAAGATATACTGGCACTAGAAAAGGTTCAGAAAAGGGCAACTAAAATGATTAGGGTTTTGGAGAGGGTCTCATATGAGGAAAGATTAAAGAGGCTAGGACTCTTCAGCTTGGAAAAGAGTAGACTAAGGGGGGATATGATAGAGGTATATAAAATCATAAGTGATGTTGAGAAAGTGGATAAGGAAAAGTTATTTACTTATTCCCATAATACAAGAATTAGGGGTCACCAAATGAAATTAATAGGCAGCAAGTTTAAAACAAATAAAAGGAAGTTCTTCTTCATGTAGCGCACAGTCAACTTGTGGAACTCCTTGCCTGAGGAGGTTGTGAAGGCTAGGACTATAACAGCGTTTAAAAGAGAACTGGATAAATTCATGGTGGTTAAGTCCACAGATGGCTATTAGCCAGGATGGGTAAGGAACGGTGTCCCTAGCCTCTGTTTGTCAGAGGATAGAGATGGACGGCAGGAAAGAGCTCACGTGATCACTGCCTGTTCGGTTCACACCCTCTGGGGCACCTGGCATTGGTTACTGTCGGTAGACAGGATACTGGGCTAGATGGACCTTTGGTCTGACCTGGTACGGCCGTTCTTATGTTCTAATTTTAACAGTTGCAAAATTACAAACCTGTTCCTGCTCTTGGAGACACTGATGGCAAAATTCCCTTACTTTATAAATGGAGGTGGTCAATTTAATAGAGAAATGTACAAGTCAAAACCACCCCCGCCTTCCAAGCGAAATCTAAATTTTATTAACAAGCAGACTCTTAATCCTTGTATAATTTCTTCATTTTTATATGAAACAGATGATCAAAGATTCTGATTAGCCTTCTGATATACACTGCTGCTTTTTGAACAGTGTCCAGAAGGATATAATTTGTACAGATGCTCGCTTATGAATAGCTTGGCATATACATTTAACAGATGACATGCCTCTGTTCTTGGGTTCTCCTTTTAAAATTTTTGGCATATTTACTCAGCCTTACATGTGATTAATTTTTAAAAAATGCATACTCACTGCTAGTAAAAAAACCAAAGAAAACCACACCACTTATAAAATTCATTCCTATGGAAAACACAAATGATCCTCACAAAAAGGCAAGACCTGAGTAGGGCAAGATTGCTGGACCTGGTGATGGGACTATCACTCTTAAAATCACAAGAGGGATAACCAGATTTAATAAATATTAAACAAGAATTTATTGACACTGCAAATGTCATCTATTGTAAAATTCCGCTACATTTAATGGCTATAATTGACATCAGCCATATAATCCCTGGGATGATACAGGTTGAGAACTGTTTCCTAGAATACTGGAATGGCAAAGCCTGTCTTAAATGAACAGTATTTGTGCTAATCTCACATTGAATAGTATTAAAAATGGTTTAGAGATTATTACAGGCAAACACTTACTACCAGGTCAAGTGCTTACTACTGTGAGAACAGTGTGTACAGTGAGGAGCACTAGGCCTGAGTGTTTTCACTAAGCACTAAGTGTTTTCAAGGACTGGACTCATAGTACTCTCACAATAGAACCCACTGCAGATGGTATCTGCAGGGGCTTTTAGTCTTGGAGAAATGGAGTTAACAATTTATAGACACCAGGCTTGCCAACTGTAGTGAATTTATTGTGAGACATGATTTCTAAGTAAAATTAAGCCTCACTCATGATCTCATGATAGAACTCCCAAAGCTCAGGATTTTTTTTCAACCTGGGTGGCTGCTTCCCTGCCAGCCTGGGAAGAGGGAGAAGTGACCCTACTACAGGCCGCAGAACCCTAAGAGGAGGATAGGTGAGGCTGGGAGAGCTGAATTATGGTGTGGGGGCTGCAGGGCAGGGCTGAAGTGCGGGGGTGAGGGCTGATGGGGTGGGTGGGCTGTATTGATGATCAGGGCCGGCTTTAGGAAGTGCGGGGCCCAATTAGAACAGTTTCAATGGGGGCTGGCAGGGATGACTTTAAAAAAAAATGTAAAAAAACACGTGGGGCTTGTATTCACCGGGCGGTGCTCCGAGTCTTCAGCGGTGGGTCCTTCACTCGCTCCAGGTCTTTAGCGGTATTGAAGGACCTGCCACTGAAGTGCCACTGAAGACCTGAAGTGCTGCCAGGTGAGTAAAAATTAAAAAGGTGTCTCTAGCCAGGGAAGGGACTCTCACTGGGTGCAGGGCCCTCTTAGGCACGGGGCCCGATTCGGGGGAATTGGTGGAATAGGCCTAAAGCCGGCCCTGTTGATGATGGGTTCTGAGCAGATGGTGTGAGTGCTAGGAGGATGAACTGAGACCGGTGGGGATCGAAGGGGGGGGGATGAGCTAAGGGGGTGGAGTGGGGAGAGAACTGATGGAGGACTGGAGGACAGGATTAATTACTGGGCAGGAAAGGAGCAGATATGGGGGTGAGAGCCCGTGCAGCAGGGGCCAAAATCACTTTATCCAATACATGTGGGAGAGTGGGCAATACTAATTATCACATGTACACACCCCATAATTTTTGATCTCTTGAAGCTGTCAATATGGAGATGCTCCCATTTTGATAGTGCTACTGCCTGCTGAGATGCAAAGAGGCTGTCAAACGAATGGAGAGGCCCTTGGAGATGGGAGAAGGCGCACTATCTGTACTGGGCCTATCTGCCTGGTGTGATGGCCTAGCATGTATAGTTAGCATTTAAGAAGTGAGCTCACAGCCAGGAACAGGTGAAGAACTTTCTGCACAAATCACAGCTAACAAACAAATAAGACCAGGAGAAGAGAGACACAACTAGCATAAGAGCGAAACTTTAAAATAAATATCTAGAGGCAAGATTTTCAGAAGTGACTAATGATTTTGAGTGACTCAGTTTTTGGGTGCCTACCTTAAGGCACTTCTTAATGACTTAACTTTCAGGGGGTGGTTACTTAGAACTTTCTGAAAATTAGACCCTTTAAGGCAATGGTGGGCAACCTGCAGCCCATCAGGGTAATCCGCTGGCAGGCCGCGAGACAGTTTGTTTACATTGACCATCCGCAGGCACGACCGCCCGCAGCTCCCACTGGCCGGGAGGTGGTCAATGAAAACGAACTGTCTTGCAGCCTGCCAGCAGATTATGCTGACAGGCCACAGGTTGCCCACCACTGCTTTAAGATGTTTCAAGCTGGTGCGCACTATCACTAGCAACTCCTAAAAATCTTGAGTCATGTCACTAAGTACGTATACACTGCAATTTAAGGTGCAACTGCAGCTCATATAAGCATCCCATGCTAGCTTTAACCAGTCCAGTACAGATATGGTGGCATGGGCTTCAGCCTGGGCTAGGAGCCCCTGTATAAGTCCACTGGGGACCCTACATACATGGATGCATGCTGCTGTGTCTTCACTACTATCATTACCCGTGCTAGCTAGATTAAAACTAGTGTGGGTCTGGCTACCTGTGTTATATATTCAATTGCAGTGCAGATGTACCCTAAATGAGCTGGAGTCTTCCCACTTCAAGCACAATTACTGCCCTGTTATGATCCCATTAACTAGTAGTCTTTCCATTAAGAAGTACCAACAGGGCTAAAGTTGGTCTCTGGGAGATACCCCCCCTTTATGTAATTTTGCCAGTTAAATGCAACCTGCATAAGTACAGTGCTCTGCATGACAACAAATTGTTAGAACAGTGGTTCTCAGCCAGAGATATGTGGACCCGAGGGAGTACTCAGAAGTCTTCCAGGTGGTAATCCACTCATCTAGATATTTGCCTAGTTTTACAACAGGCTACATAAAAACATTAGCGAAGTCAGTACAAACTCAAATTTCATACAGACAAATGATTTGTTTATACTGCTCTATTTACTATACACTGAAATGTAAGTACAGTATTGATATTCCAATCTATTTATTTTGTAATTATATGGTAAAATGAGAAAGTCAGCACTTGTTCAGTAATAGTGTGTTGTGACATTTCTGTATTTTTATTTCTGATTTTGTAAGCAAACAGTTTTTAACTGAGGTGAAACATGGGGCACGAAGGACAAATCAGACTCCTGAACAGGGTACAGTAGTCTGGAAAGATTGAGAATCACTGAGCTAGAGGGTCACACCCGGAAGCTTTTGCTGAATTTTTACAGGTGTCTGGTGGGGTATGTCTTCACGGCAGTCAACCCCTACTTACGTGTTGCCCCTAGCCTCCTCTTCCAGACCCCATCCACATACACAAATCTTTGACCTACCTGAGGCTGTATGATAAAGCCTGACTGCAGAGCGGATGCAGGCTAAACCACTGAAGTGCTGACAGTCACCAGTGCCTTCCCGCAATTCTCCCCATGTCCCCACAAGGACAGACATTATCTCACAATTTGCTGGCAAAGAGTGGCCCAGCTTACTGCAGCACAAGGAACCATAGGATATACCCCAAGAAGTCCTAGTGCCATGAATGGGTGAGTGCAGCAACTGGTAACTCAGGAAGGACTGTGCAGTGTGGCTGCTCACACCCAGGTTAGGTTTACTTGGGTGCTAATCATCCAAGTTAACTGTGAAGTGAAGACATAGCCTTCTGTAGCAGAGAGTGTGTTAAAAATGACTACGGGTTTCAGTGATATTGTCTACAGAAAATTCCCCACAGGAAACAATGGGTCGCCTGGATGTTTTTGAAATAGACCATCAGATTCACTTTCATTCCACTTCACAGAGATGGGGACTCATCCCTCCTGCCAGAAACTGGCCTTTGGATTATCATAGAAGAGGCTGCTATTATAACTACTCTGGTTATATCACGCTTACGTCTGCATGGTTCAGTGCACCACAGCCATACGGGGATCCCTTTCTACGACAAATCTGTTTGAAACAAGCATGACTTGCAAACTCGAAAAGGCCAAGGTTCATACACTTACGAGACCCTTCCTACTGAAGCCACTTTTCCATTTGCAGAAGGACAGAGAACAATACAATACACTTCACTGTTAGGATATAGTCTTCCAGCGAGGAAGGATGGTTATGGTTAAGGCACTGACTTGGACTCAGGAGAAGTGGGTTAAATTCCTGGCTCTACTGCAGACTTCCTGTGTGACCCTGGCCACATCACTCAGTCTCTCTGTGTTTCAGTTCCCCATCTGTAAAATGTGAACAATAACTCTATTCCCTTTGTCTACTTGGGCTGTAAACTCTTTAGGCTGCAGACTGGCTCTTACTACATGTTCATCTGGTGTCTAGCACGCTGGAGCCTGTAGATGCTTCAGTAATATGGGCCTGGATTTTCAAAGGATTGAAATTCAGTTGGAGCTGGGTGCCAAGTCCTTTCAAAATCCTAGCCATAAATAATATTATTGGTTTACACGGAGTAGGTGAAATCCTGGCCTTGTTAAAGTCAATGGGATCTTTGTTACTAATTTCAGTGGAGCCAGGATTTCATTCCTTACCTATCATACATCCTGAACTGTATTCCATATGGAATGAGAGCTCCAAGACAGACAGTTTTTGGTTGAATAGCAACATGGGGCTGTAGTTCAAACAGCACCAGGATAAGATATCAGGTTCCAGAACTCTGCCTGGAAATGGAGGGATATTTTATTGATGCATCTATCACCCAGATGAAGTGGGTCTCATTAGCTCTTAAAAATAAAAGGTAGAGAGCCTCTAAAGTAAGAGAGGGGTAGGATATGAGACAAGGCATCCTTCCTAGAAAGAAGAAGCTGATGAGGAAGTGGAGGTTAAGAATTATGTTTACTGATATTGAGTAAAGAATGAAGAGAGGGTGGCTTTGGGGCACCAACCCATGTTGAGCTGACACGAACGGGGACTCACCCCATTCACAGTGGTGAATATATTTTGTTTCCTCTTTTGATAACAAGAATTGTGAAAGTGGAGCTTTTTGATGTTCCAAAAATGATCAGTCTTAAGAGTTTTGTTCTATGCAAAGCATGACAGCAGTTTTTAGACATATGTTCTGAGTGTTAAATGCTTTAAGGTGAAGCACCAAAATAAGTCCTTAATGCTCTGCAGGAGCTTAAAATAGCAAAAGGCAAAATTAGTCTGTGCTGTGCAGGATTGACTAGAACAGGTGCAATAAAGAAGTTGCAACAGCAAAGCCTGAGTCCTGCATCAAACTGTCCTTTCATCTTTTCAGTAGCAGGAAAGATAACATCTTTTCCCTTAGGTAAGATAACTCTATGTAAATAATTTTGAGGTAGAAGATGACACTACTTTTCAGGGAAATAACTAAGAGATATAAAGACTGGTCCTACAATCCATTTGCATTAGGAATGGCCATTGACTTTGGTGGGAATTCTAGGCATAGGAGTTTACAGGATCAGTGCAAGAGCTCTGTATTTTCTTCACAACAGGAACATTGGATTGTATGATTGATAGATGTCAAGTGCACATTAAGAGGAGACCCATACTACTTGATATTCTGCACACTGTAATGCCCTTAGATTTAGGTAAAACGGGGCTATGTATTGTAGTTTAATACCAGTTACTCTCAAAACAGTCTTTTACAGTATAATAGAGCCATGCCTCTTCTTCCAATACTACCTTATTTAAGCCAATCTGCAAACAATTTGGCAGAAAAACTTAGGTGCATAGGATAAAACACTATCTGCTCATCTTTTTTTATCACAATTCAAATCTCATCTGATTTATTTCCAATGATTTTTCAGGGTTAGTTCAGTGGATGGATAACTGTAACTTTCTGACAATCTCTGTTCAGGAAAGACTCAGAGCAGAGGGAATCAGGGAATGAGCGAGATCATTTCTGAGGTTGAAATGGGGGTGGTGAAAACTTTGAAGAAAAATGCATAAGCAGCATTAATAACAATTCTGTAGCAACACACACCCTTGTTCTGGTAGGCTGCTGGAGTACCTCTTGTTGCTTTACTCCTGTTAGAACTTTAAAAAATGCAAACAGGTAGAGAATTTACCCTGTCTCTGACACATATCACCATATATCTTGGAAAAAAATCAGCTACTGCATATATATGTATATATGTATACACACACACACACACGTAGAAAATATAGTTTTAAAGACATATAGCAAAGTGCCGTCACATTGGGAATGAACTCCCACACCTTAATTTCCTTTCTCTCATACGCCCACCACCCAGATGTTATGAAGACCAGTGCAATTAAAGTACCCCAACAGAAGCAGAGGGACAGATCCCAGGCTAGCTATCACATCAATAAATAAATGTCCGCTGTGTGATATTCTCTTATTACCCTCTCCACTTTTTGGGCCTGGCTACACTGCATGCTTTTTTCAGTTGTGTGTAGTGTAGGTACATATGGAGCCCCCCCCCAAACAGGTATAAATAGCCATAGACTGTGAGGCATAGTTTAGGTTAGTAAAAACATGCCTGAAGGGTGTTGGTATGTATGTGAGTACATATCCTACTTGCCCAAGTCATACCACCCGCTCTACTCTGCTAAAAACAGCAGTGTAGTGTCCCTGCTGCTGGAGCCTTTCCTGTACCTTTCACTGACATAGAATCACAGATTATTAGGGTTGGAAGGGACCTCAGAAGATCATCTAGTCCAACCCCCTGCTCAAAGCAGGACCAGTCCCCAACTAAATCCCTAGATAGCCCCCTCAAGGATTGGACTCACAACCCTGGGTTTAGCAGGCCAATGCTCAAACCACTGAGCTATCCCTCCCCCCTAATGTGTACTTATAACCTGCAGTGTGTATGCTTTTCACTGCAGCATGTAGCTCCACACATTCTGCACGCCACTGCCAGTGGTGTGTAGTGAAGACATATTCTTCCTGATCATTGGCTAGTGGTATGTTTGTGTCTGTGCCCTGCCCTGATTGTCAGAGAAGGTGGAGGGATACATTTCTGATATAGAGAGGCTCCAGCTAGTCAGTAAAGTTAGCAGCTCCCTCAGGTCCCAATCATGATTTGGTTTGGAAGGAATGGTGGAAAAGATGAGAAAAATTTGGCCTGATAGATGCCGCCTAAGCAGGTGCAACTTCACTTGCTTATACAAGGGCTGAACAGAAAACTGTCTGTTTCAAATTTCAGGCTGAGATTCTGTCCGTTCATCTTCAGACACACTCCCCCCTCAACCTCCTTTCAAGGCCTGACAGCCTCATGGTAGTGTATGTCTGACCCATCCACATATGTCAGGCTCCCAGGGTAAAAGGCCAATATCAGCTCCAAAATAGACTAAAAGGCCAGAAAGAAACACTGTCATAATGTAGTCTGACCTCCTACACAACACAGGCCATAGGACTCCTCTGAATTAATTCCCGTTTGAACTAGATCATATCCTTTATCTAATCTTGATTAAACATTTCCAGTGATGGATAATCCATTACATCCCACAGTAATGTTGTTCAAATAGTTAATTGCCATCACTATTAATTTTTTTTGTCTTATTTCTAGTCTGAATTTGTCTAGTTTCAACTTTTAGCCATTGGATCATGTTATACTTTTGTCTGCTAAACTGAAGAACCCTGTATTTCTGTTCCCTGTGTAGGTATCTAATCAAGTCACCCTTTAGCCTTCTCTTTGTTAAGATAAGTAGATTGACCTCCTTAAGTCTCTCTCTATGAGGCATGTTTTCTCATGGCTCTTCTCTGAGCCCTCTCCCATTTTTTAACATCCTTCTTAGAGCGTGGACACCAGAACTAGACATAGTATTCCAGTAGCAGTTGCATCAGTGTCCTATTTATATATTCAAGGATTCCATTAGCCTCTTGGTCACAGCATTGCACTGGGAGTGCACGTTCAGCTGATTATCCACAACAGCCAAATCTTTTTCAGAGTTGCTGCTTCCCAGGACAGAGTCCCTCATCTGGTAAGTATGGCCTACCTCTCCCCCCAGATGTAGGATTTGACGTTTGGCTGCACTGACACACACATTGTTTGCTTCAGTGCAGCTTACCCAGCAACCCAGATTACTTTATCAATGACTTGTCCTTTTCACTATCTACCAATCCACCAAACTTTATGATTTTATGTTTTCTGTCACGTCACTGATGACAATGTTAAATAAGTGTAGGGCCAAGAATCAATTCCTGTGGGACTCTAGTAGAAACACATCCACTTGATGATTCTCTGTTCATCATTACATTTTTGAGACCAATAAATTAATCAGGCTTTAATCCATTTAATGTCTGCTATGTTGATTTTCTATCATTCTACTTTTAGTCAAAATGTTGTGCAATACCAGGTCAAATGACTTACAGAACTCTAAGTATATTAATTACATCATCACTATTACCTTTATCAATCACATTTATAATCTCATAAAAAAAGATATCAAGTTAGTTTGACAGGATCTATTTTCCATCCACCTATGTTGATTTGCATTTATTATATTACCCTCTTTTAATTCTTTATTAATTGAGTACTATATCAGCCATACCACTATTTTGCCTCAGATTGATATTAAGCTGATGAGCATATGATTATCCAGGTCATTATGTTCACCCTTTCAAAATACTGGCACAACATTAGCTTTCTTCCAAGTCTCTGGAACTTCCCCAGTGTTCCAAGCTTTACTGAAAATCAATATTAATAGACCAGAGAGCTCCTTGGCCAGCTCTTTCAAAACTGTTGGATGCCAGTTATCTGTGTCTGCTGATTTTAAAAAGTCTAACTTTAGTAGCTGCTGTTTAACATCCTCCTCACATTCCATTGGAATGGAAACTATTTTATCATCATATAATATGAACATATCATGTGTAGGGCTGTCAAGCAACTAAAAAAATTAATCACAATTAATATCACGCTGTTAATAATAGAATATCATTTATGTAAATATTTTTGGATGTTTTCTACATTTTCAAATATATTGATTTCAGTTACAACACAGGGTACAAAGTGTACGGTGCTCATTTTATATTTATTTTTTATTATAAATATTTCCATTGTAAAAAACAAAAGAAATGTATTTTTCAATTCACCTAATACAAGCACTGTAGTGCAATCTCTTTATGATGAAGTTGAACTTACAAGTGTAGAATTATGTACAAAAAAAACGTGCATTCAAAAATAAAACAATGTAACACTTTACAGCCTATAAGTCCAATCAGTCCTACTTCTTGTTCCGCTAAGTGCTCAGACAAACAATTTTGTTCACATTTGCAGAAGATAATGCTGCCTGCTTCTTGTTTACAGTGTCACTTGAAAGTGAGAACAGGCGTTTGCATGACACTATTGTAGCCAGCGTCGCAAAATATTTACATGCCAGATGTGCTAAAGATTTACATGTCCCTTGATGCTTCAACCACCATTCCACAGAATATGCGTCCATGCTGATGACGGGTTCTGTTCGATAACGATCCAAACCAGTGCATATTGACGCATTTTCATTTTTATCATCTGAGTCAGATGCCACCAGCAGAAGGTTGATTTTCTTTTTTGGTGGTTTGGGTTCTGTAGTTTCCACATGAGAGTATCGCTCTTTTAAGACTCCAGAAAGCATGCTCCACACCTCATCCCTCCCAGTTTTTGGAAGGCACTTCAGAATCTTAAATCTTGGTTTGAGTGCTGTAGCTATCTTTAGAAATTTCATATTGGTATCTTCTTTGCATTTTACAAGATTTGCAGTGAAAGTATTCTTAAAACGAACATGTGCTGGGTCATCATCTGAGACTGCTATAACATGAAATATATGGCAGAATGTGGGTAAAACAGAGCAGGGGACATACAATTCTCCCCCAAGGAGTTCAGTCACAATTTAATTAACGCATTTTTTTAACAAGCATCATCAGCATGGAAGCATGTCCTTAGGAATGATGGCCGAAGCATGAAGAGGCATATGAATCTTTAGTTCATCTGGCATATAAATATCTTGCGATGCTGGCTACAACAATGCTATGCAAACATCAGGTGACATTGTAATTAAGAAGTGTGCAGCATTATCTCTCGTAAATGTAAACAAACTTGTTTCTCTTAGTGATTGGCTGAACAAGAAGTAGGACTAAGTGGACTTGTAGGCTCTAAAGTTTTACATTGTTTTGTTTTTGAGTGCAGTTATGTAAAAAAGCTACATTTGTAAATTGCACTTGCATGATAAAGAGATTGCACTTATACTAGTACTTGTATAAAGTGAATTTAAAAATACTGTTTCTTTTGTTTATCATTTTTACAGTGCAAATATTTGCAGTCTAAGATAATATGATGTGAGCACTGTACACTTTGTATTCTATGTTGTAACTGAAATGGATATATTTGAAAATGTAGAAGAACATCCAGAAATATTTAATAAATTTCAATTGGTATTCTATTGTTTAACAGTATGATTAATCGCAATTACTTTTTTTAATTGCAATTTTTTTTTTGAGTTAACTGCGATTAATTGACAGCCTTAATCATCTGGTTTTTTTCAAATACAAAACAAAATGTTTATTGAATGTTTTTTCTTTTTTGGCATTATTATTGACAATTGTACCTTTTACATCTAGTAATGGAATATCTAGGCCTAAAATGGTCTAAAAACACAATTTCAGTCTTCACTTTCAATTTTATGAAATTAATCCAACTAGAATTTCTGTTAAAAAAATACAGAGGAAAACTAAATTTTCCATGGCAGTATAAGAGCTGAACATTATAAAACTTTAAAGTACTTGTTTTGGGAGTTTATTTTCCTAGGAAATAAAGCAACTGTTTAGATTGTTTAATGGACAATCACTGACTTTGGATCAGGTCTTTTACATATATATATATAAGTATAAATGAAATTTTTGTATTTGCTGTATTTACCAAGCTGAAAAACCTGGGGCACAGCTGGGGAACCACTGAAAGACTTGCCAGAAACAGACAGGAGTGGAGGAGCTTTGTCACTGCCCTAAACACCAGAGGCGTAATAGGAACATAATGATGATGATGCTAGAACTAAAAGTACATCTACACAGCAACTAGACACCTGTGGCTGGCTGCGTTAGCCGACACTAACTTATGGGGCTTGCGCTGCGGGACTGTTTCATTGCTGTGTAGATCTCTGGGCTCGGGCTGGAGCCCAGGCTCCGGGATCCCATGGAGTGGAAGGGTCCCAGAGCCCAGCCTCCAGCCTGAGCTCAGAAGTCTACACAACAAAGAAACAGCCCCGCAGCCTGAGCCTCATAAGCCCGAGTTGGCTGGCATGGGCCAGCTGCGGGTTTTTCTTTGCAGTGTAGACATACCTCCAAGAGGCTGAAATATAACCTTTGTAGCTGATATTTAATAAGAATCTGTAATCAGGACTTTATTAAAGTCTTATCACATCACTGGGTATTTAAGGCCTGTTTGATACACTGACATAGATTTAGCCTCAAACATTCATATCAATTTACAGGGTAACCCTTAGCTCAAGGGAGTTACCTGGGTGATGAAGTTGATCTGTTAAGTTGATTCTGAAGCTGAAATTATAAAAACATACATGCCTGATGTGATACTACATATAATTTTTTTAATGGTTGCCCAGTAATTCATTGTTAACTATTCAGCAGCAGCCCTCTGCATTTGGAAATTACCTCTCCCTGTGCTGATAATGTTTATATGTAGGTTTACAGCAAAGCTACATGGAAGCTATAAACCTTTCAATGACAGTCTTCAGTAAATCCCACTGGCACTTTAACAATTAAT
Organism: Gopherus flavomarginatus; assembly: GCF_025201925.1. Taxonomy (NCBI): domain Eukaryota; kingdom Metazoa; phylum Chordata; order Testudines; family Testudinidae; genus Gopherus; species Gopherus flavomarginatus. The sequence continues at coordinate 243,534,912 of NC_066618.1, forward strand.
GGGGAAAAGTGTTTGTTACACTCATAACATTGGATTTTTGGAAGCTACTGCATAATTTTTTGGGTATACATTTAGAAATTGTTAGATTCTGGCATCAGCCTAACAGTGTAACCACCACTGCCAAAATATCCAATAAGGAAAACATATTGGTTTGAGGTGAATACATAAAAAACACCAACACATTTGTGTGTGTAAGGATCTTGCTGTTACATCAATACACAAGAATTTATTCTAAGAACTGCTGCTGTCAATATTCTGGCTACTATCTGTCCCTTTCATATTTTTAAGAAAGGCAACAGTGAGGTAAGGAACCTCAGTTCCTTGCTCCCATTGGGTGTTATCCAGCAGTCCATACACTAGATTAAACTGCTATGGAAGTCAGCGAGTTTTGCCTGGACATAGACTGCAAAGTTGAGATGTAGCAGGCAGAGAAGCAGTGAAGGGGAAGGGGCTGCCAATAGTACTTACCGAATGGATTTCCACTTCTTTCTCTGCTGAAGAATGGGACTCATTATTAGCAGAATTCTTTGGTGCAGCAAGTTCAGGTTTCTTTACTTTTGTATCAGATTTGCTTTCTTTGGCATCTGGATTAGTCACAGATATGGCAGGACTTGGCTTCTGTGGAGTTGGTATCCGTGTGAGTGCTGAAGGTGATGGGTTGACATCTTCATCCTCCTCCCTGAGCTCATGTGGAAGCAGCATTGGATTCATTTTTACGTAGTAGCCATGGTAATGACCATGCAGTTCCCCATTCTCTGTGCTGATGGGATTGTGGTGGGCTGAAAACTTTGGCTGATGTTTCACTGCTATCTCCTCCTTCACAGGTACTTTTGAATATAGAGGCTTGTTGACCACGGCTGTTACAGTCTCACTAGCTAAACTCTTTTTTTCTGGAGTGAGTCTCGCCTTTGAGCTGGAGTTTTGTCTTTTCAATTGTTTGGTAGGGGAAGGCTCAGATGGAAGAGGAGAACTGTGCTTTGGGCTTACTTCAGGTGTCCCAGGAGGCGTGGTGCCTTTTCGATAAAAATGAGGAGACTCTTTGGGGGAAGGTGTTTTTTCTTGAACCTTTTCTTCAGGGTTTTCTTTTACCTCCACACTTTCTTGAAATCTTTGTTTGATATAATCAGGGCCTGAAAAACAGTATAACAAAATCTTATCTCATTAAAACAAGAATAGGGCCAGATGCCAAATCTGCCACGCTGTGGCTATGGATCTGGGACAAAGCTGAAATTAAGAGGGAAAACAAAAACTCACTCATTTCTGGACTGTATATTACAATGCATTTGCTAATTAAAGTTGCTGCACCTTTTCCTCTCTGCTTGGCAATAATTTGGCCTTTTCACTATTGGTTTGATCACTTTGCCTTCAATCTTGCAAAGGGACATATAAAATGTCTCCAAATGAGACCACTGAAATCAATGGGAGTTAAGTGCCTAAATACCTTTCTGAATCTCACCCCCAAGTGGCTAAGTTTTTATTTGTCTCATGCATACAACTGCCATTTTTTCCTCTAATTGCTCATTTTTGTCTATATATCATACATGGCCCTCATCATCATGATACCTGATTGTTATTTTGGTTGTTAAATACTTAGGAGGCAATGTCTCTCCTTATGCCTTAATAGCCTATAGGAGACTGAGCTTGAATCTTTTATCAGTTTTCTGGTTTGATTATGAGTGGGTATTCGTGTGAGGGATTGCATTGTCTCTGTCGTTGGGTACGTCTTCATTGCAGAGTAGATCTGGGCTCTTACTCAGAAATTTCACCTAGCTCCTCTTATTCTCACACACACACACACACACACACACACACACACACACACACACGCACACGCACCCCCCCCCCCCTTATCTGAGTTTAGTGGTGCTTTCTAATCCTTTACAATAACAGCATCTGGTAAAGAATATTGTAACTGTTGCTGCTGAGATCTGGGAATTAGTTGTCACTAAAAGGCTGTGTCCCTGTGCAACAGAAACTCAGTGAAGTACAGACTTCCAAACACACAAATACAAATTGATGGTCTCTCTCCCTCTTAAAGTTTTAATACTGATCTGTAGTAAGGTCTTATTATTAGTTTTTCATTATTTGTACAAAATATACTTCATTACATTTACAGTAGTGTCTTCAATGGTTCAAAAATCATAACAATGTTTTAATAGTAATGAGTTTTTTTTTAAAAGCTAATTGTTTTCTTGGCCTCCTTTTTAGCTCTTAGGACATACTCTAGTCACATTTCCAAGCTTTTCTCCACAACCAGGAAGGCTAGAAATATTCTTTAAACAAACAAACAAAGAGTGGAGATTGTCACATAATTGCTTGATTCCAGAAGCTGACTTTAATGAAACACTAACTATCACAAAAATCACAAGAGTTGGCAGTATTACATTTAGCAATATTCTATGATGCATTATTCACAGCTAGTTAAAGCTAAAATGTAATTGGAAGAGTAATAAAGCACACTCTGTAATGCAGGATCTTGGTTTCTCTGTTGCCTTTGTTCACTAACAGCAACATTCTGCTTCGTCTTTTACTCAGCTTTGAAATAAAAGGGGAGTGTAAGGGGCTTAAAAGGAGGGACAGCTCATGTTGGGGCCTGGCAAAGTTGTAGTCTCTGAACTCCAGGGAGCCCAGGGACTTCTCCATCCCTACTCCCTTGGGATATGGAGAACCCCAAGGAGGCAGAGGAGATGGGGCCAAGGCCATGGCCCTGCTCCTGCCTCCTCATTAGCCTGGAAGAGGGGATAACGCTGGAGGGGGGCGGGCAGGGTGCACCCCATAGAGTTTTATGTAGCCTTCCCGTGTGCATAAGCGTGGACAGGGATGAATTTAGTTTCCCTGAAGCATGATTCCTCCTGCAGTTCAGGGCTTCTGTGCTTCACAGGCATGATCTGAACCCTTTTTACTAAATATCCAAAATTCAGTATCTTGCAGTGAATCTCCCAGCCTCATTAGTGAGCATGTATGGTATTTTGTTATATTTATTTCTATATCTGAAGAGAGATAATGAAAATATATATATATAATTTGTTGCCAGCTCTAAAGGCAATTCTTCTCTTTACGAAAGGTAATTAGTACAAATGACTCATTTTTGATGATAGAAAAATCCTGGCCTAATCAAGTCTCTGCCTTTTTGTCTCAACTGGAAAATAGCAGTGTTTATTGTGATATAGCGTCTTCATTGTGAACAAGTTCATCTTCTGGTTCAGCTGTGCATGCTAACACATAAACCAGGTAACAGTTTGATGGTTTACATGACAATATATTATTTTTAAATTACCTATTCTGCTAGTGTAATAGTACACCTTCAGTTGCTCTTAGAGAATGAATACACTACATCCTAATCTCTTGGGAGTTCTACTTCTATTCCTGAGTGTCCTTGGGTAAGTCACAACTTTTCTTTGCCTCAGTTTGCCCGCCTGTCAAAAGGGATAATTTAGTGGGCGCAACTGACTCACCTGCTTGAAAATATCTCCCTTGTTCTGGAGCTATTCCCTGTTTTAAAATGGGAAATCCTGTTAGCACCAGTAAAATCTTTCCAACTGGGCACTCTTAACTATGTCTATGAATGTGCTTCCTCTTAGGAGTTACTGCCTGAAACATAACTCATTAGGGCTAGGGATCTTGGGTTCTCAGTCTGGTGAATATGAAAAGAGGGTTTTTCTCTATGATTAAATGGAGAGGTGGGTATCCCAGTATGCAAAACATTGAGAGCCCCAGGCCAAACAGTGATAGCTGAGCTGGGTCATGCAGCATTTGGAGTCCAGATGAATAAGTCAGATGCCTATTAGACCTGTAGGTAAGAACATGCTGTATAAGAAGCTCTACCAACTTTTTGAAGGGTGAAACATGCATTCTCCCCTATTAGACCAACTCCACTTGCTGGTGTTGAAGGAAGTGGGTCTGGGTCTCTGCTCTCAGCCCACCCCTTTTAGCTTCCCTTCTGGAGGCTAGCCTTACCAACAGCGCTAACGAACACTCTACTCCTAACGTGGCTGGCTCCCTGCACAAGATAGGCTCCTTGTGTCCTTTTTCTCTACTTATATTCCTACGCAGGCCCAGCCACAATCCTTAATATTTTATCCTTAAATCGTTTGGGTGGGAGGTCTACAAAACTACATAGTAGTATTATCATTGCATGCTGTATGCAGAAATGCTGGTTTGAGAGTCATTTGGCATTACCTAAGAGACTAATAGGAAGAATGGTGACTAAAATATAAAGATTCATGTACTGCTTACTCTAGAGACTAGTTTTGAGCTGTGTTTGCTCTTCAGTAGAGAAGGGAATCTAAAGCATGACAAACAAAACACACCTGTATATACAGTAAACATTGCTCAGTCTTTCCTGCTGTATAGACTTATATTAAATTTAAAAAATATTTAAAGGTCCTGTTCAAAGAGAAGCACTGTACAAATAATTTTCTAGAAAAAAAGCACCACTTTAAAACCTGGAGAAACTTAGCATGGAAGAATTAAAATGGTGCAATTTTATATAAGCAGAGTTTTGTAGACAAAGAAAAGATGGAAACTCTCTCTATACAGAATCTTATGTCATTCAAAGTACAGTACATGATGACAGTACATAATTCGATTTCAGAGCATTTCAGTGGTAATTATCAAGCATATACCTATTCCTATCTTTTAAACTGGAGTGCGTAATTATGTAACATCTCCTAACTTATTTTATTTCTATATAACTGATTAACTAATAATAATGATAGTTGCTTTTGGACCCAGTAGATTTAATTCCTAGGTAATGAAGGACATTTCTGTTCACTTTAATGATAATAAGTGTAGTTATATTGTATTAAGGCTAAATTCTGCCCTGAGATGTCCACACAATGCTCCCAGAACATGGTTCCAATCCTCACCCCAAACTGTCTGAGGTGTAATGATGACATTATCAGACCCATTGCTTGCTGAAGTCAGGGCAGTGCCTAAGTGAAGAATTTATTGCTAATATTTGTATTACATCCATGCTTAAGGTGCACAGCCAAGATTGGTCCCTCACTGTGCTAAGTAATGGCCGTATCCACAGTAAGAGAGAGACTGAAGAGCTTACAATCCTATATAAGACAGAAAAAAGGCAGCAAAAAGAAATATCAAATCCCCATTTTACAGATGAGGAACTGAGGAACAGAGAGAGCATGGCCCCAGTTTAGCAAAGTACTTAAGCACATGCTGAACTGAATAGTCCCACTGAACTCAACAGTCAGTTGTCAAGGGAACTGTGTTCAAGAGCTTTGCTATATCATGGGCTAAGTGATAGTCCAAGGTCACAAAGAGTGTCTTGGGCAGAACAGGAATTGAACTTGCATCTCCTGAATCCCAGTCCAATGTCTGAATAACTAAAAGCGCATTTTCCAGCTTGGCCCTCAGAAACAAAACATAGATACATTGATATGTCATACCACTGTGGATTAATTGAGAGTTACATTTAGTGTATTAAACAGTAATTACTACATTCATTCTGGTCTGGAAGACAGAAATACTAAATAATGATCAGGTAAATACACAGGTCTTTACTGTGTTGTATGGTGGAGCAAAGCAAGAGCACACTGGTTGTAGCGAAAGCTGAAGCTCTAGTTGTTTAAAAAACGGAATGATCTTTTTTGAACAGTGTATGACAACTATTGATTGCTGTTCACTGTATGAGGAATACGTTAGTGAAAATCCTGTGACTTCATTATCCTGTGAGGAGATCAATGTTTTTCTGTAACACTATAGCTGCCAACAATATCTGTGCTGTCAGTGAGAATTATTTTATATGCTACTGAATATTTATGACTGAAGTCTGACTTCAACCTGAACTCAAAGATGTATTATTAGAGGGTCCCTATCCTGCAGGTCCCCAACATAGAGAATGCTTATAGACTTCAGCAAGACTTTCTCACGTTAGAGACTTGCAGGGTAGGACCTTTATAGGTAAGCAATTCTCAGAAGTCAGGATGATAACTGTGGGGGAAGGAAATAAAAATAATCCTTCATCAGTCTCTTAAACTAAGTATTTCAGTGAGTCAGCACTAGGGTGAAAATAACTGTATTCAGTAAACTTTAGAAAGACAGGATTTTTTATTATATTTCATTGTGGATGTATGTGGAGGGAGGAAGAGCTATAATTAAAGTCTTTGGTACCTCCTGTTTTATTTTACTATTTCTAAAGGTTAAATTACACGAAAAAAGAGCTTTTCCACTGCTAGGTAGCACATGTCAACGGATGGCTGTTTAGAGGCATATGTAAAATGAATTGCTGGGGTCAGTGGACAGTTTTGTCCACATTACCACTTACTGTGGTTGTGGATTTATTTATGTTCGGTGAGATTTGCTGGCAGTATCTGTACAGTGACCAAGAACTGAATGGAATTGCAGACTCAATCCTTCAAATAGTAAACACCTTGCAGGATCTAGCACTAAAGTATTCTTCTAACTCCTAAAGATGGTTTCCCATTCCTGGTCATACCTGAGGCGTTTTGATGGGGAACACTGTAGATCTAGCACCTTTCAGTGAACTCAATTGTACAAAAAAATGACAAAATAACACAATCTACTCAGTAGCATGTTCCATCTTGTTCATATGATACAAACAGTCAGACTAAGTTTGTACAAGCTCTGAGCAAGTTTTGAGTAACACAGTCAAGTCAGTCGTTATAGAAACAGTACAACTTCACTTGTACAGCATCTTTCATAATAACTGAACTTGAGAACATGGTTCATACAATGTGTAGTGTAAAAATGAATAATAGCAGAAGGAGGGAGAAATGCATGGTCTAGGCAAAGGTTTAGAATACAATTTCAGCTGGGATTTGAAAGGAAAGGGATAGTTGATGACACAGCATTCAGTGCTGTTTACAACGAACCTGAGGTCAGAAGCTGATTTGCATTTTCAACCTCTGGCTGGTTAGTTAGTATACCCAGGATTTTTAAGTGCCAATCAGCAGTGTGCCCAGGAAGTCATTAAGCTTTACTTCTCTGGATTGGATTTTTAAATTGTCCTTGCCTGCCTGGCAATAATATATTTTTCCTACTTGCTAGCTCTAGCATTGAGATGTCTCAGGGTCAATAAGTTCGCCCAGATAGGCAAATTAAAAGACAAAAAGCCACGTCTATGCTACAAAGTTTGGTCAATGCAAGTTACTCTGGTGTACAGCTGATGACCCCTGTACATTGCTTGGGTCCATGCATACATCAGTGCGTGCTTTGGTGCTGCATGTACTCATCACAAGTGCTTACATCCATGTAAAATATGGTGCACCAGGGGTAAGTATCCGAGTTTGTCCTGTGCTGCCATCTGATACAATGCCGTGCGGGACATTTTGCCATGCTTTGTGAAATACCAATGATTCACCCAGCAATTTCTGGGAGCTGGGGTCAAATTCCTACCATGCCACTTTCTTCATTCCATAATGTTTTCCACAGCTCACAACTTTCATGCTGGTTGCAAAACTCACATAGTTCTGCATGCTGCTTTTCAGTCTCTGTCATCTCTTTGGCAGAAGCATGGACTCTGAACATTTCAGCACAATTCTCATGAACGTTGCTAATACAGAATGCACAATTCTCTGGTATTTGCAGAACCTGAGCAACTACTATTATAACTGGGATTGTAAAGAGATATTCAAGTGCAGAAACGGGCTGATGATGGGAAAAAATGCCAGGTTGTTGCTGGTGTTCAAGGAGCAGCTCCACACAGTGGACTTCTGCTTCTGGTCTCAAAAAATGAGCACTGATTGGTGTAATTGCAGCATAATGTACATTTGCAATGACGAGAAGTGACTGCAGAACTTTTGGATGCAAAAGATCACATTTCTGGATCTGTGAGCTAAGCTCACCCAGACCTCCAGCATAGGGACATGAAAATGACAGCTGCATTGTCAGTGAGAAGCAAGTGGCAACCATGCAAAGCTTGCATCGCTGGACTGCTATCTGTAGTGGGCAATCAGCTTAGAGTTGGAAAATCCACAATGGGGGCCATTGTCATCCTTGTGGATAAGGTCATTAAGCGTCTCCTGCTACATAGGACTGTGACCCTGGGTAATATAAAGGACGTATGGATGGATTTACAACACAGGGGTTCCTGAATTGCTGTGGGTTGGTAGATGCACCCATATCACTATGCTGGTGCCAGTCCACTTTGCCACAGAGTACATCAACAGAAAGAGATACTTTCCATGGTTAAGCAGGGACATTCTTTCCCGACTGCCAGATTACCATTGGTGATACTTGTGGCGAACTGGGAATGTTCTTAATGTTTTCTCTGAATACTGTGTTGGTGCCTCAGTGTCCCCTGTGCAGTTCTTAAGTATCTAGGTGGTGGAATAAGGGTGTGTGATTGCTACAGAGCAAAGGGCCAGTGCACCTAAATGCCTGGCACTCTGTCTCCTAGCAACTGATGGCCTGGGCCCCTCCTCTGCAAAGGTGTCAACTGAAGGTGTTGGAGACAAAGAGATCAGGTGACCTCCTGGCCCGGGAAAGGGGCTGAGCAGAGAGGAGGGGCTGGAGGGGGTTTTGGAGGCTGGAGCAGGCTGGGGATGAGGAGCGAAGTGCAGACGTGGGGGTCTGGCTCACTGCCCCCCAGAATGGACCCGGCTGAGGGGTCCGGCTCGCGGTACCTACAAGCTCTGTTTTAGACCCTGTTCCTGTCATCGAATAAACCTGTTTTACTGGCTGGCTGAGAGTCACATCTGACTGCGAAGTGGGGGTGCAGGACCCTGTGGCTTCCCCAGGACCCTGCTGGGGCAGGCTCGCTGTGGGAAGCGCACGGAGGGGCAGAGGATGCTGAATGCTCCAAGGAGAGACCCAGGAGGTGAAGACGTGTGAGCTTCTTGCCCTGAACAAGTCTGCTCCAAGGGAGAGGAGGCTCCCCAGAGTCCTGACTGGCTTTGTGGGGAGCAGTTCCAGAGCATCGCCCGGGGACTCTTTGACAATACTGAAATAGCAATAGCTATTCTGAGGGGCCCAGCCTACCCCTTACTCCCATGGCTCATGAAGGTTTACAGTGGCCACCTGCCCAGCACCAAAGAAAATTTCAACTACTGGCTCAGCAGATACAGAAAGACAGTTGAATGTACTTTTGATACATTGAAGAGATGCCAGTGCTGTTTACTCAGTAGACTGGAACTCAGCAAGGCAAACATGCCCCTGGTTATAGCTGCATATTGTGTACTGCATAGTATCTGTGAGGTGAAGGCGGAAAAGCTACTGTCACAGTGAAGGGATGAAGTGGTCAGGCTGTCTGGTGAATTTCAACAGCCAAAACCCAAGGCTATTAGAAGAGCCAACTGTGGAGCTGTGTGGGTGAGGAAGGCCTTAAAAGAACCTTTAACAGTCAGCCACAGTAATGTTGTCTGATCTTTTACGAAATGTGTATGGGGCTGAGTCAAAGAAGGGGACAGATCGCAGCAAGGCAGAGATGGCTGTCAACAGGAGGCCTGTCATAAACAGATAAGTAAGAGTTAATAGAACAAAAGTGCTTCATATCTCTTTTGCCTGGAAAGGGTTAACAAGGACAGTGAGCCTGGCTGTCACCTGACCAGAGGACCAATCAGAGGACAGGATACTTTCAAATCTTGAGGGAGGGAAGTTTTTGTGCTGTGCTGTTAGTGTTTGGTTGTTGTTCACTCTGGGGGCTCAAGGGATCAGACGTGCAACCAGGTTTCTCTCCAATCTCTCCGATACAGGCTCTTATAAGTTCAGACTAGTGAGTACGAGGTAGATAAGGCGAGTTAGGCTTATGTTTGTTTTCTTTATTTGCAAATGTGTATTTGGTTGGAAGGCGTTCAAATGTGTATTAGGCTGAAAAGATTTTAATTTGTACTTGTATACTTAGGCTGGGAGGGTATTCCCAGTGCCTATAGCTGAAAGACCCTGTACCTATTCCATTTTTTAAATTTACAGAGATAATTTTTACTGTTTTTCTCTCTTTAATTAAAAGTTTCTTGTTTAAGAACCTGATTGTTTTTTTATTCTGGTGAGACCCCAGGGGACTGGGTCTGGATTCACCAGGGAATTGGTGGGGAGAAAGGAGGGAAGGGGGAGAGAGAGGCTAATTTCTCTCTGTGTTAGGATTACTGTCTCTCTCAGGGAGAATCTGGGAGGGGAAGAGAGAAGGAGGGGGGAAGGTGCCCTTTCCTCTCTGTTTTAAGATTCAAGGAGTTTGAATCACAGTGATCTTCCAGGGTAACCCAGGGAGGGGAAGCCTGGGAGAGGCAATGGTGGGGAAAAGGGTTTACTTTCCTTGTGGTAAGATCCAGAGGGTCTGGGGGGTCCCCGGGCAAGGTTTTGGGGGGGACCAGAGTGTACCAGGCACTGGAATTCCTGGTTGGTGGCAGCGCTACAAGTACTAAGCTGGTAATTGAGCTTAGAGGAATTCATGCTGGTACCCCATCTTTTGGACGCTAAGGTTCAGAGTGGGGGATTATACCATGACAAGGGCCTAGGAAGCACCGACCATGGAGTTCTCCAATGATTGGAAAGGCTGCTGAATCCTGGATCTCTGGGGACGCAGGTCAGTAATGCTCTGCAGCATCCGAGTTTATTGCCTGAGCAAACCCATTATGCCCTGGTGCACTTCCACAACCGTCCCTCGCCCCCAAACACAAATTCTTCAAGCTGAAACTACTTTCTCCCTAGATTTGGGATTCAAAGGCTCTGGCTAACTGTGCTGCTGCTTTTATCATTACTCTTCCTCCCCGCTCCACATCGGAGGCAATAGTGATGCCAGTGCCTTCCAATAGCTCTGCCCTGGCCTTTGAACATTCTTCAGGGTATCCTCCAGATCTGATTGTTGTATGTGGAATTGTTGTGACTGGACAGGGCATGCAACTTCAGAGGTGAGCCAAAATATCTTTTGAGGTCAGTATGACATAACATGATGATGTGCCATGGCAGATTGTGCTATAATCCAACAATGCCATGTCATCATGGTGTGATGTAAATGTCATGATGCACAAATATGTCTGAGGACAACCATTTGGCTCTAAAGCAGTCTCAAATTCACCTCTCCCGCTCTCATAAAGTAAGAGAGGCTACTTTAATTTTTAACTGCTGCAGGCCTTAGTTACTATGTACCTCATGTGCAAAAAGCCATGTATTCATTATGCTTAAAAAATATAGTACATCGTTAGCCCTCTGAAATGCTTGTTTTATTTCTTTATAGAACCAATATCACAGTGCACTACAAACAAATTCCAAGTAATTTTGCTACAATGCCTAATTCTGTCAAAACCTCTACTGGTGCTTAACTCTCCCATGACATCTGTGAACAAGATGGGGCCTCTTCCAATCTTACAATCAAACACACAATTTGACCTGCTTCTAGCCAAACTCCAAAAGTGCTTAGTCACTTAGTTACAGGCCATGTACAGGCCTGGACAAGGTCAGTTCCCAAGTCTGTCATTTATTCTGCTCTGCTGTTGACATGCTGGGGATAAACTGTTGACATGGATTGGAGATTGGCTGCTGCACTTCTAAACCTCCTGCCTTTCAGAGATAAATGCATTATAAAACGGAAATGACTTTGTTAGCATAACATAACATGACATTTAACTCACAAACTGTAGGAACGTATTACAAAGGTTAAAACTCCATCCAAGCATTACCTGACTTGCTGGAGAAAGTATAAGGGTGTCAAAAATGTAGGAGAACTTGCATAAAATGGTCCAGGCTGTGTGCAACATCATGAACTTGCAACTCAAATAGCATGGTAAACAAGTTTATCCAACAGCGAAAACTTTGAAAGGTAGCATTTCTCAACTGTTTAATGCAACATCAAATCCTCCCATCAATTCCTGCAAAGCTACCTTAAGCACAAGTCTCCCTATCATTCACTTAATTAAGTACAGTATTTAGGCAGGATTTTTGCATGCAATATCTGTAACTGTTTTCAAATTAGTTAAAAAAGACCCTAATTTCTCATTATTCAAAATAAACCTTAAAAGCAATGTTTTCAAAAAATTTCCAAGTACATATTTACAAGATGGACAATATGTATTAAGGGACTTGATCTGATGGTGTAAATAGTAGAATAGTGAATCTCTCAAATGGCTATCAATAAACACTTACGTGACAACAGTGTTTGTGCCTCTTTTGTTTTCTTTTTGGGTACATCTACACTGCAATTAGACACCCGCAGCTGGACTGTGCCAGCTGACTCAGGCTCACAGGGCTTAGGCTAAGGGGCTGCTTAACTGCAGTGTAGACATTCAGGCTCCGCATGGAGCCTGAGCTTGGGGACCCACCCATTTTGCAGGTTCCTAGAGCCTGGGCTCCGTCTATGCTGCAATTAAACAGTCTCTTAGTCCAAGTCAGCTGGCATGGGCCAGCCACAGGTTTATAATTGGAATGCAGACATACCCTCTATGACTATCCTAGCAAATGTCTAAAGGAGAGCAGGAGGAAGGTTTGTGTAAACAGCACATTTTGAACTCATGTGAATATCTGTACTGTAAATTAGGGCCTAATCCTGCAATGACAGGCCCCTACATCTATGGAGCTCCATTTGGAAACACCGTGCCTGGATTTGGATCTGATATGAAAGATAGGGTTACCAGATAGAAAATGTGAAAAATCAGGACAGAAGGTGGGGGGTAATAGGCGCCTATCTAAAAAAAAAAGCTCCGAATATCGGGATTGTCCCTATAAAATCTGGACATCTGGTCATCCTAATGAAAGATGGCACTGTGAGTAGTACATTTCTCTACATCACCACGCTGGGATATTAGTTCATTGTTTCAGAGGAAAGAATGGAACGTCTTGAATCACCAACACTGCTTCCTGAAGGCACTTTGTTTTCCTAAGTATCCCTTTACTAACCAGGACTGACTGTACTTAGTTTATATTTGACAAGATCATATTCCAATGAGATGTGGCTGCTGGGGTAGGACAGGCTTAATTTTTCCTGGCCGAATAACTTACACATGCTGTAATCTTCAGGAGTGCCACTGATTTTTAAAGGCTCACTTAGCCTGTGAGCTGCTCCCCCACAGGCAGACACCTTGATATGGGACAATTGACAAGATAAATGAAGTTTTAGGCTTTGCAAATATAATAGCAATCCTTTTTAAAATATTTATTTTCATTTGGGCTTCTTGTGGGCATAGTGCAATTATTAGAACCTCTGGTCATTTATTCCTTTTTACAATTTCTCTGAAGAGTAATCCTTGATCATATTTTGTAAAATCTGAATAAATACATCAAAAAGTTTTAACCAATATTAACTAAAGCAGCATAATGGTATTCTGTTCTAAAAATGGTTTTGTATCAAACAGAAGAGCTAATGCATGCTCTCCATGATGTGCTGATTCTGCAGGACTGACACTAGTGAAAAGAAGTCAAGTCACTAAAATAAGCAGATATGACTGAATATATGAAGATATGTGGCATAAACAGCTGTTTTTACAGTCAGTTGTCACAGAAGAATGACACACTGATTTTTGTAACATTTCTTTGAATACCTTCCAGCTTTTCCATATCTTTCTCGTATTGAGGTGCCCCCAAATAACCTTAGTATTCCGGGTGCAGTGTCACCAGTCACGTGAGGAAGGGACTAATACCTTCCTTCTCCATGACGTGCTGCCTTTGCATATACAGCCTAAAATAGCATTAGCTATTTTGCTGCCATATCACATTTCAAGTGCATGGGTCTGATTCTGCTCCCAAGAGAGTTTGGCAAATGACTTCAATGGGCGTATGATCACGTCTCGTAACTAATATGCTGACTCTTGTCACTCCTATGTTTCTTTGATATTATTACTGATGGTCAAGATTCTTCCTTTCATTTTAAACATTTAGGTTGATGATTTCAGCCCTATGCGTTAGCTTGGCTTTGTCTCAGACACAGTCAAATTGTGAATCCCTTACTTGCATTGGTGAGTAGTTACTCATATGAGAGTGGTATCACTGATTTCTGTCCACCAGTAATTATTTCCAGTCCATATTTGTAACTTCAACCAACTACTTTGTTTTCCTCTGTCATCACTTGCCCTTGCATCACCTCATTTTACTATCACTGGCTGATTTAAATATATTGTGTGCCTCTTCTACATTTAATTAATGGAAATACTAACAAGGATCTACCACTACTTCCTATGTCATCTCATTAGATGCCTCCTCCCTGAGCTCTCTCAGGACAAAAAAAAAAAAAAAAAAAAAAGGTAATGGTAAAATGACACACAGTTTTCAGTCCATGTGCTAATGCTCATATCTACACCAATTTGAATGTTCTTTTTTAAGAAAGATAATTACAAAATTAGCAGGCAAGGGAATGCAGTAACTGTAATGTCTTGTTTTAGTAAAGCATGGTTTCACAGTAGTCTCTTGTGAAGTCATATTTGAAAATTTCAATAGAGCTGGTCTGGTTCTTGAAAAAGCCAAGCTGTTTATTGCTCATGGTTCTGTTAACCTAGAGAAGTCCCCCCTATCCCCCCCATCCCCTTAACTGCGTTAAAGATCTAATTGAACTTGGGGCACTCCCAGACTGCTGTGAGGGGATTCACACACTGAATCCCCATGTTCTTTAAGGCTCTGGAGTGTGAACAAAATCCAGGCACTGCCCTGGCTTGGGGTAGGCAGACTCGAAGTGCAAATTCTTTGTCTAGCACCCTCCCCCACGAGCTGAGACCCCATGCTCTTGACTTAATCTCATGAGAAACACACACAACTCAATACAAAAATTATAACCCTTACACACATTTCCCTGCCTTAGTTTCCTCAGCACTCTAGAACATCCTCTGGGGTGTCCAGGATCCTTTTGCTGAAGCTTCCTAGGTCAGCTTGTGTTTTCTGAGTTTCGTTGGTCCTGCAGCGAAATCTAGTCCTCCTGTTTGAAAGCATGCCTACCTCTTCACATCTCCTGCCCAAACTTCCCATGTCTCTCTCCAAAGCCCTCCCCTTAAGAGTTTTTAAAAACTCTTGCTTTGTCCCTTCGTTCTGTTGGATCTTCCATTTGTTCCACTTCTTCCTCCCTGCAGAAAAGTTGGAGGAAGTACCTTTTTTCAGCCTCATCAGTCAACCTGTCATTCAGGTGTTTCATAGTAACAACTTCATAATATGGACCAGAATTCATAATTTGTACAGACAGATTCCCCAAACTGTCACAATCTCTATCAGAGATTTCTATGCGTGCCCCTCATTCCATCATGATGTTGAGCTAATGGATTTGCATAGCTGTCCTGGCTCCACTGCCTGTTGGGCCACAGGTCACCACAAAGGAGGGAGAAGAATTTGCCTCACTGCATCTGAATGAATGTACAAAATGTATAACGATAAGACAAGTAACAAGTTTTCTCTCCTGCACATATTTGGACTTGGAGGGCAGGAGGAGGGGAGAGGGGTTGTTTAGTTAACATGCCCTAAATGAAACCTGGACTTTTGGATTGCTACCAGCGATTAATATTTACTACTCCAAAGCACAGACTGAGTAAATTAAACAGAGTAGTTCTATACCAAATAAGAGCAGCTGTTGAGCCCTCAGAATCTCTACAAGGCCATGTAGGCTCCATAGCAGTCTGACCAATTTAGAGGAAAGATCAACATGAACAAGAAGTGCTGAAGAAAATAAAAATCTCCACCACAATGAGATCTAGAACTGTATGCAGGGAGTTGAGATCTGTAAATAGACAAACCAATCCTTGGGCATCTTAGGTCCATCCATCTACCTAACATAGCCAACAGAAATTACTGCAACCTAAGTAGTCCTCCAGGTATATAGACTGACCAGCCGTAGGTCAAAACTACAACCAATTGTGTGTGTAAGTAATTTTAAACAAGAACAAAATACGCAATGTGGGGGTGGGAGAGAAACGATATCTTTCACTGGTGTGGGGTGCTCTGGTCTCTCAGCCCATCTCTCACTGCATCATTGTGCTTCTAGTGCTGCAAGGGGCACAATCATCCTGTTTATGACGAGTGGATTTCTGAGTTGATGGCTGGGTAGAATTGTTCACGAGGAAAGCCTGATTAAGTTGTGACTTCTAACCTGGGGAAGCATTCAATTTGAGAAGAATCAAAACAATCCCCTCCACCCCCATTGAGGTTTACTGTACCCAGAAGATAAGGAATACTCCTCTCATGGACTACAGGAAGATTGGAGAGAGGATGTTTAACAAAACTGTAATAGTAAAGGCTCACACCCCCTCAGGCATCAAAACAGCTTCCTTAAAGACAGATGACAACCCACTCCCCAAAAGGGAAAATGCTGATAATCTGAAGCAACAACAGATCCAGGAGGCTGATCTAACTCATAGGTTGTAGCTCAGAGCACTCCTTATGCCTTTAGAACTTCAGTGAGCAATATTAGCTTGAAATTCAAAACAAAGAGGATGCAATGTTGTTCCCTCAAGATTCTGCTGTGTCACTATGGAGGTACACAACATAGTTCAGATATGAGGGCTTTTATCTGCTAAATACTCACTGGTTTGGACTCATTATGCAAGATGCTGAGCTCTGTTACATCAGTTTTCCATAAGGGTAACTTCAATAACTCCTCCTTGACTTCGTAATAACTTCTGATTCTCACTAGTGCAAGATCAGAATCAGGCTCACAATCACACAGTCATCTCCAACTACGGTATAAAAAAATTCATACTCCGTTTGCATTAAAGGATGCATTGCTTCTCCCCAAGTCATGTGATTATGTGAGAATCTCAGTTTTCATTTTCCAAAAAGTAAATTTCTGACCCTCGCAGAACCACCACCCCCTAGACCAGAGGTGGGCGAACTATGGCTTGGGGCCACATCTGGCCCACCAGACATTTTAATCTGGCCTTCAAGTTCCAGCTGGGGAGTGGGGTCGGGGGCTTGTCCCACTCTGTGTATGTCCCCCCTCCGGCTCCCACACGTATGGTCAGCCAAGGGGCTCTGAATGCTGCCCCTGCAGCTCCCATTGGCTGGGAACCGTAGCCAATGGGAACTGCAGGGGCAGCGCCTGCAGACAGGGCAGCACGCAGAGCTGCCTGGCCGTACCTCCACATAGTAGCCAGAGTGGGGACATGCCATTGCTTCTGAGAGCAGCTTGAGGTAAGCGCCACCCTAAGCCTACACCCCTGACCGTGTCCTGCACCTCAATCTCCTGACCCAGCCCTGATCCCCCTCCCACTCTCGGTCTCAGCCCGGATCACCCTCCCCCACACCCCAACCCCAAATTTTATGAATATTCATGGCCAGCCAAACAATTTCCACACTCAGATGTGGCTCTTGGGCCAAAAAGTTTTCCCACCCTGCCCTAGACCCCTAGTCATCCCCTGTTGCTGTCTGCAGTGCTAGAAATCAGGTTATGCATGGTTTCAGCACGAGTAGACTAAGAGACAGGGCTTCTTGTTCACCACACCACACTATGTATCTTTGCAGTCACACTTGTGGTACTGTATTCCCAATATGCAAATACTAAGGTAACTAATTACAGAAAAGGTAAATGTCAGGACTTTAATGGTATTTCAATATTCATGATTCAGACTGACATCTCACTTTTACAATATTCTAGTTTGTTTTACTGCTTTACCTCCTTTTTCATTCTCCCTCTAAACTACAGTACAACAGATAGAACATTTTGACACCGCTGGTGTCTGTGTAAAATGAGTGTAATATTTAAATATGAAAATAGGTACATCAATTGGAATGTAAGAGCAATCATGATAGGAGGGGGCAAGCTAAAATTGTTTCATTTCATAATTGTAAATTGCATCTCACATTGTACCAGTATATACTGAGTAGGAGGCAAGAGTTTGAGGACTCAAATTTTAAGAGCCTGATCTAAAGACTCACGTAGATTTCACTAGGCTTAGGCCTCAGGAGAATCAGATAGGCTAAAAGATAAAAGACACAATAATCAGTTGTTTAAGGAGAAATGTCTGTATTTCAAATGGGGGACTTTAGCCTTCACTCTGTTTCTCTTTCTTAAAGAAGACTGTTGATATCCCATGTGCAGTCATGTCTGCCTTGCTGACAGACTGCTTGCTTATCACACATACAGTTCTAGCCAAGAAGAAGGTAAAATTACATTTTCCCACAATATATTTTTTCCCCAAGACAATTCAATGCAATGAAAGGCTGTATCTTAACTAGAGTCATGGAGATTGAGAATATCTCATGCTTCATTATCTTTCAGTAATACCTAATGGGATTCTATCGAGATGCTGTAAACCTAATACTGTAGGCCTGGGCAACTGAGAAATTGCTATAATGGAGACAACAATGGCGAGTTTGTTTTCTTTTAAACATGCATAAACCCAGTATTATTTTGAATAATGGCTCTTGGAGAGGGATACATAAATATTATTATGAGCATGCCTTGTTTATTATTGTTAATGATATATGGTAATAAGAAATGGTGCTCTATCAGTCATAGCTATGCTATATTGGAAACATTTAAACATAACACTGCAGCGTACTGTGAGGTTCAGAACTGGCTAATACCAGACAGAAGTGATCTATCTGAGCAAAACATTCAGAACTTTCAGCCTGAAACTGGGTATGTTAAAATTAATGGACCTTTGAGGAGATTCACAGGTGCACAATTTCAACACAATACTCTCTGGAAATCCTATGCTGTATTGCGACTGATACGGGATATTTAAAATTTGGTCAAAATCTTTGAATATTTCAGTCTCTCAAAACAAAACTTTTTAAGAAAAGGAGCAGAAATTAAAATATACATTTCACGTGTCTGGAAATGTTTATAATGGATTAGGAAACTTAAAATCAAGATTCATAAAGCCTGCTCTTTCTATCTCTAACTACACAGGTTGTAAATGTTCCCACACAAGAGACTGACTCAGCAAAAACTTTCTAAAAACTATTACGTGATCTACCTGCCTATGAATTTTACTCTTCTGTTCTCTTGTGGGCCTTAATCCTGCCTGCAGAATTGAGCATGAATGATATAGCCTTGCATCACGAATGTCACCAGGACCAGGGGAGGAATCCTTCCACCCAGATCGCAGATGGGCAGTAAACTGCTGTACTGTTGCACTTCATCCCAACGACAGAAGTAGCCAACATATTCTGGCAAACACACCTTTGTGGGAAGTTTGACAGAAGGATATGTATAGCTGCAGATCCCCTGAAGAACTGAGTGCTAAGATGTACAAGGGGCATGCACCCCCTGCAGACTCAATACTGTCCTTTCTTCTCTGGTACAGTAAGGTGAAACAGTTCTTTTGCAGAGGGTCTCTACATCTGCGGAGAAGGGGGGGTGTCAAGATTTGTCACACATAATTGGAACAAAACAGTTGTAAAATGGAAATTCTTCTTGATGAGAAACGGATCCTCTTACATCCCCTTTACACCAAAATCAAGCCATGTTAAATAACATTACTTTTGATCTCCAGGTATGCAATGAAAAGGAACATCTCAGGCAGATAGAAACCTTGACCAGGGGGCCAGGATTCACACTGACACACTTTAGCATTTACTGTCTGGCTATTAGGGCGCCTTCTGTCTCCCAATCTTGGGAGCTTCTAGCACATCTTTTTCTGTAGGCTTCCATACTCCCTATTATCCTCCTCTAACCTATTTAATTTTGACAAGGTCCCTGTTTCCAAGTTCTTGCCTTACTCACTCATGGAGAGGTATTAACTGGGCCTATTAAAAATATTACTATTATGATTATTGGATGTGTCCAAACAACTGGAGTAAATCAAAGCCTACTGAAAATTTAAAGAGCATATATATATATATACACACATATATATATTCAAAGCAATGCAATCCTTTCAAGAAAATTGGTTCTATGACTTTATTCTGAACCCATGATGTGTGAGTGTATTCAAAATTTAGATTAATTTTTCTCTGTCCACACGCCTTTCTACACTTGTTTGCTTTACATATACCAGTATATAATCCAAAATGAACAATTACAGAAGAAACTTAGATAATCAAATTTAAATCATTATTTGACCTTTCATTGCTTTTGAAGTCTGTAAGCTAATAAATAGTTACATAACAGTTACATTAATGTCACTTTGTACTCTAAAGAGACAAAACTGCCTACCTAAATTGTTCATGTGAAAGACTGCACTGTGTTTAAGCCAGTGATTCTCCTAGATCAGTAGTCACAAACCCATTGACTGAGATCAACTGGTCGATCCTGGGAACTCTCCCAGTCGATCGTGCTCTCGGGTGGTGTAATGGGGCTGCCGCTAAGGCCGACTCCCTGCCTGCCGCAGCTCGACGCCACTTCCAGAAGCAGCCAGCACGTCCCTGTGGCTAGGGGGTGGGGAGGGGTCTCTGTGTGCTGCTCCTGCCTGCAAGCACCGCCCCTGAAGCTCCCATTGGCCGGGAATGAGGAATTGTGGACAATGGGAGCTTTAGGAGGTGCCTGCAGAGAAGGGCAGCGTGCAGAGCCACGTGCCTCCCACCCCGTCTCAGGAGCCACAGAGGTGTGTTGGCCCCTTACAGGAGTGGTGTAGGACCAGGGTAGGCAGGGAGCCTGCCTCAGCCTCGCTGCACCACTGCCCAGGAGCCGCCCGCAATAAGTGCCACCTGCGGGAGGCCACACCTCAACCCCCAGCTGAGCCCCCTCCCAGAGCCAGCACCCAGCACTTCCTCCTGCACACCAACCCCCTGCCCCAGGCTCAGCCCCAGGCCTGGCTTTAGGCCGATTCGCCCGATTCCCCGCAATCAGGCCCCGCACTGGCGCCTTTTTAATTTTTACTCACCCGGCGGCGCTCCGGGTCTTCGGCAGCATTTCGGTGGCGGGCCCTTCGCTTGCTCTGGGTCTCCAGCAGCATTTTGGCGACTCAGCATTCGAGTGCCGCTGAAGACCCGGAGCGAGTGAAGGACCTGCGGCCAAAGTGCCGCCAAAGACCCGGAGTGCCACCGGGTCAGTACGAATTGGGCCTCGCACTTGCTAAAGCCAGCCCTGCTCAGCCCAGAGCCTCCTCCCACACTGTGAACCCTTTGGCCTCAGCCCAGAGCCTGCACCCCCTCCCGAACCCCAATCCCCAGCCCAGTGAAAGTGAGCGAGGGTGGAGAAGAGTAAGCGATGGGGAGAGGCTTTGGGGAAGTGGCGGGGTAGATCCTGGGTTGCCCTTAAATTCAAAAAGTGATCTTAGGTGTGAAAAGCTTAGAGACCACTGTCCTAGATCCGGGGTCCCCAACACAGTGCCCATGGGTGCCCTGGTGCCCAACGGGGCATTTATGTGCACCCATCTAGTACCCAGCAGGGGAAAGAAGCCGCTACCCCACAACTGCCAGGGACAGAGAACTCTGGTGCCTGGAGCCAGTCCTGTATGTGAGTATTCTTCCTGCACTGATACTGCTGTTTTCTTGTGCTTTGCAATTTTTTTTTTTTTTAACATTTTGCCCCAAAATGAGTGGCTCAAATAAAAGACAACATACGTATTATTTCAACGCAGAGTGGGAAGAATCCTATTGTTTTACTGAAAATATAGGGTGATGTGTTTGCTTATTGTGTGGGGGTGCTGTTGCAGTGCTGAAAAAACATAATGTCGAACGCCATTTCCAAACTAATCACAGCTCTTTTGACATTAGCCATTGACTTAAAGCTGATTTGAGGAAGAAGAAAATTAATCAACTCAAATCAAACCTATCTGCCCAGCAATCTGTTTTCACTAGACAAGTGGTAAAGTCTAAAAGTGCTACTATTGCTTCCTTTAAAATTGCTCATCTGCTCGCAAAGAAGAAAAAATCCTTTCAAGATGGTGAATTCTTGAAGGAAGCATTTTTGACTGGTGCTGATTGCCTGTTTCATGGATTTCCTAACAAGGGTGAGATTTTGTCAGCAATACAAGACTTGCAGTTATCAGACAACACAGTTACGAGGAGGATACATGCAATTTAAAGTGACATGCAAACTCAGCCGAAGGATGACTTGGAAATATGTGACTGGTTTTCACTGCAATTCGATGAGTTAACAGATATATCGGATACAGCACAGTTGGCAGTTATGGTGAGTACGGTATTTAATGACTTCACCGTAAAAGAAGAGTTACTAAAAGTATTGCCTATGAAAGGGCGAACAAAGGGTGAGAACATCTATAATTTATTCAAATCATATGCAACATCAATTAGTATGCCACTAACATCAATTAGTATGCCACAAGCTGTCTGCAATCACCACTGATGGGGCACCAGCAATGATGGGCAGCGCCAATGGTTTCATTGCACTCTGTAAGAAGAATGAATCCTTTCCAAACTTTGTGTCTTACACTGCATTATCCAAGAAGCTTTGTGCATCAAAGTTCTTTCTTTTCAACACGTCATGAATGTCGTTATTAAAATAATTAACTTTATTCGAGTGAAACCTTTGCAACACCAACTTTTTAAGGCTCTGTTGGAAGATGTTGACGATAAACAATCTGATCTTGTTTTGCACACAGAAGTACAATGGCTGAGCAAAGGTAAAGTTCTTGCATGTTTTTTAAGCCTAATTGAAGAGATCAAAGAATTTCTGAAGTCCACAAATCAGAACTTTGAGCAACTAGAAGACTCCAGCTGGTTAATGGACTTGGCTTTTCTTGCTGACATCACTGACAAATTGAACATTTTAAATCTGGAGCTCCAGGGAAAAGACAAACATGTGGCTCAAATGATAGGTTCTGTAAAATCATTCAAAGCAAAACTGATCTTGTGGATGTCACATTTGAAGATGAAGTCTCTCGTACATTTCCCAAGTATGAAGAAAATGGTATGTGACAGTGATTTTAACCCATCACCATTTGTTATCCACATTCAAACACTTCTGGAACAATTTGAAAAGAGATTTCAACAGTTCACCATCATTGAGCCTGTAGTTGCCTTTCCTGTGAATCCTTTTACTTGCCAAATAGAGGTAACAGAAATAGCTACATCAATTGCGAGTCTCATTCATGTAAGAACAGAAGACGTGGAACTGGAGATTTTGACCTTCAAAATGATATTGTTCTAAAATCCTATGCAACAGATGAAAACTTTTGGAATCTGGTTGACTGAAAAAAGTTTCCTGCCTTAAAAAAATGTAGCATACAAAATAAAATCTTATTTTGGTTCCACTTATCTATGCGAAGTTCTGTTTTTTACAATGAACATCATAAAATCAAAATACAGATCTTGACTTACAGATGCCCATCTTGACGATTGCTTATAAACGGGAATATCATCCTCTCAATTCTCCCAACTATGAAAAATTGGCTGAAGAAATGTAGTGCCAAAAATCACACTGACTTTATTAGAAAAACCATGTGAATTAATGATACCTATTTTCCATTAAGTGCTGATGAGCGCGTATGATTAACTTGTTTAAATTTTTTTCATACTTGTTTGTTTATTGAAATCCAGATACAAGTAACAAAACAAAGAATATTTTTCATTAACCATAACTGGCTATCTATGTTAAAGTAAGAATAATAAATATATTTGGACCAGCAATTCAACAATGTTTTACTTCTTTAAAATAAGTAAGATGAAAACTGTTTATGATATTTATTTTGTAAAAATTCCTTAATTTTTCTTACAGGTAGATAAAAAAGAACAAATTCACAGTAAGATGAATTGCATGGTAAGATGAAAGAGTAACTGCCAAATAATTTAATTAATACCTTTTACATGTAAAATTACCTTTTTTATCTTATGGATTCATATATTATGTAATATTAAATATGATGTTTTTCATATTAATGTACAAATACAAAATAAGCCTTGAAAAATTGTTGGCGCCTGCCACACACTTCTGAAAACTTGAATGTGCTACTGGCCACAAAAAGGTTGGGGACCACTGTTCTAGACACATGCCTTTACTGAAACATTTGAAATCATTGGGAGCACTTCCAGGATGTGACCTTATACCGATCTTTGGAAAATACACACACAAGTAGGGTAGAAATAGTGATAGCGCATCCTGTATTTATATTATATATAAACGTAAACTAGAAAGGTTTTGTCAAAACAAAGAAACTGCTCATTATAATCATGAGGATGTATGGTAGTCTGAGATGTAATAATGAATTTCTTTGTTTTGGCTCAGTCTGAAAAAAAAAAGTTCCAAGATTATGAGAATAAAACATGCTGAGACCAAAAAAATAAACTCATTTTAAAATAAAACTTCAGAAGATCACAAAATGTGTGGTCTCCCATATATTGTCTCTGCATGTAGATCCCAGAAATTGTTCTGAGCTTATGCTCTGGAAATAAGTATAGTTGCAAGCACTGGAAGGCACATGCAGCTTTGGAGCCAGGATGCTAAGATGCCTTATTTCCAGTGGTTGGTGACTTTTGGTAAGGAAAGAGGGAATAGATTGATGGCAAGAAAAAGTCATAGGGTGAAGGCGCTGGGAGATTGTGGGAAGGCACTGGAGGACTAGTGGCTTTCAATTGCAGGGTTACAACACACTACAGATAGCTTGAGTGGGAAGCTCACTTGAGATCTGCCTTACTCCCTGAACCATGTTAGCTAACTCATGTGATTTCAACCATATCCCATAAATGAGGGAGGAGGGTTTTTTGTCTTGAAAGCAGGACAAGTTAGTAGGAAAATTGAGCTATAACCTGGAGTGAAGACAACCCCTAGAACAGAGGTCCCTACCCTGTGAGGCATGGAGGAACATTCGGGGGGGGGGGGAAACACAGCTGAGGCCTGGTCCCGCACCCACCATGGCCCCAGCCTCGATCTCTTTACCATTGTCTATGTCCCAGCCTCCCAGAGCCACGGCCCTGCTCCCATCTCTGCTGGGGGAGTGGGAGGGGGAAAAGAGAGAGAGGGGAGCAAGGTGGGGCATGAGGTAAAAAGTTTGGAGACCTCTGCCCTAGAAAGATAATCAAAGAGCTGTAACTCTTGACTAAGGGGGGATATGACAGAGATCTATAAAATCATTAATAGTAAGGAGAAAGTGAATAGGGAAGTGTTATTTACCACTTCACATAACAGAAGAACTAGGGGTCACCCAATGAAATTAACAGGCAGCAGGTTTAAAACAAACAAAAGGAAGTACTTCTTCACACAACACACAGTCAACCTACGGAACCTGTGTTGGGGACGTTCTGAAGGCCAAAAGTATGACTGGATTCACAAAGGATAAGCTTATGGAGGATAGGTACATCAATGACTTTTAGCCCAGGTCAGGGACATGATCCTATGCTCCAGGTGTCCCTAAACCTCCAACTGCCAGAAACTGGGATTGGAAGACAGAGAGTGGATCACATGAAATTGCTCTCTTCTGTACATTCCCTCTGAATCATGTGGCACCGGCCGCTGTCAGAGACAGAATACTGGGCTAGATGGATCACTGATCTGTCCGAGTACAGCTGTTCTAATGTTCGTATTGGACAGGCAAGAAAGCAGATAAAATTCTGAAAATACATATAAACTAGATAAAAAACCATTTCGTAAGTGTTGTTCTTCAAGATGTGCTGCTCATGTTCATTCCATTCTAGGTGTGCGTGCCCACGTGCACGGTCATCGGAGATTTTTGCCTTAGCGGTATCTGTAGGATTGGCCTTGGTGCCCCCTTGACTGCTGCGCTCATGCTAG
Source organism: Gopherus flavomarginatus (assembly GCF_025201925.1). Taxonomy (NCBI): domain Eukaryota; kingdom Metazoa; phylum Chordata; order Testudines; family Testudinidae; genus Gopherus; species Gopherus flavomarginatus. The sequence goes on from NC_066618.1 coordinate 243,560,368, forward strand.
GGATATAAATGTGTAAAAACAATAACCATGTACCCAATTAAAATTCTATCGGTTACATGGTTAAATGTTTAACGGGGGAACTAGGAGTGCAGGGCAGAGGGGGTGCTGCAGCATCTCCATGTTTTATGTGGGGCTCCACTGCTGGCCCCGCACCCGGGGACTCCAGCACACCCGGGGTCCTGGCTGCTGACCCACACCTAGAGTCCCAGCTGCCGGGATCCTGACGCACCGGGATTCCGGGCACCGGCGGCAGCAGAACCCCAGGCGCACGGGGTTGGCAGCTGGGATACTGGGTGCATGGGACTGGCAGCCGGGACCCCAGCGGAGTTTAATTGTTAACAGAAACTGGTTAAACTTTTACATCCCTAGCTCATGTGTCAGTATATCAGGCGCAGCTGCCCCATGCCCTCCCAGTTCCTTCCAGCCGGTAACTCCAATAGAGGGCAAGAGGGCGGGTAATGGAATGGACATGAGCAACACATCTCAAAGAACAGTTATGAAAAGGTAGGTAAGCAGTTTTTCTTCTTCGAGTGCTTGCTCACGTCAATTCCATTCTAGGTGACTCACAAGCAGAGTCCATGGAGGTGGGCTCAGAGTTCATGGTCATGCAGCCCAAAGCACTGCTCTGTCAAAGCCAGCGTAGTCTTGAGTTTGCTGGGTAAGTGCATAATGAGATGCGAATGGGTGGACAGATGACCAGGTAGAAGTCCTACAGATTTCATGGATTGGTACCTGGGCCAGGAAGGCTGCTGACAACACTTGTGCCCTAGTCGAGTGTGCTGTCACAATTGCCAGCGGAGCGACTTTTGCCAGCTCAAAGCAGTAGCGGATGCAGGCCGTGATCCAGGATGAAATCCTTTGAGCAGACATTGAAAAGTTGCCCAATGTCTGCCACTGCAAAGAACAACTGCATTGACTTTCAGAACACCTTTGTTCCACCTATGTAGAAGGCCAGCACCCTTCCAACCTTCAGGGAGTGCAGCCTGCATTTCTCATCTAACATACAAGGCTTTGGAAAGCAGAAAGTATATGTCCTTTCCTGTGTCATATGAAACTGGGAAACTATCTTAAGCAGAAATGCCCATTGCAGTCGCAGCTGGACCTTATCCTTGTAGAAGACCATATAGGGTGGTTCTGAACCACCCTGATCTCGGACACTCTGTGGGCCAATGTTATTGCAACCAGGAACGAAACCTTCCAGGAGAGAAGCAGGAGACAGCAGGAAGCGAAAGGTTCGAAGGGAGGCCCCATGAACCTCAATAGCATGAGATTCAGGTCCCAGGGCGGGATGGGATCCTGGACATGCAGGTAGAGACGCTCCAGGCCTTCCAAAACCAGTCCGTCATGTTGTCAGCGAAGAGTGTCCTGACTTGGAATGGAGGGTGGAAAGCCGAGATAGCATCCAGCTTGATCAAAGATAGGGACAAGCCTTGGAGTCTGAGGTGCAGCAGGTAATCCAGGATCTCCTGCAGCGAGGCCTGCAAGGCCTGGACATGCCTGGCCAAGTGGAAAATGTTCATGGGCTGAGCCTCGGAACGGCAAGTCACTCTGTTGGAAGGGTTTTCCGCTACCCACAAGACCTGCTGAACTCGGGCAGAGCATTCCCGTTCGTCTGCATTCAATTATGCAGTAGCCATGCCAAGTGCAGTGCTGCCAAGTTTGTCATGTGGCCCAACAACTGCACCAGATATGAGCAGTGATGAGCGGGTGGTTCTTCATATGGGAGATCAGGTTTGACATGGCCTGAAAACGCACTACCAGAAGGAAGGCCCTAGCTTGCGTAGAGTCGAGAACTAAACCAATGAACTCTATTCACTGGATTGGCCTTAAGGAGGATTTTTTTCTCATTTATTAACAGGCCCAGGTTGCGACAGGTGGAACGCACTAAGGTTCCTCTGCACGTGTTCCTGAGACCTGCCCTTGATAAGCCAGTCGTCAAGATACAGGAAGACCTGGACCCCTTGACATCTCAGTAAATCAGCCACTGGCGCCATACATTTTGTGAACACCCTTGGGGCTGATGAGAAGCCAAAGGGCAGTGCTGTGAACTGAAAATGGCATCCGCCCACTATGAAACAGAGGAAATGTCAGTGACCTTGGAATATGGAAATAAGCATCTTTCAAGTCGAGGGGAGCATACCAGTCTTCCGGATACAGGGAGGGGATGATGGAGGCCAGGGAGGCCATGCAAAATTTCAACTTTCTGAAAGACTTGTTGAGGTAACGCAGGTGCAGAATTGGTTTGAGGCTCCCTTCTGCTTTTGGGATTAGGAAGTAGTGGGAATAGAACCCCTTTTCTTTCATGTCCCGAGGGACCTCCTCCACATACCCCCAAGCGCAGGAAGTTTTCGACCTCTTGAACGAAGAATTCCTTGTGAGAAGGGCCCCGGAAGAGGTATGGGGCAGGGGTAGGACAGGGGGGCAGACGACAATTGCAGGGTATAGCCCCGAGATACTATGTCCAGCACTCAGTGGTCTGAGGTGACCCACAACCAGACTGAATGGTAGGGACAAAGATGGTCGAGGAAAGAACAAGGTGGATCCGGGGAGCTGACTGGGGTATCGCTCTCGAGCACACTTTCAAAATGTGCACTTCTGGCTTCCAGGATGCTTTGCCAGGCTAGGCTGCATGGGTGAGTGGGAGGAGGAAGGGAGGCAACATTAAAAGTTTGTGTCTCTATCCCTTCTCCTTGCAGACCCCTGATGAGACTGCCAAGGCCTTGGTGGCAGGGGCAGCCGGAACTTCTTCCTTGCAGACTGCGGCATATGCATACCTAGCGAACAAAGGGTGGCCCAAGTTTCCTTTAACCCGGGCAGCCTCGCATCCATTTGCTCCCAAATGGGAAGTCCTGGATTGATGTCTGCATTTCTTGGGACAGGCCAGCGGTCTGAAGCCAGGAGCTGCGCCTCATGGCCACCGCTGATGTGACAACCCTAGCCACCGACTCTGTCATGTCCCACGCCATTTGGAGAAAGCACCACATTGCCACGCTACCCTCCTCCACCAGGGTGCTGAATTCTTGGGCCAACCCTTGAGGGAGAGACTCCTTGAACTTATAGAGGGAGTCCCATAAGTTAAAACCATACCTGCCCAAGAGGCCTGGTGGTTGCAGGCTGGCTACTGAATACATTTTCCTCCCGAAATGGTCCAGTCTTTTGGTCTCTTTATTTTGGGGAGTTGAACTGGTATGCCCCTACTTGTCCTCCTTGTTGGCCACAGAGATGACCAGCGAGCCCGGAGGTGGGTGGGTATATAGGTACTTGAATGCTTGGGCCAGGATGAAGTACTTTTTTTTGGCCGTTTTGAAGGTGGGAGGGATGGACTCTGTCATGCACTGGTAGTGCCACACGGGCAGGGGTAGAGGCTGAGAGCACACTGAACAAGGTGTCTGCTTGCTCAGCCATCTCCACCTCTTGCCCAAATTCTCAGCCATCCGTTGAATCAGGGCCTGGTGTTCCTTAAAATCGTCCAGCGGGCTGGCCCTTGAGAGTTCCGTGACCGCCTTGTCCGGAGACGAAGACGATGATTGTACAGCTGGGGGAGGCCCTAGGACATTATCTCCCATGGGAAAGGGGTTTTGGGATGGGCACTGTCTCCTCTATCCTGACCTCTGAGCACATTTAATGCGCCAAGGCTGGTGCCATCAACTGTTTCTCCGAGGGGGCAGCAGATAAGCAGCGCAAAGGGGGCACTGGCATCACCGGCATGCCCCATGCACTCCAATAGGGCCACTGGCCATGCTGCCAAGGTGGAGTCTCGCCAAGGGGCTGAACTCCCCTTCCATGCTGGAAGAATCTTCTTCTGGTAGCATGGCAGGGCCATTGCAGCCTGTGCTTGCCTGCTGACAGTTGCCGCCAGAGACTGGTGCTTGCAGTGGGAGGACCAGTGCTGATGTCATGGGGACCGGTGCTGGGGGGACTGGTATCCCAACGGGGAGTGCTCCCCCGGGGCAGGCAACAGAGATCTGCACTGGGAGGACAACCAGTGGGAGGGCAAACGGTGCCTATAGTACAGTGATTGGCACCTCCCCCTAGGTGATCTGTGTTGAGATGGTGGGGACCATGAACGCAGTGCCAGTGACCAAGGGCAAGCCCCAGAGGGTCTGGGCTGTGATACCAGAGATCTGCGGCATGGAGACGGAGAGCGCTCCCTTGGCTCAGGGGTTCAGTGGCCCTCCATTGTCCTCTGGGGGGTCTTGATAGCTGGCATGCCCTTGTAGGGAGCCTTTGCCGCGTCCTGTGGCACACACGTTGCCACCAGCACAGGCAGAGGCCTCTGCTCTGTCGGCGTGGGGCTGAGCTTGGGAAGGCATCGATGTCACCACAAGTTTGGGTCCCCTACTACTCCTGGGAGTCGGTGGTGGATCCTTTAAGAAGCTAAGGGCCCTGACTGGGGAGGCGCGTCCACATGGCTCTGGAGTGACTGGGCTGCCTGAACTGGGTCTTTTGCCCGATGCCCCATGGCCTTTCTTGCCCGGTGCTGGGGAGCAGTGTTTCTTAGTTTTCTTTTTGGGTAACGGCGATGGGGAGCGGTGCTGGTGATGCACTGCGCACCGAGGCTGAGGTACCAGGGGTCGAATCCGGCTAGGAGGGCTCGGAAGCCAGTCGGAGGGCAGCCACTATGAGGAGAGCCCGCAAACAAATAGCATGCTCTTTCTGAGTCCTGGGTTGAAAGTTTTTACAAATACAAACACTTGCCCTTCACTTGTGATTCCCTCAAGCACTTGAGGCAGCTGCCGTAGGGAGCACTCACAGGCATAGGCCTGTTACAGTCCACGCAGGGCTTAAACCCCGGAGACCGGGGCATGCCCCGCCTGGGGTGAAGTCCCCAGTGGGACTCTGACTTCTAACTACACTTAACAACTACTTACAGCTAATATGAACTACTATTTACATGGCCCTAAGGCTTGCAGTCAGAAGAGATGAAACCGCTAGCCCTTGCTATGCAAGCAAAGGTGTTCTGATTAATCACCATGGGCGGTAAGAAGGAACCGAGAGGTCAGCAGCGCCTGATACATTGATGGATGAGCACAGCACTCAAGGGCGGGGGGGGGGGGGGGGGGGACAACAGCTGATCCTACACATACCGCTAAGGCAAAAATCTCTGATAACTGCACACACAGGTGTGCACACCTAGAATGGAATCGACATGAGCAAGCACTTGAAGAACTGAAGTTCTTTTTGGTCTACATGTTTTTGAATCTTTATTTTCATCAATTACTTTTTAAATGACCTTTGAAGGACACCTAACATATGGTAAACATTCCAGTGCTTCTTATTATCCCCTCTCCACCACATGGCCAACGAATATGTGCTGTGAATGGGCAGATCTACAGGTGGGAAACTGGGGTGGAGCAATTTCTGTGATACTTTGAGTCCGGGGACTAACACATTTGGGTAAGGGTCAGGCACAATCTAGCCCTCTGTTTTTTTACTTAGTTCTTAGTCCAGGCAAAAGCTGTGTCGACTTTCCAAGATTCAATAACGATTTTAGGATTTGGCCTGTAATGAACATGGCATAGAAATAACTATGAAAAATCAGTTGTATTATCTTTTCTAAAGACAGAGTAAGACTTACTCTAACTTCAAACTTAAAGGAGACACGGCATACTCCTATAAATTCTTGACACTGACACTCCCAACAGTGAAAGGTTTTTATAGAAAGCGCTATTTGTTACCAAATGATAACACAATAAAATCAAAACCCTCTTGAACAATAAGTGCCCTTCATTGCCTACACACAACTACAGTTTGAGTGAGTGATGAAATTAAAAATGGGATGAATTTTTTAATTTAACAAAGAACGCTTTAAAAATATAAAAAGGAAAATATCCCCCAAACCAAACAAAACTTTACCTGGTTGGTAGAAACTTGGTGAAAGTTCTCTGGCAACTGCTCTTGCAATATCACTTTCCTGGCGAGCAGCCTGAGCAGCCTGATCCGCAGCATCACCTTTAGCTCTTGCATGTGCCGTTCTATACAGAGCAGAAAAGGGTTTATATGCATAGAAGCCATTTTGTTAGTTACATTAATACACCCGAGAGCAAAGTATTATTTTCTCTGGAAAAGAAATAATGAAGCGTAATCAGAATATTATGCCTCTTGATTGTGAATAACTGCAAAACAGTAAACCTTCATACAAGTTGTTATGACTCATGAAGTCTATACAAAATAATATTGGGACAAGTATTGGTCTGTTATAATCAGCCTAGGTTGGAAGTGAATGGAAAATATCTTTGTTTGATGCTTGGGGGAATTTTTCTTCAGTCTGCTGAGTTGAAATTTATATAAAGGTGGTTTTAATGAAGTACAGTCAGTAGGAAATATGGCCCAGCCTTAAAACGTGGCACCATGTGAAGACAAAGCTGATCAGTTGCAAGGTTTTCTTGCCAGTGAACTCAAACAAGCAAATTTGTATTCATTTATCAATGAAGATGGTAGTACAAGCAAATACAGTATAAATGATCGCATACATTTACTTTTGATGAAAATATCATGGAGATTTATAAATAGATGCCAATCTAAGCCTTCATGTTGCAAAGTTTAGAGATCTAAAATAAACTGTTCCTAATAGATGCTAAACGGTTTTATACAGTAGGTCCACGTTCTTCATTTTGCAAAATTAAAAACATGTAACTGGCTTTGATAGAGGACAGAACGGATCATACAGGTACAAAAGTACCATAATGGAAAAGAGATTTAGAAAAAAATCATTACAGTGCAGTCAGAGGATCCTGATAAAACTTCCCCAACATTCAGCAACCACAAACAGCTTTACAAACCAAAATAATTAGAGCTAGAAAAATATCCACCTCCAAGTACATGGGATGTCATCCAGATGATACCAACTATAATTGCACAGAATGTAATTTGGTTTTATATAACTCCTTTTACATTTAAGATGTCTTGAAGTGCTTTGCAAAATAATGAATTATATTCAGCTAGTGCAAACACTATGTAGGCAAATGAAGACAACATCCTGAAGTTAAATAGGGTTGCAGACATCTAATATACACGTTAAACAGTCTATTTAGGTTTATCCTTGATTATTCAGAGGTAGTTTGTGCATTTAAAGACTCAGCCCTATGTTGGGGCAGCACAGCTCTTCACCATTCCTCTGCTGATGAGTGAGGGTCAGTTTTGCAGTCTGCACTGTCTGTTAAAGTAATATACAGTGTGTGCGTCCTGGGCAGACAAAAGCAGCAGCTTCTGTGCTCCCGAGCTCAGGGGGTATATCTATGCTGCAATTAAAAACCGATGGCTGTCCTGTGCCAGCTGACTCAGGCTCATGCTGCAGGGCTGTTTAACTGCAGTGCAGCCTTCTGGGCTTACGCTGGGGCCCAGGCTCTAGGACCCAGTGAGGTGGAAGGGTCTCAGAGCTCAGGGTGCAGGCTGAAAGTCTATACTGCAATTAAACAGCCCCACAGCTCAAGCCCAAGTCAGCTGTCTTGGGCCAGCTGCAGGTGTCTAACTGCAGTGTAGACATACCCAGAGATCCAAACCGTGCTGGCCCTTATGAAGGAGGGAGTGGGGAAAGTTCTTAGTATTCTTTACTGTCCTTCCCTCATCTATTTCCCCACTCCCCTCCCCTCCTCGCCCCCTTTCCGCCCCCCCCTCCCCCGGTCACCGAAGAGTTTAGTAGTGCCCATGATAAAAGAAAAGATGCTTATTAACTACAAAAATGTAATTATAGTATCAATATATAAACAAGCTAGATAAATGAGTAATTACGGTATTTTTGGGTCTAATATGTCAATAGGTATGAATAATAAAAACGTACTGAAAAGAATAAAAAACACTGCCACTGTTAGTATGGAAGTTCATAGAAACTAGTGGATTAGATTTTAAGACCAAGGTGACCATTATGATAATCTGCTTTGACCTTCTGCATAACACCATTCATAGACATTAACTTGGCAATTCCTATATCAGGCCTGTTACTTCTGGATGAGCTAGAGTTACCCTTTAAAAAGACACCCAATTTTGATTTAAAATCTTGAAGTGATGGAATATCCACCACATCCCTAGATAAATTGCTCTAACTGCTAATTATCCCCACTGTTAAAAAATGGTGGCTTAGAGTCTGGTTTCCAGATGTTGGATCTTGTTAATGCCTTTGCCTGTTAGTACAGGGCTCTTGAATCTATCAGAAAGCTGTCCTTTAAAACATCTGAGGCCAAAATGTTTCCTAAACCACAATCATTGAAGAAGATCAGTCAAGCTATTTCAGTGGCAGTTGAACTACAGTCCTCTTGCACAATAAATATAGCTCTATAGCAATGAGCATATATTATATACTCTGACTGTTCCTAGACCTGAGGCTCCCTAAATACCTACAGTGTGCACAGCGGGGAAGTCATGGAAATCACAGAAATGTAGGGCTGGAAGGAACTTCAAAGGCTATCTAGTCTAGCTCCTTGCACTGAGGCAGGACCTGAGAATCCCTGACAGGTGTCTGTCTAACCTGTTTTTAAAACTCCCCAATGATAGAGATTCCACAACCTCCCTTGGAAGCCTATTCCAGTGTTTAACTATCCTTATAGTTAGAAAGTTTTTCCTAATATATAAAGTAAATCTCTGTTACTCCAGTGGACATGGAGAACAATTGATCATCATTCTCTTTAATGTCAATAGTTCAGTTTTACTGTACTTGCTTTTATTATAAATTATATTTGGATTTAAACCATAGGGTTTCAGTTTGAAAGAAGCCTCGGCTTTCTAAATTGTGGGTGCAACTAATGTCATTAGATGTATTCTTGCTTTTTTCATTCACGAGGGTAGTTAAATATCTAAATGACATCAATTACACCCACAGAACTGTGGGCACAAAATCAGAGGCTTTTCAAAATCAGTCCCATTGGTACAATCCTACAGATGTCCATCTGCTTATACCTGAAAAGTGACTTAAACGAGGTGTACTGTGGGCTGAAAAGCTTAAGCAACATTAATTGGCATTCTGCTCTAATCCTAAATGTGCTTTACATGTAGTGCCATATGTCTTCCATACGTCAGTCATCAGAGATCCAAAAGTATACTGTATAACATTTATCTCAATTTAAATTCCATTTAAAAGTCTCCATTGTTCTATGATCTCCAGATAATTTTATTTCTCCACAGTATCCTCCAGCACGTTTACAGTACCTGCTAGTTGAGGATCATCTGTAAATGTGATCAATGTACAATTTACTGTACTTCTCCAGCATCTTATTGAAGATACTGATCTCAAAACAAACCTTTCTAGTAATCAGCTTTCTCCCCAATATAAAGGCACACTATTAATTATTCTGTTTTCCATCTCTCAGAAAATTTTGAACAAACACTATAATATTCTTAGTAACCAGACAGCATCTAAACTACTATGTTATTAGCCTTTCCTGTTGGATTATCAAAAGTTTAAGTATAAGTTAAGTGTACCTTGTTATATTTTCCCACAGAAACTGATTTTTCTTAAGAGAACAAACCTACAAAATCTCCACCAAGCATTCTCAAAACTACAATACCCGCACGAGGAAATAAGGAAACAGATCAACAGAGCCAGACGTGTGCCCAGAAGCCTCCTACTGCAAGACAAACCCAAGAAAGAAACCAACAGGACTCCACTGGCCATCATATACAGTCCCCAGCTAAAACCTCTCCAATGCATCATCAGGGATCTACAACCCATCCTGGACAATGACCCCACACTTTCACAGGCCTTGGGTGGCAGGCCAGTCCTCGCCCACAGACAACCTGCCAACCTGAAACATATTCTCAGCAGTAACTGCACACCGCATCATAGGAACTCTAGCTCAGGAATCAGTCCATGCAACAAACCTTGATGCCAACTTTGCCCACATATCTACACCAGCGATACCATCACAGGACCTAACCAGATCAGCCACACCATCACCGGTTCATTCACCTGCACGTCCACCAACGTAATATACGCCATCATATGCCAGCAATGCCCTTCTGCTATGTACATCGGCCAAACTGGACAGTCTCTATGGAAAAGGATAAATGGACATAAATCAGAAATTAGGAACGGCAATATACAAAAACCTGTAGGAGAACACTTCAACCTCCCTGGCCACACTATAGCAGACCTTAAGGTGGCCATCCTGCAGCAAAAAAACTTCAGAACCAGACTTCAAAGAGAAACTGCTGAGCTTCAGTTCATCTGCAAATTTGACACCATCAGCTCAGGATTAAACAAAGACTATGAATGGCTTGCCAATTACAGAACCAGTTTCTCCTCCCTTGGTTTTCACACCTCAACTGCTAGAACAGGGCCTCATCCTCCCTGACTGAACTAACCTCATTATCTCTAGCTTGCTTGCATACATATACCTGCCCCTGGAAATTTCCACTACATGCATCTGACGAAGTGGGTATTCACCCACAAAAGCTCATGCTCCAAAACGTCTGTTAGTCTATAAGGTGCCACAGGATTCTTTGCTGCTTTTACAGATCCAGACTAACACGGCTACCTCTCTGATACAATCCAGTGTGTCTGACTTAATCAGTTCTTAATGAACCTGTGCTCTTTATCAATCATATGGCTCCTCCTAATTGCTTTCAGATGGTTTCTTGATTCTCCTAAATAATGAGTAACATTACTTTCTTGAAGTTTATTATCCTCTTTCTAATTACAATCTTTGGAAAAATAAATGCTCAGTTCTTAGAGCTCAGAGTTCTGTGTGGTCAATAACAGTAGGTCCTGCTTTCACTAATTTCCTCTTTTCATGGAAGAACCTTTTTAATATTTGCTTTTTTCCTTTTACCCATTTAGTGCCCAATACTGCAAAGTTCTGAGTAAACAAAACTCCCGCAGAAATCAACAGTACATCCACAAATTGCAAGGTGGGAGGATCATGATGAATGACAAAATGAAATGTTGTTAAGGGGATCAATAATATTTTATTTTTACATATTTTTTCTGCTGTTACAACATACTTAAGCTATTCTACAGAGGCTGTTATACTAACCTCATTACCATAGTATCTGAGCACCTTCCTAGAGCATTAAGTGATGTGATTAACATCTATCATTCATGAGTTGTTCTCTCCCTGAGTGGAAAAATGTGCATGCAGAGCAGTGTTTTGTTATGGTAGGATTTAAAGAAAAAATGCATATTCTGCTATATGGAGTTACCAAAGGGTTGATGGCTCCATGCCCAGGTATACCGAATTACTGTAATCCAGATAGGAGGTGATAAAGGCGTGTATAACTGATACCAAGCCATTGTCTGCCAAGATGAGACTCTCCTAACAAACTGGAAATGAAAGAAAGTTCATGGAGTCTCATATATAACAGCTTTGCATCAGTGAGAAAGTTCTTCAAGATTTTTTCAAAATGTTATCAAAATAATTATTGAAATTTTTCATTTGAGAACTTGTTTTTCAAAAAACAATTATAAAACAAAAAAATGTTGGCAATACCGAGAAGGGAGAATATTCTCCCCTGCCCCAGCTTTTAGTTAGAAAACCCTCAACTAGATCTACTCATGGATGGATTCATTCAGACAAATCACTTAAGAAAAGTACTTAAGAAGGTCCCATATTTCCCATCTCTTCTATGCTGGGATCTGGTCCACCAGAATAATCCATTTAACTTTTAAGGCATAAAAATCTGCAGTGTTACACGAGAAGTGAGAAGTGAACTATTCTCATATGATGTTACAGTAAAATAGACAACATACATGTTATATATTTGTGCTTCCTTCATCTGAGGCAGATTATTAGAACAAATTAAATTTTACACTAATAACTTGATCAGTTAGAGCACAATTCATATGTTAGGGATTTAGGCCAATTGTGTGAAAAATAAATCTGGATTATTTGTGTAATGTGCAAATATACAAGGGTAGATTGATTTAAATCACCAATTTGGTAATGATTTAAAGAAGAAAACTTTGATTTAAATAATTGATTTTAATTGCACTTGTACTTTAGTTATCTGAAAGAAAGGTTGATTTTCACTGATTGGTAACCATTAAAACATGTTGATTTGCAACTAAATATAGCATTTATTAAATTTGGTGCTTCTTTTTGGATACACTATACTTATACATCTTTATTTAAGCAATTATATGGCATAACAGTCTGATTTAAAAAAATACTATGTAAGAAAATGGTGTATGATGCATTTCTTATTTATCAGATTTTCTTTTATTTGTGATTTATGTCAGGCTTTATTTGGATGGAAATACAATTAAACTAAATACACAAAACCAGCATTTTTAATTTAAATAAAACTTAAGTATGCTAGATACAATCTTTTTCTTTTAACAAAATGTTTATTCTTTGCATTGAAAACTAATATTTATTAAATAAAGGAATCATTACGTATAGTTAGTGAATTGAACTTATTGTTTCTGGTCACCGTGTCCTTTAAGAATTAGCTAGCTGAATAAAGTGAAATGAAAAAATATTCTCTCTGCACATGCAGAAGGGCTACTGCTGTCAAAATCTGTTTTACCACTTCAACAGGCTCCCGTCCAGGTGCTTAACCAGATGCTTAGCCAGTGATTTCCACCAGTTCAGTGATTTGACTTAAACCTGACAGCAAACAAGTACTACATAATTACTATTTTGTTTTGCAATTCATTTAAATGATTAATAGATTATAAGCAGCTTTGGTCTTAACATAGGATGTTCATTTCAAATAAATCGTAACTGGTTTATTTAAAAAAATCTGTATTTAATTTAATTTAAATAAAAATCTGATTTTTAAAAAATATATTTCAGGATAAAAATGATCAGAAATACTTTGCTAATTTTACTAGTTTTGCAGTATGAGATGTCTAAATGCAGTATTCAAAAATATTGTTAAGAGTATGTCTTGGATTTTTAATAGGAGACTTTGATACTCATCACTGTCTCATTTGATTACACTTCTGCTATAATAATTGAAGAGTCTGAATTTCATAGATGTACATGATGTAAGCAAAAATATCAATATACAAAGGCTTACTTTAAAGAGAAAAACTACCGTTGGATTACATGGAGGCATCATGCTCATTTGCCACCTTTCTCTTCACATAGCTCTGGAACATAAATATATCCCAGCACTGGTCTTTGCTCAGAATAAATATAGCGTGGAATGAAATCCTAATAGCAAATGTTGATAGATAGGACACACTGCAAAACAACACAGCATATGAGCTGAGATACTTTTGAGGTGGATGTTAAAGAATAGAGTGTAGAACAGAGGCAGACAAAACAACCCATTGTGAGACATAATTACAGAATTTATAGGACTAATATGGATGTTCAGAGCTCTGGAAAGAAAGAGTAGCTAATATTTGTTTAAATAATGGACACATTGACATTATGAATTTATATTATTCAAAAGGCTAAAATCTATAGAGATCTTAGTCCTGCTGAAGTCTTTTCGATAGTTCTTCAGTATCTCTCTGTGTTTGAAATCTTAAGTGGGACTTCAATAGATTTTTGTTTAAAGAAATCATCTTTTTGCAGTTAATGTCCCCTATAGAGTAGTCTTAAATTCCACAATAAATTGATTGTGAATTACTCTTAAATTAACCTTTCCTTTTCTGTACTCATTCATGTCCCTTAGTCAGGTACAAAATTCCTAGAAAAAGGTTAATAAACTCTCCCATGATTAGTTTTTGTGTACTTAACAATTATCATGAGTTTTTTAGTTCAAACTTCTCTTAACTCAATACGTCTAGTGAGAGCAATGCTTGAAATGTGCAAGTTAATTTGGTAATTTAGATACTAGTAGTATTTCACAGCTGAGGTTTGAGTCTCTCTAAAGGTAGCAAAGGGTCTAAGCTCTCCCCAAGGGGTAGATCCTCAGGTGCAGGGGTGACAGAATGCACATGGCATACACTCCAGATGAATCAAGCTGTTCGTATTATATGTTAAAGATCATGACCCTGAACATTGGAACAAGCAATAATAAGCTTTGACAGTGCTTTAATTTGCAAATATCTAATTTCCTGATAGAAGAACACAGCACACTGGCATTTGGGTATAATGCCAGAATGTTTCAGACACAAAGCAGGTAAAGTAGACTACACCAAAAACTAGCTAACATGAAGCAAATGCAAAATTTGGATTTGTGACAAATGCAGTTAGCTATTCTAAATTGAACCTACATTGCCGTATGCAGTGTTGTTGTAGCCCTGATGGTCACAGGATATTAGAGCAACAAGGTGAGTGAGGGCTTTAAACTAGGTTCGACGGGGACAGGTGAGCAAACCTCACAGGTAAGTGGAGAACAAGACCTGGGAGATGGGTTGGAAACAGGAAGGAGCATGGGCTATAATGGCAGAGAGAAAGGAGGGTCAGGGCAAAGCTGGGAGGCAAGATCAAACCAGTATCTTAGATGCCTATATACAAATGCAAGAAGTATGGGTAATAAGCAGGAAGAACTGGAAGTGCTAATAAATAAATACAACTATGACATTGTTGGCATTACTGAAACTTGGTGGGATAATACACACGACTGGAATGATGGTGTGGATGGGTATAGTTTGCTCAGGAAGGATAGACAGGGGAAAAAGGGAGGAGGTGTTGCCTTATATATTAAAAATGTACACACTTGGACTGAGGTGGAGATGGACATAGGAGATGGAAGTGTTGAGAGTCTCTGGGTTAGGCTAAAAGGGGTAAAAAACACGGGTGATGTCGTGCTGGGAGTCTACTACAGGCCACCTAATCAGGCGGAAGAGGTGGATGAGGCTTTTTTCAAACTAATAAAATCATCCAAAGCCCAAGATTTGGTGGTGATGGGGGACTTCAACTATCCAGATACATGTTGGGAAAATAACACTGCGGGGCACAGACTATCCAATAAGTTCCTGGACTGCATTGCAGACAACTTTTTATTTCAGAAAGTTGAAAAAGCTACTAGGGGGGAAGCTGTTCTAGACTTGATTTTAACAAATAGGGAGGAACTTGTTGAGAATTTGAAAGTAGAAGGAAGCTTGGGTGAAAGTGATCATGAAATCATAGAGTTTGCAATTCTAAGGAAGGGTAGAAGGGAGTACAGCAAAATAGAGACAATGGATTTCAGGAAGGCGGATTTTGGTAAGCTCAGAGAGCTGATAGGTAAGGTCCCATGGGAATCAAGACTGAGGGGAAAAACAACTGAGGAGAGTTGGCAGTTTTTCAAAGGGACGCTATTAAGGGCCCAAAAGCAAGCTATTCCGATGGTTAGGAAAGATAGAAAATGTGGCAAAAGACCACCTTGACTTAACCACGAGATCTTGCGTGACCTACAAAATAAAAAGGCGTCATATAAAAAATGGAAACTAGGTCAGATCACAAAGGATGAATATAGGCAAATAACACAGGTATGCAGAGGCAAGATTAGAAAGGCAAAGGCACAAAATGAGCTCAAACTAGCAATGGGAATAAAGGGAAACAAGAAGACTTTTTATCAATACATTAGAAGCAAGAGGAAGACCAAGGACAGGGTAGGCCCACTGCTCAATGAGGAGGGGGAAACAGTAACGGGAGACTTGGAAATGGCAGAGATGCTTAATGACTTCTTTATTTCGGTCTTCACTGAGAAGTCTGAAGGAATGTCTAGTACAGTGAATGCTTAAGGGAAGAGGGTAGTTTTAGAAGATAAAATAAAAAAAGAGCAAGTAAAAAATCACTTAGAAAAGTTAGATGCCTGCAAGTCACCACGGCCTGATGAAATGCATCCTAGAATACTCAAGGAGTTAATAGAGGAGGTATCTGAGCCTCTAGCTATTATCTTTGGGGAATCATGGGAGACGGGGGAGATTCCAGAAGACTGGAAGGGGGCAAATATAGTGCCCATCTATAAAAAGGGAAATAAAAAACCCAGGAAACTACAGACCAGTTAGTTTAACTTCTGTGCCAGGGAAGATAATGGAGCAGGTAATTAAATACTTATTATATACTTTATACTTACACACAACTATTTCAAATTTGATGACAATATATATCTCCAGATCAGTGGCACTGCTATGGGCACCCGCATGGCCCCACAATATGCCAATATCTTCATGGCCGACCTGGAACAACGCTTCCTCAGCTCTCGTCCACTCACACCCCTTCTCTACCTACGCTACATTGATGACATCTTCATCATCTGGACCCATGGGAAGGAGACTCTGGAAAAATTCCACCATGATTTCAACAGCTTCCACCCCACCATCAACCTCAGCCTGGACCAATCTACACGGGAGGTCCACTTTCTTGACACCACGGTGCAAATAAGTGATGGTCACATTAACACCACCCTATATCGAAAACCCACCGACCGCTATGCCTACCTTCATGCCTCCAGCTTCCATCCCGGGCACATCACACGATCCATTGTCTACAGCCAAGCACTGAGGTACAACCGCATCTGTTCTGACCCCTCAGACAGAGACCAACACCTACAAAATCTCCACCAAGCATTCTCAAAACTACAATACCCACACGAGGAAATAAGGAAACAGATCAACAGAGCCAGACGTGTACTCAGAAGCCTCCTACTGCAAGACAAACCCAAGAGAGAAACCAACAGGACTCCACTGGCCATCACATACAGCCCCCAGCTAAAACCCCTCCAACGCATCATCAAGGATCTACAATCCATCCTGGACAATGATCCCACACTTTCACAGGCCTTGGGTGGCAGGCCAGTCCTTGCCCACAGACAACCTGCCAACCTGAAACATATTCTCACCAGTAACTGCACACCACACCATTATAACTCTAGCTCAGGAACCAATCCATGCAACAAACCTCGATGCCAACTCTGCCCACATATCTACACCAGCGACACCATCACAGGACCTAACCAGATCAGCCACACCATCACTGGTTCATTCACCTGCACATCCACCAATGTAATATACGCCATCATATGTCCAGCAATGCCCCTCTGCTATGTACATCGGCCAAATTAGACAGTCTCTACGGAAAAGGATAAATGGACACAAATCAGAGATTAGGAATGGCAATATACAAAAACCTGTAGGAGAGCACTTCAACCTCCCTGGCCACACTATAGCAGACCTTAAGGTGGCCATCCTGCAGCAAAAAAACTTCAGGACCAGACTTCAAAGAGAAACTGCTGAGCTTCAGTTCATCTGCAAATTTGACACCATCAGCTCAGGATTGAACAAAGACTGTGAATGGCTTGCCAATTACAGAACCAGTTTCTCCTCTCTTGGTTTTCACACCTCAACTGCTAGAACAGGGCCTCATCCTCCCTGATTGAACTGACCTCGTTATCTCTAGCTTGCTTGCTAGCACACATATATATACCTGCCCCTGGATATTTCCATTACATGCATCTGAGGAAGTGGGTATTCACCCACGAAAGCTCATGCTCCAAAACGTCTGTTAGTCTATAAGGTGCCACAGGATTCTTTGCTGCTTTTACAGATCCAGACTAACACGGCTACCCTCTGATACCAGGTAATTAAAGAAATCATCTGCAAACACTTGCAAGGTGGTAAGGTGATAGGGAATAGCCAGCATGGATTTGTAAAGAACAAATCGTGTCAAACTAATCTGATAACATTCTTTTATAGGATAACGAGCCTTGTGGATAAGGAAGAAGCGGTGGATGTGATATATCTAGACTTTAGTAAGGCATTTGATATGGTCTCGCATGATATTCTTATAGATAAACTAGGAAAGTACAATTTAGATGGGGCTACTATAAGGTGGGTGCATAACTGGCTGGATAACCGTACTAAGAGAGTAGTTATTAATGGCTCCCAATCCTGCTGGAAAGGTATAACAAGTGGGGTTCCGCAGGGGTCTGTTTTGGGACCGGCTCTGTTCAATATCTTCATCAACGATTTAGATGTTGGCATAGAAAGTACGCTTATTAAGTTTGCGGACGATACCAAACTGGGAGGGATTGCAACTGCTTTGGAGGACAGGGTCAAAATTCAAAATGATCTGGACAAATTGGAGAAATGGTCTGAGGTAAACAGGATGAAGTTCAGTAAAGATAAATGCAAAGTGCTCCATTTAGGAAGGAACAATCAGTTTCACACATACAGAATGGGAAGAGACTGTCTAGGAAGGAGTATGGCAGAAAGAGATCTAGGGGTCATAGTAGACCACAAGCTTAATATGAGTCAACAGTGTGATACTGTTGCAAAAAAAGCAAACGTGATTCTGGGATGCATTAACAGGTGTGTTGTAAACAAGACACGAGAAGTCATTCTTCCGCTTTACTCTGCGCTGGTCAGGCCTCAGCTGGAGTATTGTGTCCAGTTCTGGGCACCGCATTTCAAGAAAGATGTGGAGAAATTGGAGAGGGTCCAGAGAAGAGCAACAAGAATGATTAAAGGTCTTGAGAACATGACCTATGAAGGAAGGCTGAAGGAATTGGGTTTGTTTAGTTTGGAAAAGAGAAGACTGAGAGGGGACCTGATAGCAGTTTTCAGGTATCTAAAAGGGTGTCATCAGGAGGAGGGAGAAAACTTGTTCACCTTAGCCTCCAATGATAGAACAAGAAGCAATGGGCTTAAACTGCAGCAAGGGAGATTTAGGTTGGACATTAGGAAAAAGTTCCTAACTGTCAGGGTAGTTAAACACTGGAACAGATTGCCTAGGGAAGTTGTGGAATCTACATCTCTGGAGATATTTAAGAGTAGGTTAGATAAAAGTCTATTAGGGATGGTCTAGACAGTATTTGGTCCTGCCATGAGGGCAGGGGACTGGACTCGATGACCTCTCGAGGTCCCTTCCAGTCCTAGAGTCTATGAGTCTATGATGTAATGTAATGTTAGCGAGAGAGACACGACCTCTTCCTCAGATCAGTTGTGAAGGTGTGATGTTTGAAAGCTTGTCTTGTTTAAGCCAGCTTTAAGGGGGCTTTGTTTTGCTGCAGTGATGCAAACCAGCCCCGATGGGAAAATGGAGCTGTCCCTGTCTATGCTGTAGTAGAATCACTGTTAAATTAGTAGGGGAGTTTCATTTATTACAGATTGCGTTGTATTTTATTATTTTTGCAATGTATTTGGCATCAGTGCTAGTGAAAACATCAGTGTTGGATCTTTCCTTGGCACTGTCTTCTCTGCTAGTCTTAGGCATCACCTGTCTGCTTGGTAGGGCCCTGGCTTTTCCACTAGCAGGATTCTGAAACTCATGTCCCTGGGATTTGACACAACCATCATCGACTGTTTCAGAAGAACCAGTTTCAGTCTTGTGACTTGAATGCTTCTAGCAGAAAAGAACAAGTTACTCGGAATATGCGATTTCCCCAGCAGAAGTAACACCTACTGTGTGCCTCCTTTAGGGGAATTAGTCCATCGTTGGATAGCCAGGGCTTGAAGCCCCCAGCTTTCAAATCTGCAGTACTAAAGAGCCCTGTAAGGGGAGGTCTGACTAGTAGAGTCAGGTGCGGCTCTAGCTTTTTTGCCACCCCAAGCACGGTAGGCAGGCTGCCTTTGGCAGCTTGCCTGCGGGGCCCGTGGCTTCAGCTTACCCGCCACCGAATTGCCGCCAAATCCACGGGACTGGCAGACCTCCCGCAAGCAAGCTGCTGAAGGCTGCCTGACTGCCGCCCTTGCAGGGACCGGCAGGGCGCCCCCCGCGGCTTGCCGCCCCAGGCACACGCTTGGAGCACTGGTGCCTGGAGCTGCTGCTGAGTAGAGTTCAGTCCAGGGAGGACAGATTAATTAATAGTGGTTGAATGTAGGAGATCAGAAGTAGTTCTAGAGACTCTGGAAGGTTTTGAAGAAGTTCAGTCTGAAACTATGAGCTAAGAATTAGCATGTTGGATGCTTGTCAGGTTCTGTCTGATTGCCACAGATTGTAAGAGTAACTGAGGAAGGGTTGCTCTGCCCTTTATGTCCTTGTGTGGGAGCATGAGGCAGCACAGGGCACACTGATATTAAAAAATAAAACCACCTCAGGTGTGCATGTGCACACCTACAGTGGGATTCACAATGCTGCATATGCAATAAAGAATTGGCACCTATTTGGCATTCACTGGTGGTGCAATTAGAGTGTAACTTATTATAGTCTGGAATTTTGCAAGGACCAAATTCAGCTCCTCCTGCAAGGAAATAAAGCTTCTATGTAAGGGAAGGTGATCTGTGCTTGTGTACACCAGGGCTGAATTTAGCCCTGTTGGAGCCAGCATAGGGTAATTAAATTAGGTAGGGCCATCTTTACCGAATATCCTCCTGATAATTTATTTTCCTTTTCTGCCACATCACACGTGAATTATACATCACTTTATGCATTTAACTCAAACTTTTAAAATGTCAAGAACCTGAAATTAGGCACTTAAATAAGTGGTCTGATTTTCAGCAGTGCTTAGCATCCACAGTTTTCTTTTGAGTAAGTATGAAAATCAGACTGCTTATTTGGGTGTCTCAATATAGAGTATTACTGGGTGCCTTAATATGGTGCTCAATTTTAAGCACCCAGGTTTGAATAATCTGGCCCTTTTAATACCAACACAGTACAAGTTGCACTACTTCGCTCCTTACACTGGCACTCCTGTCATTCTCAACTTAGGAATTTACCCCGGAGACTTCTGTGGAAGTTACACCCACTTTCTCTTGATGGCCTTTGGGTGAAATTGACCCAATAACTCTACAAAGGACACTTATCTGTATCACTAGGTAATGTTCAGAGCTAAAACTATCTGTTTATGCTCTACAGCTATTTCTTGTCATTTCAGCTCTAATGAATGATTCTAGTTATATATTAAGTGACTGGGCTTGTAATTTATTGTAACAAGCAGTAATAGGACTATTGCACTCTCCCTACATTCTTTACTCCAATGATTCATATTAATTTATGTACTACTCACGAAAAGATACTGTTTTGATCAATCCTCCCGCTTGCTTGCTCTCTGTTTTTACAATACCTTTTGGAAGAAATACTTCGTTTCCTAGCTGTAGTTTTGGTTTCTGTACTTTCTAGGATGAAAAGTTATAGGTGAGAAAAGCAGTGCTACTAATCACAGCAGAGAATATCAATGAAAGGCCTGCCACTTTTCCATTGTGATTCCTTAGATGGCATTTCCATAGTATATATGCAAGTGGAACAAAGCACATGTTGTTTAAGCAAGTTTCCAGAACAATGGTATTGCCTCTTAACAGTGGTAAGCTTATGTCAGAGAACAGAAGTTTTAAGAGGCAAGGAGCCAAACAGGTTAATAGGAAATATGATATGCTTTCAGCAATTAAGATCCAAAAGCAGCTAGTCTACAGGATGAAAAGGCATATAATAAAGTGAATGCTTACGGGAAGAGGGTAGGTTTAGAAGATAAAATAAAAAAAGAGCAAGTAAAAAATCACTTAGAAAAGTTAGATGCCTGCAAGTCACCACGGCCTGATGAAATGCATCCTAGAATACTCAAGGAGTTAATAGAGGAGGTATCTGAGCCTCTAGCTATTATCTTTGGGAAATCATGGGAGACGAGGGAGATTCCAGAAGACTGGAAGGGGGCAAATATAGTGCCCATCTATAAAAAGGGAAATAAAAACAACCCAGGAAACTACAGACCAGTTAGTTTAACTTCTGTGCCAGGGAAGATAATGGAGCAGGTAATTAAAGAAATCATCTGCAAACACTTGGAAGGTGGTAAGGTGATAGGGAATAGCCAGCATGGATTTGTAAAGAACAAATCGTGTCAAACTAATCTGATGGCGTTCTTTGATAGGATAACGAGCCTTGTGGATAAGGGAGAAGCGGTGGATGTGATATATCTAGACTTTAGTAAGGCATTTGATACGGTCTCGCATGATATTCTTATAGATAAACTAGGAAAGTACAATTTAGATGGGGCTACTATAAGGTGGGTGCATAACTGGCTGGATAACCGTACTAAGAGAGTAGTTGTTAATGGCTCCCAATCCTGCTGGAAAGGTATAACAAGTGGGGTTCCGCAGGGGTCTGTTTTGGGACCGGTTCTGTTCAATATCTTCATCAACGATTTAGATGTTGGCATAGAAAGTACGCTTATTAAGTTTGCGGACGGTACCAAACTGGGAGGGATTGCAACTGCTTTGGAGGACAGGGTCAAAATTCAAAATGATCTGGACAAATTGGAGAAATGGTCTGAGGTAAACAAGATGAAGTTCAGTAAAGATAAATGCAAAGTGCTCCACTTAGGAAGGAACAACCAGTTTCACACATACAGAATGGGAAGAGACTGTCTAGGAAGGAGTATGGCAGAAAGAGATCTAGGGGTCATAGTAGACCACAAGCTTAATATGAGTCAACAGTGTGATACTGTTGCAAAAAAAGCAAACGTGATTCTGGGATGCATTAACAGGTGTGTTGTAAACAAGACACGAGAAGTCATTCTTCCGCTTTACTCTGCGCTGGTCAGGCCTCAGCTGGAGTATTGTGTCCAGTTCTGGGCACCGCATTTCAAGAAAGATGTGGAGAAATTGGAGAGGGTCCAGAGAAGAGCAACAAGAATGATTAAAGGTCTTGAGAACATGACCTATGAAGGAAGGCTGAAGGAATTGGGTTTGTTTAGTTTGGAAAAGAGAAGACTGAGAGGGGACCTGATAGTAGTTTTCAGGTATCTAAAAGGGTGTCATCAGGAGGAGGGAGAAAACTTGTTCACCTTAGCCTCCAATGATAGAACAAGAAGCAATGGGCTTAAACTGCAGCAAGGGAGATTTAGATTGGACATTAGGAAAAAGTTCCTAACTGTAAGGGTAGTTAAACACTGGAACAGATTGCCTAGGGAAGTTGTGGAATCTCCATCTCTGGAGATATTTAAGAGTAGGTTAGATAAAGGTCTATTAGGGATGGTCTAGACAATATTTGGTCCTGTCATGAGGGCAGGGGACTGGACTCGATTACCTCTCGAGGTCCCTTCCAGTCCTGGAGTCTATGAGTCTATAAGGCATAGAAAATAAGACAAGTATAACCAAACTGGGAGTGCCTGTGGAGTGGTATAGCCAAAATAGAGAAAATTAAAATTACGGGTGGGGAAAAATAACTCTTTTCTTACAGTTTCAGCCATAGGTATTGGAACTAGGGGTGTGGGTAGGGGTATGTGTGCTGCTGCATCACCTGGCTTGAAGTGGTTTCCATTATATATAGGGTTTACGGTTTGGTTCAATTACTCTTAGCACCCCCACTATTGAAATTGTTCTAGAACCCCTGATTTCAGCAATACCAGGCAGGAAAGAAGGAATGTAACTAGAAGTTGTCTAGGTCTTTTCACTTGTCAATTGCAAAGTAGAGGAAGGTATAATGTGGTCTTACATAGGAGATAGTTCCTGGAACTAATTTCAGGCAAAATGTAAAGTGACTACTAGTTCTTCCATCAGTGAATGTTGTAGAGATTTTCGATCAAAATTTCTAGGTAAAAGATAACCTTTTTGTGTATTTCCAGAAAGGTGGAGTGTATTTCCACCTCACAAGAGAACTCAAAGAGGAGTGCATGCTTGTGAAGGAAATTTAGCATTCTTCTATGTTGACTATGAATAGCAAGGTGTAATAAAGGTGAACTATTAATGGGTTAAGATGCTTTGACTCAAAGTGTTGACTCATCTAGGAAGTCATCCAGGTGTAGATTTACTCACTGAGACTCCTCACAGACACATTGTCAAAACTTTGAAGGCCCTAAAGACCACTGCACACCCAAATGAGGGGATTCTGTGTTGACAATGGAGCACAGTCTTGAAGTACAAGTATCTCTGATGGCAGTGTGGAGGTCAGAACACAATAAATAAATAAACCTTGAGGAAGGTTCTTAATTGATGGAAATTGTGAACAACCAAATTGTGAACTAAACCATCTCTAGGACAACCTCGTTTAGTCATTTTAGGTCTGTTCCGCATCCTGGCCATATGGGGTGAGCAAAAAAAGTTCTCTCACTGGCTCAGCTCTTGCTCCTCGCCCTACTGACTCCAGTGAAAGCTCCTTTCCTCCATCCTAATTGGTTCAGCCCATCCTATGCCTTTTGGGGAAATGATGAGGTCCATGGCCTCACTCCAGGAAGATGATCTCCAATTTGCTCTGCTTGACAATGTTCAGTGTATGCTCCGCTCCATTTAAGGTGTCTGGCTTTGGCAGCAATGCCAGCCTTGGGCTGTCATAATGTTCAGAGAGTGCAAAGTCTGTGAATGTGACTGTTCCTGATGGTTGGCCAGAGACGTACACAGGCCCAGTTGGAAGCCAGATGAGCAGAGGAACTTGTTTTCATCAAGATAAGCTTACCACTACTAGATTAAAACTATATTTGAAACTGCACATTTATATTTGAGAGAACAGCCATTCTACTAGCAGGCACCAATGGTTTGTCTGCCTATCTCTTTCTATATGATTGGCCAACAAAGTAGTAGTAAAGCTTCTTGGCAGTAGGTTAATATACAGGATGACAAACAAAACTGCATTTCAAAGTTACATTTATTTTCTTACGTAAGCAATAAAGAACACTCACAGCTATGAAAGACGTTAAATTGCTCTGAATGTATTTCTTTTAATATCAAACTTGTCTGCTTTAACACTCCTGAGGAATAGAGCCAGCTTTGAAAACTGTCAGGAAAAATTATATCAGCCAAGTCACAAAATTTATTTGCCTCCCCTTTACCACAATATAGGATCATTAAAAAACAAACAAACCTGAAATATTACTTGATAGTGTCCTTCCGTGTGTGTGCGTGCGTATAATGGCCTAGACAAAGTTTTGCATGAGCAGCTGGGGAGAGGTAATACTTATACTCTGATTCTATGTGGGTAATCTTCTTTTCACAATTATTTGTTACATCAATTTTGTCATGGATAAATTTGTACATGGTCTCCAGAGGCAACAGACATGGGCATTGTTATAAAAATAAATTAGAAAGTCGTAACAAAATATAAGAACCCCCTATATACAAATACTATATCACATGTGTGCAGCTTGACTGTTTAACTTATCTTCTTCTCTTGCTGCCATTTTGCTTGAGTGATTTTTTCACCCCAGGGCTTCAAGTTCCCAACTATATCAATACTCCAATAGAGTACATTTTATCCCTTCCAGAGGGCTGAACCATAGAAATATCCCAGACCTGGAGTGGAAGGCAAGTAAGTCGGCAAGGTATAGTTAAGGAACATAGGTGCCTTTCTAAAGCTGGATATTCCTACAATCCAGAGCAGTAAATTCAGTGTCCTTTACCTTTTCTAGAACATTAAGGATTCATAGGACTTCCTGCTCCAGTATTTCATTTTGTCGCTGGACCAGGTGTTCGCCATTGAGTATGCGAGGAAGAAGAACATGAGTTAACTGTCCTGGTGTTAGCATTTTTCAGATAAGAGATGAGGTAAATGATGAGGCTGAGTCAGAACACTGTTTTTAAGCTCTGTGGAAAGACTGTTGCACTGATTTTTTTCTTTGACACTGTTGTCTACTGGCATTAAACAACTGGAGACTTTTGACAATATTTCCTTACTGAACAAGAGTTATTAGTTGCCCATCTGGCTCTTGTGAAGGTATAACAAATACTGGAAATCACCCAAAGAGCAGGAGAACAAGAGTAAAGGGGACAGAATGACCTTCATCATTCCAGACTGTGGTAGCTATAGAGCAGCAAAACATAGCCAGATTTCAAGACTGCAAACACAGGGTTTCAGTCTGTTGATTTGGAAGTTGGAATTCTTTGAAGATTCACACTTCAAAAACACCTGGATGGGGTCAGATCCTGCCCTGCCCCTTGCAGGCACGTAGGACACAATAGGTATCTGCTGTGCAGGTGAACAAGTCACAGAAAGGCTACATGGGAGGGTTGTGTGCCTTATGAGCTTTGGTGCATGTCTCTGCAGGGGTTCAATAGGCTCTGCCATACTGGGTGTTTATGATGGGCATTGAGCAGAGATGTGGCAGCATTCGTGGCCACTCTGACAGTCCTTTGTCAGCTCATGTGGCTGTGGTGTTATGCCACACACTTTCTCAGGAACTTCTATCATGTGCTCTGCAGCCTCAGGGAAATATTCCATCTTCCCTGTTTTCATGGAGTGCCCCTGTGTAAAACCCACTTACTCAGCATTGCACAGAGTAAGGGGATTAGATCCTTGGTATTCAGCCAATAGCTAGCCCCAAAAGATTTAAGCATTTTGATAATTCAAGGTGACTTATTCTAGCCTCAGAGCACATAGAGATCCCCTTCTTACTTGAAAGAACACCAATAACAATCCTAAAATTGGCTCTATCTGGAACACATTTGTATTTGTGCTAAAAGATGAATGTCTTAACACATCATCTTAAATACTGTTCACTTGAGAGATTATCTTTGACACTATTTAGCAAAATGTCATATCGCAAGCATGGGTCAAGAACACGTAATGGGAAGAATACCTAGGGCAGCATAATATTAGACATCACAATGTTGTATGTATACAGGGTTGAAAAAGTTTAGTACTCTACTAGACAGTAGTCAAGATCCCCATCAATATTTTCACATCAGATAATTCTGCATGCTTCCACATGTTGAAATACAGATCTAAATGCTGTAGGAGTCCTTGAGGAACACTGCAGCTTTGTAATACTCTCAAGTGGACTTGCAGTCCATAAAGCAGATAATGGACTACATGCTGACTAAAGTTATTCTGTGGCAGATATGATCTTTCTCTAATATTGTTCCTGCTGTATAAATGAAAAGAGTATCCATATTCTTCAGAAAAAATGGGAAAAGAAACTCTCCAAAGAAAACTTTCAAAAAACTTGCCCTCATATATACTGATGCTTGCATAAAATACAAAATACATAAAGCCATTTATTTGTCATCTAGCAATACAGAATACAGCTTTGAACAGTTTTTATTGCATCCTTGTGCACTATGGGTGTTAGCATTTTGGGGTTTGTGTAATGCACATCAATAAAATGAAGAGTCTGTCATACACATACTTTTTGGCTGCAACCACATAGGTTTTGTTGCAATATTGTGACTTAATGGTATGTGCAGGTGGTCTGTGCAAGGCCTTGTCTAGCACAAGCTCCATATGAAGTTCCACCTTCTGTAGAAATCTCTACAACATACCTAGAAGAAGTACGTCCCATGATAAACTGCACAATTGTCATATTGGGATGCTTCTAGTATAATGTGATATAACAATAATGGTAAAATAGGGGTTGGTGCACACTTAAAATGTAGGTTGACATAGCTACAGTGCCCAGAAGTCTCAAAAATCCAGACCCCTGATGCCATAACTATGCTGACCTACATCTCAGAATGCTTCCGTTGAACTACCTACTGTTGCTCAGGAGATGGTGTTCCTACATCATCATGTTCCCATTACACCTCTGGGGTTTAGGGCAGTGACAAAGCTCCTCCACTCCTCTCTGTTTCTGGCAAGTCTTTCAATGGTTCTCCAGGAAAAAAGGGAAAACCTTTTCCTTTGCTACGGTTGTGTCTACACTATGGGGTTATACCGGAATAGATACAGCACTGTAGTTATGTGGTTATAGTTCCAGTCATGTAGACATGACTAAGAGTAATTTACAGCACAGGGAAACAGAAATGCTAATGATAGTTGTGTATAGTTTAAACCGGAATTTCAGAACTTTTCAACCCTAAACCCTATAAGTATTACTGAAGTTTGAGAAAAAATATTTTAAAAAATTATATTAATCATATTCTTAACTGTGCTGTCCTAACAGAATATGGTTGCATTAAAAGGGAATGAAACTGTTGAAGTGGGGTGTTACTGTTACTAATATAAAAATCCTGTTTTCACTCTATTAGCTAACAAACAACAAACCATTTAATTGATAAATTAATCAAGGAACTGATAACTTTTTCACGTATATATTACTGATTCTTATCTTACATCCTTCTAAAAGACAACAGATGATCAAATCAATCTCCTATACGCAAACAAGAATAAACCATCTCAAAAAAATTCCACTTTAAGTTCTTTAACTGTTAAAGGATTTAAAATTAAATTTATTTTAATGAATGCACAACTACTGATTTATATTCGACAGAATTAGGACCATCTTGTATACATTCACTTCATCTCAGTGTTATAAGTCCCAGTTCAATAACGATGTAGTAAAACAATATTAACCCATTTTAGAAAAATATAATAAAGATCATGCTTTGCTTGCAGCTATTCAGATGATGTGGAAAACCAGGTTATGGCTGATGAGATGGAAAGAGTGATCACCATAGCAACAATCTACCACCTAACAACGAAGGGGGAAGGGCAGATCATCCTCTGCTACTTGCCCATGTAACCAACTTAGTTCAAAATCCTCAAGTGTAACTTCTTTGTTTAATACTCCTTCACCTGAGGAAGACATTTAATGAAAAATGCATGCGGTACTCCTAATACTAACAGGACATATGTTGATCTTATCCACAATGGAACCCATTTCATAGCAACAGATCCAGTACTTAGAGAAAAATTATAATTTTCATTAAACACACACCTTTGTATTTCTGAATAACTGAACTTTCCCCAGGAAAGCTAGTCTGACTTAGGGCTCCTCCACACTTAAAATGGTGCAGCGGTGCGGCTGCAGTGCTTCAGGGAATACTCTACACACGACAACGGCTGGGGTTCTCCCATCGGCACAGGTAATCCACCGCCCTGAGAGGTGGCAGCTAGGTTGACAGGAGAATACTCCTGTTAACCTAATGCTGTTTACACCGAGGATACATCAGTTAACTGCATCACTCAGGTGTGTGGTTTTTTCACACCCCTGTTGGACATAGTTATAACGACCTAATTTCCTAGGCTGTGTCTATAGTGGCACTTTGCCAGCAAAGCTTTTATCATTCTGGGGTGTTACCACCCCCTGAATGACGAAAATTTTAGCAAAGAAAAGCATCGGTGTGAACAGCGGTTTGTCAGCAAGAGTGCTCTCCTGCTGACAAAGCCACTGCTGCTTGTGGGGGGTGGAAGTTCTCTCTCATCAGGAAAGCTCTCTCTTGCTAACAAACAGCAGCTACACTGTGTGCCTTTTAGTGGCACGGCTGTAGTGGCACAGTCGTGTCACTAAAAGTCTCGTCGTGTAGCCATAGCCCTAGTGTAGACCAGGCCTGAGAGAGAAAAAGAATTGATCTAGTCAGGTAGCAAAAGCACTGCTGGTCTAATTAACAATGTACAGCTTACTCATTTTCAAGTCTCTAATACAGTGGCTCTCAAACTTTTGTACTGCTGATCCCTTTCACTCAGCAAGTATCTGAGTGAGATCCCCCCCATAAATTAAAAACACTTTTTAATATATTTAACACCATTATAAATGCGGAGGTGAAGCGGCGTTTGGGGTGGAGGCTAACAGCTCGAAACTCTCCACATAATAATCTCATGATCCCCAGCGAAGGGTCACGATCCCCAGTTTGAGAACAGCTGGTCTAATATATGTGTTTACTGCTATTGAAAACTGTATGCTTAAGAAGTTCCAGCTGATATCACACAGTTTTGTTGTACACAAAGTTATTTTAAAATCTTTAACACAAAAGAAATCTAGATTCCTTTTCTTTTCTAGTGATAGATATTTCTACCTCCTCACAATAATAATCCTCTGACATAACCCTGATTAACTGTAAAAAATCTGATTAGGAAACTGATTTTCTCTAGTCTTGCAAGTTAGTTTGTATCTTAAATATTTACTGTTTTTATACTAGTTTCCTTCCCCACGCCTGTAACATCTTGGAAATCTCAAACTTAAATTGTTTTAAATCTAATTGGTCCTTCTTTGTTCTGTAAGTGTCATTCAGGTGTATCAGCATGCTGACACCATCATTCATGCATTGCTCAGAAGCCTATTGCACTCATCTCCAATACTCTCTAAATGCCTAATCCAAGGTACTTTGAAGTCAATGGGAAAACTCACACTGTCTCTAAGGTGCCACAAGTACTCTTGTTCTTTTTACTGTCCTCAGTGGGAGCTATGGGTACTCAGCACTTGTTAAAAAGTCAGGCCACATATTCGAAGGCCTAACTTTTGGCACTCGTGTTTGAAAATTTTGGCCTAAATAACTTGGCAAATATCAAAACATGAAGTGGCAGAGATGGGGATGGACCCAGACTTAGTTCTGTGCCTTAACAAGATCACCTTTCCTCAGTTCCTATCATGTAGTCACTTACCTCCTACCATTCAAATATTAGTGCTCATTTCTGCCCTCTGCAACTTTCAGGGAAGGGCTGAAAATTATAACCATGCTAATATGGTCAGAATTGGGGCCTAGGATTCCTGAGCAATTCCCCTTCTTTCATCTGATATATGTCCCTGACACACAGTTTACCCCCAAGATATTGCCCTCCAGCAATTCTCTGCCACTGCATCAAAACGCCTTATCCAAATTTTCTTTTGCAGCAACATCCATCAGCTAGCAATTTCTCTTTGCCCTCTCCAATAAACTAAATGTCCAGACCAAATCCCCTCCACCAGCAACAAAACCTAACACTTGAATCAATCCCCATCATAGAACAACCTCCACTCCTACCCAATTAATTTTCTTATTCCAAACAAACACCAGAAGAACAGATTCCTCTCCTTACACCTTCATAGGTAGAGGGGAAGGCCATTTCTTGTTCTCCTGTGGGGAAGGGAAAGAAGAAGTGAGGCTTCTTACTGTGGTACACTCTTCATACAGACAACAGTTCTCCCCACAAATATTTCAGGTAACTGTCCATATTGCCTGATAAGCCTCCCTTATAATGCGCTGATGGGAAAAAACAGTGGGGCTGGTCTTATGGGACTAACTACTTCAAGAAGGCACTGGCCAGTTATTTACATATGCAGGATGATGGTCATTACTATAAACACCAGCAGTAATTTTTCCTGCCACACTTTCCTGACCCCAAAAACCAAGAAAGAGAAAAAAATTTCAAACGAATAAAAAGGAGGAAAATCAAATTCTATTCTCATTTACACTGTTTACATTTGGAATAATTCCATTGTCCTTGGTAAGGTACCTCCAGATTTATATATGTGAAAAAATAACAGAATTTGGCTTTTGTTTCGCATATGAAATATGTAAATGTAGTAACTTATGACATTTAAATGTTAAGCCTAAACTCTCAGACAATGTCCCTTTAAATTTACTATGACTAACAATGTGCAGTGTATAAAACAGGATATTCCAGTTTAACAGAGCTCAGTTTTTGAGTTTAGTTACCTGTGGTAAAGCACACAAATTGGCACTTGGGTGCCTAAAATAGGTATTTTGGTGCCCAAATGCAGGATCTGTACACTACATATCAGGCAACAAAGCCGGAAAATTGTGTTCCAGGTATTTAAAAGTGCATATGCCCATTGTACAAGATTGAAACTTGCATAGAAACTTGAATGATGAAATAAATAAAATGATAGGAAGATATTTCTCTGTTGGATCTCATTCAATAATTTAAGTACTGTGCAGAGAGAGAACAGAATTGACACAGCAGTTTTGGAAAACCAAAAGTAGAAAATCCTAACATACTCAATCTATTTTCATACATGATAGATGAAAATCATTAAAATCTTATTATTTTAAGGACATGGAAGCAAACATGAGCAAGACACATATGGTCTTTTATTGCTGGAGATGCAGTATTCACAACTGAGAAAAAATGCCTTTAACATAAGCCATGACAGAGAAAATTTTTACATGCTTGGTTGGTATACAGATGATGAACCTGCCAAATATATAATATACTTTAAGATATTAGCATACAGTATGGTACAAAAGATAAAGTATAGATCACTTTAATGTCTCTATTCATTAGTCAAGCAGAGCCTGAGGTCAGAGGTGGCAAGGAACATTTACAGTGCACAAGTACTGTACATAGTCTAATGAGCCAGTGAAAATATAGCTTTGATTGTGGCAAAATTAGGTGCTTCAGTCTTGGCAGAAAAATCTCTTATAATTAGTTGGTGCCCATTTTTTTTTTTTTTTTTTTTTTGCTGGGCTGGGATCATACTTCTGCTTATAACTGCCCGGTTCTAATCCTCTCTCATCTTAGCAGAGGAAATGAAGGTTTTTAAAATTTTTAAAAAATAAGTTCAAAATGTATTTTATTAATAGTCATAGGAAATGTTCAGCCCAAATTCTTCCTTTTATTTGTTAGGAAATGATTATTACAAAGAAAGCATTGTAGAAAGAATAGTTTAGAAAAAAAACAGGTCAGACTATCTACTCATAAAACAAAAATTGGTAGTCAAATATTTTTTCTAAGGACATTTTAGTATAAAACTATAGCGATTATGTCCTTAAGATACATTGGTGTCTACAGATAGGAGCTCTATATCTATTTTAACTGCTGCCTAATTGGAAATCTGCTAAAAAGGTATTCCAAGCTAAAACCTGACACACATGATGAAAATCTTGTAATTTAGTAACTCAGGGAAACATGAAATTTCTGTGAGATAGCAAATGATGAGAACTAAATAGTTAGTTCACTGTGATGATGAAAGGGACTATTTTGCAGGATTGATTCACTAAGAATATACATACAAAAGTCTGAGAATCCAATGCACTGACGTTTCAGGATAGTTTCAGTATAATACATTCAAATTTCATAAAAGCCAATCACACTGCCAAACTGCATTAATTAAGCCCTTACTTTATGAAATATCTGTCAATTGTAAAAATTTGATGAACAGAATCACTCACCTTTAAAGTTTAAATACTGTACGTTTAAATTAGACTGTCAATTTCTAACAGTACCTAGCTTTTCTACTTATTGATATTTTATACACAATTAGAACCAGCCTTGATAAAATGTTAAGATAATTCAACAATTACAATAAAAGGATATTTTAAAATGTAAAACTATCCTTCAATCTGCAACCATCTTGATACACACATGACAGTGGTCTGGACATTAAAAAAAAAATAGAACACACATGCATGACACTAGTGCAAATTGTTTGTGATTTTAAGTTTGATATACAATACACTACAATTGCAAAACAGATTGTATGTGCACATGATTTTTCCATTTAAAGAGAGCTATATTCAAACAGACAAGATACTGAAACGTAAATATCGTTTAAAAAAAACAAAAAAGAAATAGGATTTTGTCATTCCTAACTGTAGAAAGGAAGCATTAGTCTAGTTTAAAACAAATCTGTAATATGGATGCATGTTGACTGATATTTGAGGTTAATTTTTACAAAGAAATTTTCATATAAGACTAAATATTTGGAAACAATTATATAAGAATTCCATTATATATGGGCTTTTCTTTTTAAAACTGCTTCAGTACAGTCAATTCAGTTTTTATCTCAGAGAATCTCCCCGAGCCCTTTCAGCCTGGAAGAGGTGATTTAGGGGAGACTACTTGTAAGGTTTATCTAATTAATGGGCATTAATTAAACCAACAGCTGAAAATTAAGACTGTACACTAAGGCCTCGATCTTGCAATTGTTGCCACATGGGCAGACCCCTGCAGAAGTGCAGAGTTCCTTTGGCTCAGTATGGATGCAAGAGTCCACCTACCTGGATCTGCAAGCAGGTTTGGGGCCTAATATTAAACAATTGCCCCCCTCTCCTGTTCTTCTCTCTGTTTTCCAATACCTTCCTCAACTTTTTAGATGCCAAAGATTTTCTCACATCATCACTTTATCCACCAATATCTTTATTTCACCTGTTATCCACTATCATAATTTCTATTTGTCTATCTTTTTATCTTTTTTCTGTACATTCTTCCATGCCCTTTGCAAGATATAGTGGATTATTCATCACTGAAGTCTTTAAATCAAAACTAGATGTCTTTCTAAAAAATAAAGTCTAGCTCAAGCAGCTGCTGAACCAGCAGTTATGGACTCAATGCAGGAAATATTGGCTGAGTATCTATGGCTTGGGTTATGCAGGAGCTCAGACAGATGATCATAACAGTCCCTCTGGCCTTAGAATCTATAAATCTGTTAAACAAAGGTCTCTGTTGCCTTTCTTTAATGGTCTTCCACCTGCAAATTAAACATTATCTGACATCCCTAGAAGGGGACAAGTTTGGTGTCCTGGCTGATATTCCCACCTTAAAAATATTTCTAATATTCAGGGCTGTTAGAATTATTGCAGAATAGATAACCTCTCTGCCTACATGCCTTCACAGCCACTGGACTACCATTCATTACGGTAAAGGTGATTTAGTATATCCCTTTAATATGAAAGGAGTTAGATAAAAAAAACAAACACAAAACCCTCTCCCAAAGGTGAGAGATATTACGCACTTCACAATAACTTGTACAACCATGATACTGCATTGTGAGTCCTCTATAGAATCTATACAGTGAGCTGACTCAGGTGAGCTCCTCAGTCAGTGGCATGCACTTCTGGTACCAGCTGGATTCAGAGGTCAGAAAGTTACCCTTTTCATGTGTATTCACAACACTAAGCTACTGAATGACAAAGTTCCGGAAGTACAGACATCTTTGTTTCCAGGACAGTGAACTGTGGAAAATAAACCTTTCAGTTGAAACTGCCGGGTTTTATTCTGAGCCTTCCAATGGGTCTGATGAAGGACGTATGACACCACGAAAGTTAGCAGTGTTAGAAAAAGGCAAACAGCGCCCTATCAGTGAATCTGGACTTTGGATCACACAAACTAGGTCTGGATCAGATTTTTGCTCCTTTTTGTTCCCTTTGTGCTCCTCAGGTGGTGCCCAGGGATGAAAATCTCCCCCCTCCCACAAAATTCCCTGATAGGGTTTATTTTGCTAACAACCCTCCCCAATACAGAAACACAGGCACCTGATCATTAGGTGATAGTTCACTTTCTTATGGAACTAGGGAAGGGATAATAAAGGCTAAGAATGACATTCTGGACTTCAACTTTGAAATGAATTTGTCCTGTTTTCTCAGGTCTAGGAATGACCTTAAGTTACTGGATGTAAAGACTTTTCCCTCAGGAATATGGATAATGCAATTTCAAGCCTCTATTTGTCTGCTTCATCCTACTCATTTTATACATTATACATTAAACTACTTTTACAAGATCTGGGGTTCTTACATAGTGATCTGGATCATCCTGGTAGGACTCCAAGCTCCCTCTAACCATCTGCTGACAGAGAATTTAGCTTTTCACTTGGATGTTGACCACTGTTAGTTACACTGTGTCTTCGCATCATAGCGTATGACTACACTTGCAGCTGTACAGCACTGGGAGTTAAACCTGTCTTCGTACAGCTGAGTAGGGAAAGTGCTGCAGTCTGTCCACACTGCCAGTGCACTGTCGTGGCCACATTTGCAGCACCTGCAGCGGCATTGGGAGTGGTGCATTATGGGCAGGTATCCCAGCGTTCAAGTGGCTGCAACGTGCATTTCAAAAGAGGGGGGGGAATGGAATGTGACAGGAAGTGTGGGAGAGAGAGACAGTGGATTTTTGGAGCCGACACTGTGTCAGCAGCTGCCTTGCAATTTCCGACCCTCTCTCCTATCCCTCTCTCACTCACTGAAAGCAAACAGCAACTGTTTTTTCCCCCTCACAGACCAGATAAGCAGCCGCGCTGAAATGGACCCCCCCCTCCTGCCATGATGCTTCCCTCCTCAAGCCCCCTCCTTCCCCCTCTCTTCAAGAAAACATGCACTGTGGGCATTCCAAAGGGAGCCCCCCTGCCTCTGCCCATTCACAGCAAACACTAGCTGTGTTTGTTTTTTTGATAACCAGCTCCAGAGGCTGGAGTTCACAACAAAACAAAGAGTAATCTTCACTTAAAAGGATTATGGGAAGCTTCCGGAGGTCAGTCACAGCGTACTAAGATTATTCTCTGTTTACACTGACACCCCAGCGCAGCAGCAGCGCTATACTCTTTATTCCTCTTGGGGAGGTGGAGTACAAGCAGCGCTGTAGCCATGGAGATACAGCACTGTATGTGCCCTGCCAGTGTGAACGGGGAGTGAGTTACAGAGTTATAAAGCCACCAACAGCGCTGTAACTCTCAAGTGTAGCCAAGGCAGTAGTTTAGCCCTCTGGCAACTATTTCAAATCCTATGGACTAAGGTGAGTGAGTGGGTGAATAAATGGGTACATGGATATGGGAGCAGGAGGAGGAGGGAGATATTGATGGGCTGCAGAAGAAAAGAGTGGGGGTAGTGAAAGGGCAAGAGAAATTTTTTGTCAGGAAGAAGGAGGTATATAAAATAAGGGAGGAGGTAAAAAGCACAGTGGGCCTGATTTTTGATTGTTTTGCATAGTCATTTACACCTGATGAAAGTCAATGTAAAGCAGATATAACTCACTACCAAGCCAGAATTCTCTGCTCATCAACATCTTTTTTCACCTACTTTTTGCAGAGATGTAAATGATAACACAAGGAGCAAGGCAGTGCAGAATCAAACCAAGTGAAGGGAAAGAAAGATGTGAGAAGCTAGAATGTGAAAAGAAAAACAAAAACAACAAATGAAAAGATACAGTATTAAATACAGGAAAGAAAGGAGAAGAAAACTGGAATGAAGCCAGAGAGAGAGGAGAGAGAGAGAGATCAAACAAAAAGAAAGACACACAAAGTGAAAGGTGAACAAGTGAGGTGGGGATGGGATTACTATTCACTGTCCTAAAGTTTAGTTTCTTCTAATGCATAATTTAACTTCAAAGACTAATGAGCACTTAGGATAACGGTATATTTTCTTAAAGATTCCTCACCTCTGTTCCTTCAGTTAGATGTGATAGCTCACAATAAACAGGCTGTGAGATCTCCCAAGAGGTCCTCTGGCATAACCCAGGATTACCAGAGTCTTGCCACTCCTGATACTTTTAAGGTACAAGAAACCTAAATAGAAAACTTTTCAGGCCTCCTTTAAACAGCATAAAGAACAATGAAAAAAAAAATCCTTTGCAGGTCACCTTTGAATTTCAGGAGACATGGCCTTAGGTTGTATGACTGGCACCACAGGTATTTTATAACCTGACTAGGATGCTTAGTCCTCAGTTTATTAGCTGTTGGGTAATATTTCCAAACGGGGTTAAAAGTCTTAACCCTGTGCACTTAGCTCAACACATGATCGGGCTCCAAAAGCTCAATTTAAATATGAACCCCATTATGAAAATAACATTAAGGATATTTTAATGTGTGTATTATTTCTTTAAAATCAACCCCTTAAGGGCCTGATTATGTTCCTATGGAAACCAAGGGCAATTTTGCCACAGAGTTCAATGGACATATAATCACACCCTGATGGCGAGGTAAGGCTATCAGGCCAACTAGGACTTGTTTTTGGAGAATGCACAAAAGCTATCCATGATAATTTTTCAGCACAGTGTGTTAGCCAAGTGATACCCATTGGCATTGAAATACACACTGTTGATCCATATTAATTGCATTTAATATCCTTCCACTCTGTTTTCTCTAAAACATTTAAAAAAAAAAAAGACATTTCTTCAGTGAGCTCTGAAACGTCCAGCAATCTTTGGCAGAACACCTGTGCATTTGTTGGAAAAGAAACGTTCAAATTAGATTTGCATTTTTGAACACTAGATCTGTCTTTCAATCTAGTTTTGTCTGGGGCATTCAGACCCTAAAGTTTTCTAGGAGCCACAGATCATTCATAACTTCTGGGATTAAGTTAAAAAAATGCAGATGAATAAATTTTGAGCACAGTCAGCAACACAGCAGATGATAAACATACATCTGTGTGCAATGCAGAGAGCTGATGATAGCACAGAAAAGATGGGCTATAGTTTCAGCTGTTAGCGGGCTATATTCCTGTCAAATGCTGATAAGTTCAACTCTGGCATTGCCTTATTTAGTCAGACTTCTCTGCTGACACACTTAAGCACAGTAACAAATGCATATGCTGTTTCCAGTCTGGACAGGCTCTTGCTCCTCCTTTTAGTAATACTATGACAAATATTAAGTTGCTTAAAACTTTTTATTTAGGTTTATTGACAGAACCTTATTGGCTTGTTTTTTTAAAATATATTACCAGTTATTTATCTGCCTTACTAACAACTGTCTAAAGTGTGCGCCTATGTTAAGAAAGAAAACTAATCATAAAAAAATTACAGCTATTTCTATAAAGGGGATTTTTACCCTACACTTCAAATAAGATTTTTAGTCTGGAAGACAGTGAGAAGACATTCAAGTAAACATGCATGTAGTGTCTGTGAATTATGTGTTTTGTTTTTTTAAACATTTGACAAAAGTTAGCAAACAAAATTTAGTTCTCTAAGCAGATATAATGTATCATTTTCAACTGTTTATTCCTTCAGAATATTCCTAAACCAGTCAGAATAGTTCCTTTGACATTATATGACAAAAGAAAATAATTCTGAAATATGATGTTTTCTGTCTAAAGAACAACTTTGCCTATTCTCACTTTGCTAATCTGATAACTCACCCAATGGACTCACTCCACTTCTTAGAAAAGATTTAATAGCAGGCTGCTGTACTAAGGTTCCTCTGTAAAGCTTCGTTATTTTTATCACCTACGCTCCAGTGCATTTACTAACATATTATGAAGTATAAATACTTAAAACTAAACTGTACTTGTCAAGGTAAATTAGCAAAGTACATTTTGTGATGCAGTATCCCTAAAGTTTTGTCATCATGCTTCTCTTGCTAATTGGTAAAATGCAGTAATCCACATTGGGTCTGCCTATCATTAGCAAGAATTGGTAAGATTCTGCTGTATTATATTTCACAGCTACTGTCAAAAGCAGAACTCTTGAGAAAAGAAAGATCCATTGAGAATCACATATTTAGGCACATTGTGAATGAGGATACGTCTATTGAATACAAGCTGTTTTTCAAAGATGAACGACTTGCCTATTTTAAATAGGGCCCCTAAGAACCAGCTGCATTATGGCTGCATGAATGTTACATTGTAGGGGTGTGGTTAAAAAGAGGCAAGTTGTGAGTTAGGCGTTGTCTACACTGGCAACTAAACAAAACTTTTGTCTTTTAGAGCTGTTTAAAAAAAAACCCGGAAAGACAAAAGTTTTGCCATGACAAGTGCCGGTGTGAACAGCACATTGTCAGCAGGAGCCCTCCTGCTGACAATGCAAACGCTGCTCGTTGGAGGTAGATGTTTTTCGTCAGCAGGACAGCCAACAAACAGCGGTGACACTGCACAACTTTTAGCAGCATCACTGTGGCGATACAGCCATGTTGCTAAAAACTGTGTAGTGTAGACCAAGCCTTAGTGTTGTTAAGAGAGCCACTGAGAGTTCACTGTCACATGTTTTTCCCTTTCAGATCACTCTACCACTTTCTAATGAAAAACAAGTTTGACTCATAATGGGCTTTTGTGTCCAAGTAAAATCAACTATAGCTAATTGACTGTTTATCTGTTGGCCCATGGATGCAGCATTCAAGCAAGTCAGTAGCAGAGTACTTGACTGCTTGAGCTGGTGTGACTATATGAATTTAGGGTCTCAATAACAGCAATGTCTGACCCAGTGTTTGGGTTCCCTGCACAGTTCTGAAACATGGACCTGATTCATCTCTTTCTCAACAGTAAGATTCTCAATGCAGATTCTCTAGTAAAGAGATCTAAACTACTTGTCAAAGTATGAAATGGCGTTCTTAATTATGCTCGTCAAATAAAGCAAAGAGAATCAGATTTCCAGAAATATGACTCTTAGAGACCAAAATGAATTTTCTTTATGGTATACATTCTGTCACCCTTACTGATGCTGAGTAATAAAGTAGAACTCAAACTTACATATACCAGAGGTACGAACTGACCAGCCAACCACACACCACATTTGGAACTGGAAGCACGCAATCAGGCAGCAGAAGCAGAAGGCACACACAAAAAAAGGGAAAAGGGCAAATATGATACAGTGCTGTGTTAAACAAACTTTTTAACCTTTTCCTTTACGTTTTTAGTAAAGATTTGAGAAGGTAAGAAAACTGTTTTTGTGCTTGTTTCATTTAAATGAAGATGGTTAAAAGCAGCATTTTATTACTGCATGAAGTAGAGTTTCAAAGCTGCATTAAGTCAATGTTCAGTTGTAAACTTTTAAAAGAACAACCATAACATTTTGTTCAGAGTTACAAACAACCTCCGTTCCTGAGGTGTTGGTAATTCTGAGGATCTATTGTACCTTACTCTGTAATGATTCCATGGGACCATTTGCAGAGTAAGGTAACACTCAGCTTTGGTAAGGGTGGCAGAATATGAACCCAGATGTTTGGGTTTTAACAGAAGTTTCTTTTTATGGAAGGGGAAGGATAAAAAGTGGCAAGAGAATTTCCTTGATGGAAGTAAGAACATGATACTATTTTAAACATCACTATAGCCTTCCGAAAAAAGAAAGTGAGGAATGCAATTTCCCTCCCCGCCTCTTTTGACGTAGGCAAACAAATACCACAAGAAAAATCACATTCAGAGACAGACACATCAGAAACTATGGAGTCCATAGACTGAGATGAGGAATGAAAAGAATTGAATTAAGATGCTGTAATATGCATAATACTGTACCTCAGGGGCTGTTAAACCACAGGATAAATCTGTATGCTACTCCCTTTGAGTACTAAGAGAACTCAGCTGAAGACCTTTCTGCAAGTACTTTATCTGTTTAGAATTGCAAGGGAAGCTACAGGAGCTCTGGCCCTCCTTCCAACAACAAACAAGAAGTGGCCCAAGATTAGCAATAAATATTGGCAAAAATGTCTCTCTGGGTTTTAGTAAAATGCATAAATTTGTCTGGCTTTCTTAATATCCTTTTTAATTTTCACTCATGAGTTAGGCCCAGAATTTAAGAGGTTCATTGGAAAGGATGAAAAGTTGACACTTAAGACAGCAGGCTGAGAATCTGAGGAAGTTTTTTCCCCCGTGAGCAGCTGAACTGTCTCTACTTAATTAATAGTTATGGTCATCTGAGAGCTACAGATGTCTTGGTTTAGCCTTTTTTAAATCCCTGCCTCCCACTCCCAAAGAATGTAAATTACTGAAATATTTTTCCTTGGATGAAATCCTGACACCAATGAAGTCAATGGGAGTTTTGCCACTGACATGCGTGGGACCAGGATTTCAACTGTGTGAGTGTTGGACTTTACAGTGAATAGATTCAAACTAGGCAGGTTTAGGTCAGCTTTTCAACTGGCATGGATAAATGGAGAATAATACAGTTCACTATGTGGATGGGGTGCTCCTTTTGATGGAGTCCTTAAAAACGGAAGTTTTGTCTGCTGTATATACATCCCAGGCATTTTTAACAGTAGGTAATTTTTTTGGCCAAATTTCCCCCTCATCTACTGTTGGGCAGCATTCACTGGTTGGCTATTGATCTCTATCCCAGAAATAACTGAACAACAGTGGATATGACTGCTGTACCGAGTTTGTGAAGTTTTTTGGGATCCTTCAGAATGAAAGGCACAATATACAGGAGTAAAAGAGTTAGCTGATATCATTACAGCCCATCTGGCATGTTGTGCTGAAAATAATAGTAAAGATTACTGGAGCAGTTTCACGTAGTCAGTCATCTCAAATGTGACATGCTGTTAAAGGAGGGCACATTTCAATTTAGCTAATCAAACAGGACATGGGCTTGAATTAGAAGACGAGGACACTTCAAGCACACGGGTCTTTTCATATAAGCTTTCTATAAAGAGCTCTTTGTTCTTATATATATATAAAATATTCTACATAACTGATTCAATCAGAAAGTAAAACATCCACTATTTAGAACATTAATAAACTTCCTTTTCTCCTGTAAGGACAAAGGCCTATTTCTACTAAAAGAAGTCTCACGTTTTCACATGTAGATATTCCTGCTATAAAGTGAGGTCCTCTAGGTCCTCTGCTATAAAGTGAAAACCCAGTACCAGTTTTTAAAACACTCTGCTTGAAGTAGTTACTTTAGCCATGTGGTCCAGTATAGCCTCTTGCCCCCTGTGTTTATTAAAATAGCAAGACTTCATGATGACATCCCTCTGTATAAGGATATAAATTAAAGGCCCATCTATAACTACAAGAGAGCCCAAAATTAAAGAGAGGGTTGGTCACCTTGCATAGGCCTGCTCACATTCTCTCATGTGGTTGGCAGCATTTCCACAAATCCCCCCCAATACCCATTTGCAGATGTGGTAGGGCATAGTTTTCTTTTAAACCCATGCCCATTGCTCACAAGATGGGGATAGTCGTTCCTTTAAGAGAAGAGGCTAGAGACAGCTTGTTATCTTCTTTATAATAAAATATGAAGATCACAGTTGATATTGAGGAAGACTATTAAATTTAGGCCTGGTCCTGTTAAGAGTGTGCCTTTTTGAGTTTCTATATTCCTGGATCTATTGAGAAAAACAAG
Organism: Gopherus flavomarginatus; assembly: GCF_025201925.1. Classification (NCBI taxonomy): domain Eukaryota; kingdom Metazoa; phylum Chordata; order Testudines; family Testudinidae; genus Gopherus; species Gopherus flavomarginatus. The sequence continues at coordinate 243,602,454 of NC_066618.1, forward strand.
GTTCAGGAAATCTTGGTGGGCAAAAGAGGTTTGTTTTCCCTACTCTTATTATATTGCGGTAGCATCTGAGAGACCACAACCAGACTCGGCCCCATTGCATTAGGCACCATACAAAAACATAGTAAATTATAGTCCCTACCCCCAAAGAGCTTATAATCTAAAAGACAAGATGTGACAGGTACAGAAGACAAACAAGCAGGTTGAGGTAGGATGAAGGTAATAAATTAGGATATGCAAATTCTTAGCAGGTCAGTTGTAGTGATCACAGTTCTCCATTATTAGGTTGTACTTTACCATATGAATTACCACAAAGACGAGTTGTGAGGAGTTGCACGAAGGAGAATAAGGTGGTAGACTTATCGCTTTTGACTGGGAGAAAAGTAGATAAAAATCAATGATTTTTTAAAATTTAAATAGGTTTAAAATGTAAATTAAATACATTTATATTTTAAAAAGAAAAATGTATTTAAATTTAAATTTGAAATTATTACAACCTATGTTAAAGCCTACACTTACTACAGTGCAATATATTAAAATAATTTAAATTAAGTAACTAATAATAAACCATATATATGTTTGCTGTTCAAGTTTTAAAGAAAGGAACACCTCAGAAATGCTGAAAGGCTCTGGTTAAATACCTGGAACTAGAGTTTGCTAAAGTGCTAAACCAGCTGTTGAGAGCAGCAGCCTTTTCTGCAGTGCAGAGATGCTGGAATTGAGGGTGCGGCAGTTTTGTTCAATGGCTTTCAGCACCCCCACTATACAAATTGTTCCAGCACCCCTGGTGCAGAGCAAATAAACTGAAATGAAGAAAATAATCTACTAGTTCAAAGCAATGACTAGTTCATTCAAAGTTAAGAAACCAACTGGAAGCTGAAAAAGCCTGTAAATGTATTTTCCTCTTTCAATCTGTGAATAAAAACTAGAAGTGTGACAATGAGATGTACTATCTAAAATACTGAGGGGTATGATGATAAATACTGACTATACCAGGGGTTGGCAACCCCTGGCACGCGGCTTACCCTGGCAGGCCGAGCCAGTTTGTTTACCTGTCACGTCGGCAGGTTCGGCCGACCGTGGCTTCCACTGGCTGCAGTTCCCACAGCCCCGGTTGGCCTGGGATGGCGAAGTGGTGTGGGCCGAGGGACGTGCTGGCCACGGCTTCCTGCCACCCCCATTGGCCTAGGACGGCGAACCTGGGCCAGTGGGAGCCGCGGTCAGCCGAACCTGCCGATGAGCAGGTAAACAAACTGGCCCGGCCCGCAGGGTACTTGCCCTGGAGAGCCGCGTGCCGGAGGTTGCCGACCCCTGGACTATACCTAGTACTTTGTTTAATAAATCCATTCATTTTATATACAAAACACGTTTTGATTAACTTTTGTTCTTATATATCTAGCACATTTATGTAGTTCTACTTAAAATTAAAATGGTAGATTTATGAATTTTTAATTTAATTCCAATTTCCATCCAAGTAAAGGTTGACACATATCATGAGTAAAATATTAATAATCTAGTAAATAAGAAATACATCATTCAACATTTTGTAACATAATAAAAATGTAAAAATTAAGAATCTGAATACCTGTATATTAAGCTATATACAGTAGAACCTCAGAGTTACGAACAACAGAGTTATGAACTGATCAGTCAACACCACACCTCACTTGGAACCCGAAGTACAATATCAGGCAGTAGCAGAGACAAAAAGAACACCCCCCCCCCCCCCAAAAAAAACAAAAAAAAACCCCATATTGTGTTAAACACAAACTACAAAAAAAAAAAAGGGAAAGCAGTATTTTTCTTCTGTATAGTAAAGTTTCAAAGCGGTATTAAGTCAATGTTTAATTGTAAACTTTTGAAAGACTAGCCATAACATTTTGTTCAGAGTTACGAACAACTTCCATTCCCGAGATGTTTGTAACTTTGAGGTTCTACTGTAATTGCTTAAATAAGTGCGTATAGTTATAGTATATTCCCCTGGTTAGCAAAAAGGAGTATCTTCATTGTAAAGGCTATAGTTTGTTGCAAATCATCATGTTTTTATGGTTATCAGCCAAAAAGAATCAACCTTTTAGAAAGGTAACTAAAATGTACAAATGGAAAACAAGATTAAAATCAATTATTTAAATCAGGGTTTCCTGCTTGCAGATTTGAATGATTAAAAATTGGTGCTTTAAAACACTTTGATTTAAATCAATCCACCCTGACTGGGAATTTCTCTCACTTATAAAGGGCAGCACTGTGGAAGAAAGTACAACAATTCTTACTGAGAAAGTGGAGAACTTCACTTTTTGTAAACCGTGGAAGGCTTTGAAAGCAAGAACAGGAAGTTTATGTTTAATGCATTGGATGATGGGGAGCCAGTGGAGAGATATAATTTATGCTTTTATTATTTATTTTCATTATGGTGGCACCCAATTAGAATCTGATTATGCTGGTTTGTTGTACAAACAGATTATATATTCAGAGATTTTAATGCCAGAAAGGATCATTATGGCATCTATTCTGATTTCTTGAATAACACAGGCCACAGAATTTTATCCAGTAATTTCTGCATCAAGCCCATAGCTGAGCTAGACCATCTCTTTTAGGCAACATCCACTCTTGATTTTAAAACTTTAAGTGACAGAAAAAATCGACTTATCTTTTTGAGTTGTTTTGATGGTTAATTCCTTCATTCTTTAAAAATTTGCACTTTATTTACTCTCTGAAATTTTCCAGCTTCAAACTTCCTACCACTGCATCTTGTCATGCCTTTGCCTACTAGATTGAAAAGCCTCTATGGAAATTTTTTCTCCACATAGATACTCACCTCCTAAACTTGTCTGGGATAAAGAAGCTTAATAAATTGAGCTTCTCAGTCTCACTATAAGGCAGACACTATTTTCTAGATAGTAAATTCTCACAGGTCTTTTCTGAACCCTTTCCAATTGTTCTAAAAATTGTGGACACTATTCCAGTAGTGGGCTCACTAATGCCATATACAGAGCTAATTCCACCTCCCTACCTCAACTCAATATTCTCCTGATTATATCGCCAAGATTTGCAATAGCTGTCTAAACACCACATCATACTGGGAACTCAGATTTCAGCTGGTTATCTACCATGACCCTTAAGTCCTTTTCAGAGTCAATGAGTTCTAGGATACATCCCCAACCTGTAACTGTAACCTACATTCCCTGACCCTAGATCAGAGGTGTCAAACTCATTTGTATGAGAACGTCAAATTCTGTGTTTAATTATGGTCTGTGGGCTAAAGTATAAATTCAAGAGTATATACTTCTTGTAGCATGCAGTGGAATTGGGGCCGGTGCAAGGATGTTTAGTACCCTAGGTGAAACTTCCACCTTGCGTCCTTCCTCGTCCCCGAGCCCCCGCCCTGAGGCGCCCCTCGCCCCGCAGCAGCTCCCTCCTCCGCCCTGAGGCGCCCCCCCTGCTGCAGCTCCCCATCCTCCACTCTCTGCCCTGAGGCGCTCCACCCCCACCCCAGCTCACCCCTGTTCTGCCTCCGTCCTGAGCATACTGTCTCTGCTTCACTTCTCCCGCCTCCCAGGCTTGCGGCGCCTAAGCTGATTGGCGCCCCAAGCCTGGGAGGCGGGAGGAGTGAAGCAGCCATGGTGTGCTCGGGAAGGAGGTGAGGCAGGAGTGAGCTAGAGTGGGGAGTTCCCCTGCATGCCACCCCACAACCCCTTACTTGCTGCAGGTGGCCCTCCCCGCACTCCCCAGCCCCAGCTCCCTCCACCTAAATGCTGGCAGTGACCGGGGTGGCTGAAGATTCGTCCGCCACGGTCGCTGCCGAAGAAAATGCTGCCCCCCAAATCCTAGCGCCCTAGGCGACTGCCTAGGTCGCCTAAATGGTTGCATCAGCCCTGAGTGGAATGACCACTGATGTCTATAAGATGTTTGCACAGAAATCAAGGGCAGAAAATGGCCTTTATGTAATAACTAAATGTTTAGTTATTTATTTGTGTCTTACTGTTGCAGATTTTTCTGCTGAGTAGTAAATGCTCCCCTTTAGGTACCAATATTTCTGCCCTGCATTGTTCTTGCTTCCTCACCCTCCTCTTTCCCTGTTGTTTTCTCTCCATTTCCTTCTGTGTAACAACTTCAAATTCAAAGCTCAGAGTGCTTCACCCCCACTCCCTACACAGAGGGCCCTTTGTTTTCATTTTTTATTTAATTTTTCCAGAGAATTTATTGATTTTATGACTACAATAAAATGGGTGAAAATTGGTGAAAAAAACTATTATTTTTTCTAGGTACATATCAGGGTTTATTTTGGTGGACTGAAGGACAGAGGGGAAAGTATACAGTAGATTAATGCTTTGAATGGAATTCAATGTGGTTTGCTGCAGAACTAAAACAGAACTCAAAACATAATGCCACCGCTGAGTTTAAGAAAACAGTATAACTCTAATCCCCAAATAAAACTTTTCATTTGAATAAACAGTTTGCTGTTGTAGACTTAGCGCTATCAGCCTATAAATATTTACATTGAATAATTGGGCCACACCATTTGCAGTGCATACATTCAACTTCATGCTTCTCTCCTGCGTTTTTGTTTTTTTTAAACGTTTGAATACTTCCTTGTGTTCTGTAATGTATTCTAATACAGATTTTTGTTTTCTTCCCATTTTAGTGGGTCAAATCTTTAAACCGTTATGTGCTAACAGCTTGAAATGCGTACGTGGTGAGCGTGGATTCACCAGTACATTCAGATGTGCATGCACTTCAGAGTTTGCATGCCTGCCTGTTTGTTTATTGTGTGTATCTAGACTAATACATAGCCTTACTTCAACTGGCAGCTTTGCATATATGCTCAGACTAATGTATTATCGTAATACATATATCTCATGAAATGTATTGTATTTTCCTAATAAAACAAGTTATTTTTTATATATTTGAATAATACAAAAGTAGAGTGAAAATTGGAAAAAAATGAATAATACTTTTTGTAAAACCTGGGACTTTTTTTGGTAAAAATCGGTTTAAACTGAAAACAAAGGAACTTAGCTACACTACAGTGATCAATGATTAAATAGTTAATGACAACCAAGGGGTCATCACTGGGCTTTAGTGCAGACACTCCAAGCAGAACAAGGAGGAGTTCACCCTTGTGAGTCACTGGTTCATGCTGTCTGCAGACTCAGGCAGCCATCACCGTATCAATTACATTCAGTTCACATTTAGAAGGTTATCGCTGCACCTATGGGGCTAGACATTTGCTTTCAATTTTTGAATAAAATCTTAGATCCTGTGTTTCTGTTGGACACCCTTGCCCAAACTATGTGACCTTGCATTTGGCTGTATTAAAGAGCTTGTTCTCTGAGTGAGCCTAGCTTACAAAGCAATCCAGATCACTAAAAGCCCTTTACCTACTGTTATTTACCATTCCACCAATTGTCTCAGCTATGAATTATAGCAAAGAGAGACAGGCAGACACAGTCCATGTTCCAAGAATCTTCCATTACTTGCTCTAAATCTTTTAAGTCTAGGACTCCTGAAAGGCAGGTTCAGAGGGAAATTAAACTCAAATCTAAGCCACAAAGCACTTCCACAGAGCATAGAAGCTACCCATCAGGTGGGAGTAACAGGTAAATTTTAAGGCAGTAGTGCAGAGAAAACAGAATCTAGAAATATAGAGACAGTGGTTTCATTTGTGGGGAAAACACAAATATCTAAATGGGTAAAAGGACACAAAGTATATTCTCATATCAGTTTCAATCTTGTGAAGTGTCTGGTGGAAATATAAATGCTGCCTGCCACAGTAAAAATCTACTGGGAGGTTTTTGACCCTCGGCCATAATCTCTCCCCAGCAGTTAGTTTACACATCTTAGACTGTTTTCAAAACAAATGTTAGTATGTTGATCCCTCTAATAGACTCTTAACCACTACTCTGTAGCAGGTTTAAGATGAATCGCTCTTTCTTTCCACTAAGTAAAAAGGGCATTCTATTAAGGAGACTGAGGAACAGGAGAAATTAGTCTTTCTAATCTGCTGAAGTGAATGTTACATATCTTTTTGACAACACCTGTATTCGCAATGTCAGGGTCCTACAGGGAATAGTGAGAATTAGCAGAAATTTATTGAAGAACCAACTAATGGAGAGAGGGCTTTTCTTCAAGCAAGGCCTGCAAGATCAGCAGTTAAATCTAGGTAAGAGCTATTAACTTTTACTCAGCTTCTAACTATCTCAAAGGGCAGTGGCTTGTCACTATTTCACAGAATCACAGAATATCAGGGTTGGAAGGGACCTCGAGAGGTCATCTAGTCCAACCCCCTGCTCAAAGCAGGACCAATTCCCAACTCTATGGTTCTATGATACCTATGGACAGCTGGCTGAAGGGCATGAAAAAAATCCCTGAAAGATACCAGGCACCTCGTGTTGAAATACAGCGGAATAACCTATTAACTTGTTTGGTGACAGTTGTTGCCCGTTCCTGGGAATCAGACCAAGAAATAACCACAAACAAAGGTCAAACTAAAGGAGTACTGAGGGTTGATGTATTGCTTGCTTCCCTTATTTGCATTATTATGCTCACACACACTTTCCATTCATACTGGTGACAGGCTGCAGTTGAGGATGTTGCTTTTGATCTTAGGTGACTGAAACTGGCTAGGTTCCAGCTTCCCAGAGATCGAACCACTAGGCGACGAGAGTCCCCAAAACCCCTTCGGATCTGCAGGAGGGCTCTACTGCTTCTGGTCTGGTCTTGAGTTCTTGCTGTCATAGGTTACATCTCTCACTGGCTGCTACTGCTGTAGGTTTATTTACAGTCCCATATACACCTTGATTATCCTTACACAGTAATGTTTCAGTTCAAGCCTTGCCATTGGTTTCTTACTCTCATATTACCTCACTCATTCCTTACATATTGATTACATATTCATAAGCATGAATACAATTGGTAATATAGCTTTAAGCAAGCCCCTCACATCAGCAAGGACTTCTGCTTCTGTTTGTGGTTCAGACAGGAACAAGGTAACTGGCATAACAGGAAACCCACACAGACACACTGCTTGAAAGGCAGATGTGGGGGGGCCATGGGCTGCCCCTTCTGCCCAGGGAGCAGGAGCTGCTCCTGCCTGGCTGAGGCCAAGCCATGGGCAGGGCCGCATCCGGCTACAGCAGTCATATATAATGGCTAGAATCCAAGAAAAGAATAGCAGCCCTTCTTCTCTTTCTTTCTCTCTCCAGTGCAAAAAAGATGCTTTTGAGTTACAGCATCAACTTAATGCTAGTACTATTTACATAGTGCATCATGTTTTTAGAGGAGCTTAGAGTCTCAGAGCTCAAACCTGCAAACATGTAGATGAGTACTCATGCCAATTTACATACACTTCTACCTCAATATAATGCTGCTCTTGGGAGCCAAAATAATCTTATCATGTTATAGGTGAAACTGTGTTACATTGAACTTGCTTTGATCCACCAGAGTGCGCAGTCCCGCCCCGCCTCCGGAGCATTGCTTTACCGTGTTATATCGGGTGGCGTTATATCGAGGTAGCGGTGTATATAGCACACAAAATTTAATCTAGCTTAATAACTCTTTAATATATAAGAATATATTTGCCGCTTGAAAAAAACAAAGTAAACAAAAAACCCAACATGTTTTGAAAAGATCTGTACTAGGCAGAAAGGCCAAGTTTTTCAAAAGTGACTAGTGATTGAGTATGCACTAAAGAGCCCTGATTTTTCAGAAAGCAATGAGCATTCAACCTCTGAAAATCAGCCCCCTTTACAGTGTTTCAAGTTGGGTACCCAAAATCACTAGTCACTTTGGGAAACTCTGGACACAGTTTAGTGAAAATGACTAGTATAAATTAGTAATGGATCCCTACTAGCTTAAATTTCTGGAAATAGTTCCTTAAAACTGATCATCTATTCCCTAACAACTGGAAGGGAAAGGAGTCTTAGTTCCAGAAATGGGTCATTGTGACCCAAATGTCCCTGGCATATGGAAAGCTTCTTTGAAAAACAAAAAACCCATTTTATTTCAGATTTGCATTCTACTCAACAATGGTTCTAATAGGAATGATGGGAGTCTGTTTTGTAAATATATATTTTAAATCCTTAACAGAGCTGGGACTGAAATAAGACTTCATGCCTTGCTACCCTTAGGTCACTCTTCTCAACCACAATGCCTCTAATCGTATGGACTATAGAACCACAAATCACATTAGAGAAAATTTTTAGTTGCAAATTAGGTCTTTTTTCTACCATTAACTCTAGAAAATTTAGATACATATCCAGTAGAGTTAGACGCTACCAAGTCTTCTAGGTTTATAGTCAGAGATAAAATAAAAGTACTCATATAGTGAAGTTACATTTAGTGATGCACAAGCCAGGGTGGATTGATTTTAATCATGTTTTAAATCACCAATTTTAATCGTGTTTTAAATCAGCAAGCAGAAAACCTTGATTTAAATCACAGATTTTAATTGTTTTGCATTTGTACTTTTTAGTTTTCATAAAGAAAGGTTAATTCTCATTGGTAATTATTATAGTATGAGGATTTGCAACTAAATATAGCTTTTGCACTAAATTTGGTGATTTTTACTAGCCAGGAGAATACTATAACTATACACATTTATTTAAGCAATTATGTAGCTTAGCATGTATTCAGGATCTTAGTTTCTACATTTCTTATACAGTTGAAAAATGCTGAATGATGCATTTCTTATATATGAGATTATTAATTTTTTACTTGTGATTTGGATGAATATTATTTCTATTTGGATGGCAATTCAAAATACACCATTTTAATTTTATTAAATACTACCCCCTTCAATGTGCTGGATACATAAAAGTCGATCAAAATATGCTTTACATTTAAAACCAATATGTTAAACAAAGGAAGTATGATTTATTAACAAAGGAAGCTGTAACTGAGGGACCTGTACTGTAGTAACCCCTGGCAGTCAGTCACAGAAGTGCAGTTCTCTCTGCCTCAGTTTCCCTTAATTGGTTCAGGGATGGAGCCTATATGTCTGTCTGTCTTGTCTGTAACTCCAGTCCTCTGGCTGGATAAATAATAAATAATAATATAATATAATATATGGAGATATACTATCTCATAAAACTGGAAGGGATCCTGAAAGGTCATTGAGTCCAGCCCCCTGCCTTCACTGATAGAACCAAGTACTGATTTTGCCCCAGATCCCTAGGTGGCCCCCTCAAGGACTGAACTCACAACCCTGGCTTTAGCAGGCCAATGCTCAAACCACTGAGCTATCCCTCACCTTCTTTTGGGACTGAAAGGAGTCAGGCTCCACCCAAAGTTCTACGGGCCACTTCAATGAAGCTTTGTCACAGACACTCTCCTAATCCATTTTCCCGCACAGCCCCTTTATAGATTTCATCCCTTCTTTCTTCAAAGCAGAAATAATGTAAGTTAAGCAGGAACACAAGACAAAGTCCCATATTCTGTTACTGCTGCCACCCCCAGTCAGGGTTCTTGGCAGTCTCTACCCTGCCTGTGCACAGATGGTAAGAGGCCTCAGGCCCAGAGACCCTGGTTAGCTTTTAACTCTCCTACTGCTCCCCTGGGCTGCTTCCCACTTCAGGGCCTTGCACGCACTTCCTACCTGGCAATCTTCTCTGATCCCTTCTGGCAAAACTGGTATCTCTGGGCAGCTTCCTCCAGTCTGACCTCGTAGAGTCCCTTCACTGTGGCTCTGAGTCCAGCAGCTGCCCATTTGGCTGGGCTGCACCCTTTTATCCCGGCTGTTATTAGCCTTCTCATAGACTACTACTGGGGAGATAACTGCTCCCTTTTTCATGCCCTTTGGTGTCTGTTGCCTTGTAGGATATACACACCCCATCACAGAAGTATTCACTATAGTTAGTGAACTGAACTAATTGTTTCTGGTCACCCTATCCTTCAAGATTATATAACTAGTAGGTTACACCCTGTCGCACCTAGTTTTTTTCATAGATTGGAAAAGCAAAACAAGCTTCCCTGCTTTTTCAACTCTCAATTGTTTTTTTTCAAACTTTTGAACAAACAAGTCATTGAACTGAACTAGCTAAAGAAACTCAACTGGAAAAAAACAAAAAGACCAAATGAAGAAAATATTCTCTCCTCTGCATCAGCAGAAGGTACTGCTGTCAAAAGTTGGTTTAGCATTTCAGCAAACTGTGGAAGCAGGTGCACAGCCAGACTCTCTTAAAAATTTTGGCAATAAATGTACCACTTAATGTTATTCTTTGTATTTAATTTAATTTATTTCCATAGATAAGTAAGTTCAGGCTTTAAACAAATTGTCATTTTCAAATGTAATTTTAAATAGCTCTAGGTTTTGAAAATAAACCAAGTAATGTAATTTAAAATAAATAAAAATACATTAAAGTCCAATTTTGATTTAAAAAATATTTGATTTATCATCAACCCTTGCATAGGCTTAACCATTTTAAGTGTACTATAGGCTGCACTCTCTTTGTCCATTTTGGAATAGTGAAACAATAGGCATCTCAAAAGATCCTTCTCTGGGCAAAAGAATTCTAGCCTGATCACAAACAAGTCTGACATCCGTGACTGTGGAGATGACTTCAGTGGATTGGAGAACAGTTGAAGACAGAATATAGTTGGTAGACAAGTTTGGAATTCAGGAATGCCTTCCTGAAAAGCAGTTGCTGTATCCCCAGAGCTGGACTGAGGGTTTGGGAGTATATCTAATAAGAAAATATTTGGCCAGGAGTTAAAGTAAGGGGGAAAGACCGCTCCCTTTCCTCTGCTAAACACACAAGCGCACTCCTCCTCATCTCTCTGGCTTCGTAAGCAGTGCTCCCATTCCCCCTTAGCTGGCATGGTGAGAACTTTACCCTTCCCCCTTTTCAATCTACTTTAAATAAAGATCTTGCTATGGCCATGTGATGATTAGAAGTAGATTTGCCTCTGAAAATTCAGACGAGATGGGGAGATTTCCTGGAAGATGAAAACCCTGGTATTTCCCCAGTAAAAGAATAAAAAGGACTCTGACTAAAATGGATCTCAGAAATTACCTTTCAGATATATCCATGGTTACAATCTTGTACTGCCAGATGATGTATTTTGCGCCTCTGAGTTGTAGGGTGGATTTTGGCCTGACGCTGCTCCCAAGGAAGTCAGTGGAAGTTTTACTATTGACCTTCAATAGCAGCATAAAGTTAGATCAATGCCCAGCACTTTTGAAAATCCCATCTGTATTGTATTATGAACTGCTGCGGCAGGATCCGTATGCTATATACAGGACCAACTGTTCACACAGCTCACGGAAAAGGTCCAAGACAAATACTTTAAAAAAGTCATCTCATGATTATGCCATCATCAGGGGGCTATATTTCACAGCTGTTACAGAGCCACAAAATAACTATCATATTAAATTCAAGATCTCTTTACAGCCTTTTAATGAACATGAGACTCCAGAATGCAAATGAACTAACATCAAATACCTATGTCTCAAAACTATAACTCAACAGTAAATGGTTCATAAGCAGCTTAATATCAAAGTTGAAAAGCCATTACAATTTTGCTTCTGCCATCCCTATGCTTCCCTAAATAGAAACTTGCAAAACAATGTGGAGGATTTTATGTATTAACTAGAACTGTTTTTCATATTCAAGTTTTTTAGGAAAGACCCAGTAAATTTGTACAGAGCTGTCATTCTGAATAACCAAACCACATATTACATTGTCAGGGAACTCTACTCAATGCTGGAAGCACAATGCTGTCAATTTTTCTAATCTGTCTGCTACCAAAGGTTGTTCCCAGGAGTGCCACTAAGCAGTTGTTCATTTGAAATGCTGTACAATACAGAGAACATCAGTGCATATCAGAGATTCAGGTTTCTACCCAAGGTTGCTGAGCAATTTTTCTTAATAAATTATCTTAATCATTTTTTATTTTTTATTATTAAATTATAAACATCTATATAATTATTATAGAAAGAATCTCATTTCCAAGACACAGGAAGTAATACTAACTACAGCTTTGATATGCTCCTCCAAATCCAAATATTCTGCTGCAAGACTCCCTGTTGAAACTGATGATGAAATCTACATTAGAAAAAAGAAGCCCAACTACACGGGAGTGATACAGCCCTATGAATATGTACTTAAATAATGGAGATAGCCATTTCAATTTTTTCTAATAGTGCAATTGTAACTTGAAAATATAAACAGGAAGAATTAATTTATATTTGGACATTTCACCATTCAGTAACTCGCCAAGTATCTGGAAACTTAAACACACATACAGAGTAATTAAATTCACAACATGAATCTAGCCCTCAAATAAATGAAAGTGCTTCTTTTTCCCAAAGGCAACCGCCCACTACTTAAATAGATTCATACAACTTAAAATATTACTGAACATTATAGGAGTATAAAAAAGCCACCATGGCATTCTGCAATTGGTATTTACAGATATATGATTTGGTGAGTGTCATACAATATTTTCTAGTGCAACGCTTCCACAAATAAAGTGCTTTTGAGTCACAAAATAATAGTTAAAAAGGATAAAATGTATGGATAAAATGTGCACTTTAGTCTAGATTTTTGGTACATCTGGAATTAATCCCAATAGTGAAACTGACCCATAGAAGGAAGGATATGATTCCAGAAAAATGTTTAGCACAAAGCCCCTCATTTTGTTTAGGCAAAGGATTTTAACTGACGTGCTATAACATTAACTTGGACTGATCACACATTATCTTACATTTTACTCACCTTACTATCCTTCTTTTACAGCTTGCCATTACAAAACATTCAACACCACCTTGAAGTTCTTTTGAAGATGTTTGTGAAACTGACACAATGAACTATTATTAACAGGACTTGAAAATTCCACTTGTGCTGCTAGGTAAGTAGGAATATTCCCTGGGCATATGCCTTTACCTTCTGTAGAAACTAAGCTTTCATTCAGGGTATGGCTACACTCGAAACTTCAAAGCACTGCCGCGGCAGCACTTTGAAGTACGAGTGTGGTCACAGCGCCAGCTCTCTCCCAGCGCTGCACCTACTCCACCTCCTCATGGGGATTAACTTGCAGCGCTGGGAGCTGTGCTCCCAGCGCTGCGGCACTGTTTACACTGGTGCTTTACAGCGCTGTATCTTGCAGCGCTCAGGGGTGTGTTTTTTTCACACCCCTGAGCGAGAAAGTTGCAGCGCTGTAAAGCGCCAGTGTAGCCAAGGCCTAAGTTAATCAAAAATTAAGTTTCTAGCCATTATAGTTGTGGAAACAGCTTTCCAAGTGTGAATTAATGCAATGATGTTTGCCCAAATCTTGAAGACTGACAAGAATCAGATGAAGCCGTCTATTTTCATTGCTATTTTTCAGATCCCTTTGGGTAGCAGTGAAGAATGACCAAAAAACAAACTAAAAACACCCCCCCACACACACACAACTGTTTAATTTCATTCAGATGGGGCCTGGAAAATTCTGAGCAACAACAGATGCATGTCCTGAAGCTATTTACAGGGAAGGGAAACTCCAAAAATGAAGGCTGGAGAAGAGCAGAGTAGCAGAAATGTGTCTTCCCCCATCTCTCTGCAGCAGTCAGTAAACTGAGAGAGGGGTACCGTGGAGGAGACACATCATAACAACAAGAAAACTAGGGAAAATTAGAGTGGAGGAGGCTCTGGACTGGGAAGAAAGAACAGAGAGAAAATAATTCTGCCCTTTCTGAGTGCTGGAAGGGAGAATTTGGGATGGCTTCAAATTCATCCAGAAACTAATAGATAATGTTTATTAAAAACTATGGCTCCCCAAGCAGTGTCCAGGGATAGCACACTGATAGGAAACTTAGTGCCTTCTCTTTCGTAGCAGCTAGAGGAGACCAGGGGTTGGCTTCTTACTTGCCCGTTGTTCCTGAACTTAGGACCTCCTGGACCCCATCTTTCATAGCCATTGTAGCTTTAGGTTTAGTCACCTGGCTATTGGGTATCTGGTAAAATTCCAAGTCCTGCGAGGGCTGTGAATGTTTAACAACCTGCATGGAATTTGGAGGAACGAGCACAGGTGGCAAGAGGGAAGAGCTTGGAGGAGGCATAAGGAAATCAGTCTGTTTGCACATGGCTTGAATGCTAGCTGCAGCATCTCTTTAAATGGTTCTCTTGATAAAGAGCCAGTTTCATTTTAGAAATATGGAGTCCTCTCGTGTTATTACCAAGCATGCAGTACATGAAGCAAAGGGAAAAACTGATTAGATGAACTATGGTGGGAGAAGAGAGAAAAAAATATCCTAGAGAGAACTCTGGCAGGGGGACCAGGGAAAGGGAGTTTGGGAAGAAAAGACAGAAAACATACAACAGAAGACCATCACAATATGGGGGAGAAAGGAGAGAAAAGAGAGGAAACAGACAATGACGTCAACTCAGAAAAAGATAGGAATAAAATAGGAAAAGTGGACTAAAGACAAGAAAGGGAAAAAAAATCTATCAAAAATAAGAGTAAGTAGTAACTTAATAGGGCTGGTCAAATAGTATTCAGCAAATATATTATTCAGTTAATTTTACAGCATTTGTGGAATAAATTTTTTAATACTTTTTGTGCTAGATGCACAGCTCAAAACTATTCAGCAAAAACAGAAGTAATTAATCAAATACCGGTAAATTAAATAAATATCTATAGTAAGTTACACTTAAAAAAGAATTAAATAGAAAATTGATTGATAACATTGCACTTAAATACAGTACAAATAAACACCACATAACTTTTATTCCTGTAAGGGAAGAAGCTTGGGGGAAGGGAAGGGTTGTACAGGCAGAGGTATTTTTCTTCCTAACAGGCTTAGTTTTCAAACTAGTGGGTGCCATGTGAATTTCTCAAGTTCTTCACTAGTAAAATATTTATAGTTAGCAAACACTAAAGATGATGCAATAAATGCATTAGTATGATCAAAAAATGTTACTGTGATGCTGGCAGACCAGGTGCCAGCTCATGCCAAAGCCCCTGGCCAATTCACTTATACATTTAATAATCATTTTGATCTATACTAATACATGAGAGTGTTTTTCTTCACTTCATGAAAACTAATGGGATATTACTTACATTGTCTTCACTTATCAATATCCTGTTATAATGTTATTAAACATTTACATTGTGTAAATAAATAACTAAATGAGAAAGAAGCCTTGTGAAATGCAAAAGAAGAACTTTAACAGAAAATTGCTAATTTCAAAGCAAGTGGTCATTGAGTGTTATGATCCAAGGTCTAAGACTCCAAATATATTCCTTGCTCTCCGTCATCAAAAGAAAAGCCAAAGCAGGAGTGACCCTGTCAGCATGTTTTCGTGAGAAGAAACTAAGCCTGGATTCAGGAGAAGATCCTTTATCTCTGGACTCTTACAGGGAAGTGTACTAGGTGCAAAGTGGAGAGCCCCAGAGGCAATCTGGGTACCCTGAAAAGACTTTTGGGAAAGTGGCAGTTTAGTACATCACTGCCACCATTTGGCATTACAAACTCTGACTTACCTTTACATATATTTTACCTGCTTTAACCTCTCAATAACTCATTTCCTTTTTTTGTCTAATAAACCTTTGGTTAGTTTACTATAGAATTTGCTACCAGTGTTGTCTTTGGTGTAAGATCTAGCATGATAATTGATCTGAGGTAAGTGACTGATATCTTGGGACAGGGAGCAACTTGATGTGAGGCGATGTGATTTTTTTGGTTTAAGTGACCTTTTATCACAAAGTCCACTTTGTTTGGGTATCAGGATAGACTGGAGAGTCTAAGGCAGTGGCGGGCAACCTGTGGCCCACCCGCAGCCCATGAGGGTAATCCGCTGGCAGGCCATGAGACAGTTTGTTTACACTGACCTTCGGCAGGCACGACTGCCCGCAGCTCTCAGTGGACACAGTTCGCCATTCCCTGCCAATGGGAGCTGTGGGAAGCGGCACGGGCCACAGGGATGTGCTGGCTGCTGCTTCTCGCAGCTCCCATTGGCCGGAAATGGCAAATCTTGGCCACTAGGAGCTGTGAGCGGCCATGCCTGTGGACGGTCAATGTAAACAAACTGTTTTGTGGCCCGCCAGCAGATTACCCTGACGGGCTGCAGGTTGCCAACCACTAGTCTAAGGGGACTGTCTGTGATTCCATGGTAACACTGATATAATGATCCAGGAGTTCACATCTGTTACTGACTTGGTGAAATCTAATTACAGAAAACACCACCAGCCTGGGGTACCTGCCCTGCTTTCTGACAGTCTGCCCTGAGGTAGGTACTCAGTTGTGAGCCACTCCAGACAGCATGACAGTTACCGCAGAACATTTTGATAGGAAACAGCAGGTTAATTCATTAACCTTTTACTTTCACCTAGGTTCAAAGTTGTACTTCAGATTACAAGTGAAAATGCATCTGGTGGTCTCTTCATTCTAAACAGACATCTCTTCATCACAAAAACTCTACTCCAAGTCAGAAGCAGCGGCAGACACTGCTCCAAGGCTTAGCTGTTGGAATGACTGGGGTATTGTACATCAGAAGTGATATGTATTGGAATAGCTAAAAGGGGAAGTGTACAGAATGTCTTCTCTCACAATCTGGCCCTAACAAGAGATGTTGGTCCTACACTTATATGATCTAAGCCCCACAAAACGTGTTTTTAAAAAAATTATATGTTTATTGGGCTGCCTTTTTAAAGGTTCCTTCAGCTCCTAAGTTTATTTTTGGTTGATTTGCAGATTAATTCTTATGTAATAATCTGCCCTGTACAGAGAAACATTACAGAAGTCTTGCTTATTGGAAAGGTTTTCCTTATATGGGTCTTTTGAAAGGCCTGGTGCACAGAGCTTCAGTTTTAACTAAAACATGTATATAGTCAGCAAAATTTACATTTTATCTTCAGTCAGAAATTTCCTATACATCCATGTTCTCACATCTCTCAATTTTTAACATGTTAAGAGAACAACTCTGTTGTACCAACTTCTGGATCTAATATGCACGCACAATTTCCACTGAAATCAGTAGGAACTCCACAAGCAAATGTGACAGCACAATTATTTTTTATTTCTGTATAATAATGTTTTTAGTTTGAGGTTGCTTGTGAAAGTGATCTAGCATTAATACCTACAGACAAAAGTTAGTCCACACTAATATTGCAAAGGGCCCGTTGTCTTTTTCAGATCGCTTTCTCTAAATCTTAAGAATCTATAGCTGATGAGAAAGAAATCAGAGGAGGTTCAACAAGGACCAAGGCAGAGTCCTGCACTTAGGATGGAAGAATCCCATGCACTGTTACAGGCTGGGGACCAACTGACTAAGTGGCAGTTCTGCAGAAAAGGACTTGGAGATTACAGTGGATGAGAAGCTGGGTATGAATCAACAGGGCCCCTGTTGCCAAGAAAGCTAAAGGTATATTGGGCTGCATTAGTAGCAGCACTGCCAGCAGATCAAGGGAAGTGATTATTCCCCTCTATTCAGCACTCATGAGGCCACATCTGGAGTATTGCGTCCAATTTTGGGCTCCCCACTACAGGAAAGATGTGGACAAATTGGAGAGAGTCCAGCAGAGGGCAACCAAAATGATTAGGGGCCTGGGGCACATGACTTACAAGGAGAGGCTGAGGGAACTGGGCTTATTTAGTCTACAGAAGAGAAGAGTGATGGGCGATTTGATAGCAGCCTTCAACTACCTGAAGGGGGGTTCCAAAGAGGATGGAGCTCAGCTGTTTTCAGTGGTGGCAGATGACAGAAGAAGGAGCAATGGTCTCAAGTTGCAGTGGGGGAGGTCTAGGTTGGATATTAGGAAAAACTAAAGCACTGGAATGGGTTACCTAGGGAGGTGGTAGAATCTCCATCCTTAGAGGTTTTTAAGGCCCTGGTTGGGATGATTTAGTTGGGGTTGATCCTGCTTTGATTAGGGGATTGGACTAGATGACCTTCTGAGGTATCTTCCAACCCTAATATTCTATGATTTGATTGAAAAATTAAATACTTGAGATTTTTTTTTTATTTACAGCTTAACTGAAAGCTAACATAGGAGTATGTTGGCCCTTTTCAGCTATTAACTCATATAAACTAAATAATAAAGTCAAATCACTTTGACAGTTTTGTAATTTCTACACTTCAAATAGATATATTATATATACACACCAACACACACTATAGGGACTGTTACTAATCAGACTTTTAAACGTCCAAATCTGCATTCCTTTTTCCAGTGAAATAACTGTATAATAGGTAAGATCCTCGGCCCACTGACTTCAACAGAGCCAGCCTTTCACCCACAGAATGTAGAGTTAGTGGCTTATACTTTAAGACTATCCACACAATGTATCATACAGCAGCTTGATTTTATCCACAGAACTTGATTTAATTTTTACCATGACAAAATTTGATTTCTGATCATGAATCAGACTAAACAGTAAAATGAATATAACTGATTTTGTTCTAAACCCAAATTATCTTTGTACTAATGCGAGCAGACTCATAAATACCTTTGGTATTAGTTGGATCCTATTTCTAAACACAATGTTCATATTTCATCTATAATAAGTAAAGCATCTCAAAGATTTGCAAGGCACTAGTTTTGCGAGTGTCCAGTTTAGTGCCTTGAGTAAAATGAGATTGGTAGAGTCGGCTTAATCCACAGTGGAAAGTTTGTGCGCTGCACATAATTCAACACAGTTTGGCATGATTGACAGTTGCTGTTCAGAGGGGACACAAACTATACATACTCAATACATGCTAAATTCTCTCTCTCCCTTGAAATCACAGTTTGTCCAGGTCAAAACTGAGGCCATGAGTGAGACAGGGTAATGGACACTGCACTGTAATTATCTACAGGAGGCTTCGGCTTTAATTCCTGTTTGTTCTGTTCTCAGCATCCTAACAGGACAATACTTTGCCTCAATTTAAGAGCTTTACTGCAGAGAAATGGACTCTGTGGCAAATGTACAGTTGCTGTAGTGAATAAAAAGGTTAATGAACAAAATCTATTTATATTGTTTTATCCACCTCAAAGATCAGTGAATGTTACATAATTATGCATATTAAAGCTTGTTACACCATGCTCAGAATGCTGAGTCTAAATCTGATTTAGGTGGTAGTATGGATTTGGTCAAAAATATTTTGTGGAGTATGAGGACAGGAAAGGATAAGAAGGAAAGTCTTCCATTTCTTTTGATTTCTTCTTCCCATCCCTTCTCTTCTCTTCCATTCCATCTCTCCTCTCTTCTACTAAACTTTCCCATTCATTGCCATTCCCACTTTCTCCCCCTATGCACTTTCAACGTTTATTCTCTCTCTCCCTTTCCACAGCAACTCAATGCAAAAAGTAGCAATTCTTGTGATTAACACAGAGAGAGAGGGAAAAGCACAATTTCATAGTTTGAACAAATGACTGCGCTCCAGGAACTCATGCTACAGCTCCTGATACAAACTCTTTCTGGCCTCAGGTTAGTCATTAGGGGTATGTCTACAGTGAAATAAAACACCCACGTTTGGCCTATGTCAGCTGACATAGGCTTTCCGGGCTATAAAATTGCAGTGTAGATGTTAGGGCTTGAGCTTGAGCCCGGGCTCTGCAACCCCACAAGGGGGGAGGGTCCCACTGCTTGGGCTCCAGCTAGTCTGAACGTCTACATTGCCGTTTTATAGCCCTGCAGCCAGAGTCCGAGTCAGCTGACATGGGCCAGTGGTAGGAGCTGTATTGCAGGGTAGAAATGAATCTCTCTGCCTTGATCCCCCTATTGGTAAAATACCTACCTACAACCCAGATGTGAGGAGTAATGAATGCAAAGATTCTGAAGATGAAAAGAGCTATATAAATGATAAGTATCATTATGCTTGTTTCTAACATTGTATAGTCACAGCTAGAACTAGAAAACTACCAGAAGTGTTTATCTTAGTAAGAAAAATCAGAAGAACTCAGTAATATAGAATATCAGGAAGTATAGGGCACATGTGCTTATTATTATTCTTAAGAATAAACTGTATCCTTTTATAATTATATCTCATCCATATAGTAGTTACAAAAACACACACCAAGGAAAGAAGGGAATTCCAACCCAAAGACAAGTCTCTTGGCTTCTACTGCATAAATTTATGGGATGGTGGGGGGGAGGGGGAGAGAGAGAAGGGTATATGCCAGAGACCTTTATACCCCTCTCTACCACCCACAGGGAAAGCTTTCCATTCACCACTAGTGGGAATGCAAGTGCTTTTTTTCAAGACACCAGTTATATTTATTTTGAATCTCCTGTAATTCTATATTTATCCATAATATGAACATATGGATGTTAATAAGGTTGTATAAAGAAGAATACAGTCAAAACTCTTATCCAGCTCCCCTTCTCTACTCATCTGCTTCTTGAAAAAAATGATACTGTAGTAGTGCAATTATGTCAAGAAAATCCAATTTTATGACCAAAAAAGTTCTCAGAATATTATGATACGCATGCAGACAACTTTTCATAATAATAAACGGTTACTATGGACAATATTTAGCACACAGTAAAGGATAAAAAGCTGACAAAGCTTAGTTTTGTGATCCTATAACAATGCTCTGATTTTTTAAATATCTGAAATGAGTAAGCATTGATCAGTTTATACCTATATTACTTGAAAACAGTCACACATACAATGGCAAACTCCCTGGATTGCATCCTCTATGTAAGGCTAGAAATAGGTTGTCTTAACTGTGACTATTGTCTTAGGTTTCCTGGACACATTGCTGTCCTGATTATTCATATTACCAATTCTGGTTTAATTAATTAAGGCTGTCACAGAACCTGTGACTTCCACCGATTTCTAAAGGGGGAGGGGAGAGGGAGAAGAGTCAGCATGGGGCCAAGTGTTGAGTTCAGGAAAGATGCTTAGAGGGCACAGGAGATCTCTAAAACCATGTAATTTAGACAGTCACAACATGCTTTTGAAACAAACAGTAGCTGGTGGTTTTTAAAAAATTTCAGGCCCAGATGTTTAGCGTGGGTAAGCTAATGCAAGTTACTGGGCTCAATACAGAGGTAACTGGGTGAAATGTAATGGCCTGTGATTAATGCCTTTCATTTTCAGTTTTTACAACAGTTATTCAGTTGTTACCAATTTTCATTTGACTTTTGGACCCCTCAAGTACATGAAAATACTGATTATGTTAAGAAAATCCAGTGCATTACATTAGGTAGATGTGTTTGTTAATAATAAATTAGTCTAATTGTAAATACAAGACTGTCTGTTAAAGTAAGGTAACGTAGTAGAAGATACCCACATGTGGAAACATACTACTAATGTACAGCTGATGAAAAACCACAGCATTAAACTACTTTTACTTTCAGTTTTCTTACTATTCTTTAGCTGATGCTTTAATCCTGATATTTACCCAGAACACTGAGTTCATTTTTACACTAATTTTCACCCTTATAAAAAAAAAACAATAAACATTGAAATTCCCATGAAATTTTAAACAAAATCAAAACCAAAAGCAAATGTACTTTGTTTGTGATATAGAGGAAATCAGGCTAGATGACCTAAAGGTCCCTTCTTATACCAACTAAGAATCTGGCCCCTAGAGTTGTGTGTGAATTTTTCTAACTTTACAAACTTGTGAAGTATGACTGAATCTGTTCTTGATCCTGCAAAAACTTAATAAACCTAAATTACTCAGATAAACTTACATGTTTTTAGGACTGCAGCCTTTATCACCTCAATGTATTGTAACAAATGTGTGATTAAAAATATAGTTTACTGAAATATTGTGCTCAATGACTTTATGCAATTTCTGTTTCAGACTCATGAGCATTGCCATTTTAACTGTGACAAATTCAGAGTAATGAAGATAAGCACATGTGTAAATGTTAACAAGATCAAAGACTAAATTATTAACATGCATCTCCATACTACACCTCTACCCCGATATAAAGCAACCCGATATAACACGGGTTTGCACACAACACCGTAAAGCTCTGACACACTGCTCTAAGGAGTGTGTTAAGGGTGTCAGGCCAGGCCGAGGCTGAGGGATTTGATAAGGGGCTGAGGTCTCGGGGGCGGTCAGAGGCTCCCCCCGCATGGTCTGGGGGGCAGGAGCTGTGGGAGGGCACTTTGGGGGCCCCGCAGTCCCAGAGTGACCCGGGGAATTAGCGGGGGGGCTGGGAGCAGCCCGCTCTGCTTCCCTCACCTCTGCCCTAGCTGTGTCGCTCAGGGGACGGGGTTTGGGGGAAGGGATCCCCCCTGCACTCACCAGCAGCGGCGGAAACAGAGCAGCCTGGCCCCAGCCTGCTCCACTCCACCAGTTCCCAGCTGAAGCGCTCTGCTTCCTGCCACAGGTGAGTGCGGGGGGTGTCCCTTCCCCAACCTCCCTGCACTCACCTGTGGCAGGAAGTGGAGCGCTGTGGCTGGGAGGTAGCAGAGTGGAGCGGGCTGGGGCCAGGCTGCTCCGCTTCCCGCCACTGGTGAGTGTGGAGGGCATCCTTTCCCCAATCTCCCTGCACTCACTGGCAACTGGAAGTGGAGCAGCCAAGCCCCAGCCAGCTACACTCTGCCACCTTCCAGCTGTGGCACTCCGCTTCCCGCCGCAGCTGAGTGCAGGACCTTTCCCCAGCCGCCCCCCAGCAACACAGCTGGGGCTAGGGCAAGAAAAGCAGAGCAGGCTGGGGCTGTGTTGCTCCACTTCCCGCCGCAGGTGAGTGCGCGGGGGCATCCTTTCCCCAACCTCTCCACACTTACCAATGGCAGGAAGCAGAGCGCCGTGGCTGGGAGCTGGCAGGGTGGAATGGACTGGGGTCAGGCTGCTCCACTTCCTGCCGCCACCGGTGAGTGCCTGTCAGGGAGGGATGGATAGGGGTCGGAGTAGTCAGGTGACAGGGGGGTTGGGTAGGGGGTGGGATCCTGGGGGTGATTAGGGATCGGGGGGTCTCTGGAGGGTGCGGTCAGGGAACAAGGAACGGGGGACGGGGCAAAGCAAGTTTGATATAACGCAGTCTCACCTATAACGCGGTGAGATTTTTTGTCTCCCGAGGACCGCGTTATATCGGGGTAGAGGTGTATTTCACTTCTAAGCTGACAGCCACCACTGCAGACTTAGCCCTGACCCTGCGAAGCCTCACACAAATACTTCACTGTAACAGTGAAACTGCTTATGTGTTCATAGTAAATATTTCAGATGAAGTATACACTCCTGAAAACAGGAGTTTAAAATCTGGACAAAATCTTAGCTAATGAAAAAGACTGAACTACTATGTGTTCAAATTCTTTTAAGCAACTCCATCACAATAAACAGTTTTTTGTAAAGAAAAATGAACTCATCTTATTTATTTCCTCCATCTCCTCCTTTTCGAACACCATCAAGATGTGAGAGGGAGTATTTTTATCTCACATAACCCTAGTTAGCAAGAATAAAACCTTTACGCTAGAAATACTCGGACATTATAACTCTAGAAATGTATAACTGCCTTTTAAAAAAAGTTTTAAAATTAACAATGAAAAAATGAAGTCTTTGGAGTCTCCTGATATAACCTGCTGATTGACTACTGCTTCAATAGGTGTTGAAAATCCATAATATCTCACAGTAGGCAATCAGCATCCAGCGGGATTGGACCCATAGTTTGTATGTCCTTAGAATACACACACAGGAGAAATTTCCCCATTCAATATTCTTGAGGACTGGCAAGTAGCCATTTTTCCTTCCAAATACAGGAAACTGGAGAAGCAGGCTAGATTTATCCCCAGTGTAACATTTTTGAAGGCAAATGAATGGATTTGTCTCAGTGATTTTAAAATAGTTTTAAGATTTTCTTCACAGTGACTATTAAAGTGATAAAATAGGGGAAGCACCCCTATATTTCTGAAATGTCTCTACTTCCAAGATTTTAATACATGAGCTCCAGTGTTATCTCTTTGTTTAATATGTTCCGAGATATTTTTGATTTATGCCATGGTCCCCAAGTTACACCAGTGTTAAAACAATTTTATTATTATTATGCATTGTTAATGAATATTCACTTTTTAGATGTGTATCTCGTCTTTCTGTGACTTTTGTTGTAGCAGGGATTGGTCTATAATGCTTAACTGTTGAGCAGCTTTGTATGTGTATGGTGATTTTGTAATCCTGTCCATTTATTTTTTGATTAATTGCTATGACAGTAATTATGTCAAAAAGACACCAATAAAAATAAATTGGAAAGCACATTCTGAGTCAGGATAGAATTTAGGTTGATGGAGGTCATGTTTAACTAACTTGCTAGATTACTTTATAGATCCTACAGTCATGATAAAAGAAAGGCAGGGTACATAAAACAGATTTTCAGAAAGCTTTTGACACCTTCCATATACCAAGAGATTAATGGCAACAAATAGTCTGAGAACAGGAAGCAAAACAGAGCACTAGATAAAAGGAAACAAAAAGATAGCTACAAACGGAAGTTTTACAAGTTGAAAAGGGTTATGAATCCAGGCTCAGTTTTAACATTTAAGTAACAATTATTAAACAATTAAATAATTTGGCCAAGATATAGAAAACAAAAATTTCCAAATCTGTAGATAATACTGAAAATGGAATCTGAATAAAAAATAATTTGCAATACAACTAGAATAAAAGGGAATGGCATAATTTGAATGATTAAGTAGATTGAAAATGCTAAAAAATGTAACAATTAGTTTGGGAATAAAGAATGAAGCAGCTAGGGAATCTGTGCTAAATAGAACAGCCATTCTGCACATTCAGTCTTAGAGTTGTAGATTAGAAAGCCAGAAGGGACCATTGTGATGATCCAGCTTGACCTCCTGTATAACACAGGCCACAGAACTTCTCTGAACTAATTTCTTTTGGAATTAGAGCATATCTTTTAGAAAAGCATTTGGAGATGAATGGATCAGGAAATGAATTTCAGAGTTACTACAAAACAATTGCTGAACCTCTCAGCCAGGAATACAGCTGCAATAAAAGAAGGGAAGCAGAAACTGACTGTATTACCTAACGAATGATCAATAAGAAAAAGAATGGTTCCTGTTTTATTGTTAGACCCCCAAATAGAATTGCACGTATATAATTATTTACTGTTCCATACAAATTGATTCTTTTGAGAGGGAACATCATAGATTTTTAATACCAGAAAGGACCACTATTATAATTTAGTCTGGTATCTTGCATAATACAGGCCACAGAATTTCACCTACTAATTCCTGAATCAAACTCAAATCTGTTAAGTCAGAGCATCTCTCTTATCAGAGTCTCAAGAAAATCAGTTATGGAAAGGCTTAATGAGTTTGAATGATTTCCCTTTGAAAAGACAAGAGAAACTATTCACACTATTGAATAGTGTCAAAAATTAGGATATAGCCCAGAGCTAGGATTAAAAAGGAAATTATTCTTATGCTACCAGTATTTAATGCAGAGGATACTAATAAACACAGAATGAGTTTCCAGAATGACTAAAAAGCGACAAAGAGTCCTGTGGCACCTGATGAAGTGGGTATTCACCCACAAAAGCTTATGCTCCAATACTTCTGTTGGTCTATAAA
This sequence comes from Gopherus flavomarginatus, assembly GCF_025201925.1. Lineage (NCBI taxonomy): Eukaryota > Metazoa > Chordata > Testudines > Testudinidae > Gopherus > Gopherus flavomarginatus. Next base: position 243,627,896 of record NC_066618.1, read on the forward strand.
GGTGCCACAAGACTGTCTTTTTTTTTGGTTTTTTTTTTTTTTTTTTTCAGATCCAGACTAACACGGCTACCCCTCTGATGCAAAATGACTAAAGGCAATTTAAGCAAAAGTTATAGAGTTTAGTTGACTTATGGAGGAGACTGAGGCAAAGTGATGGTGAATAAAAAGGAAAGTTGAATGGAGGTCAACCCAAAATGAGTAGTCTTGCTAGGCCAGACTGCCTCTCCTTTTTGTTAAAAGGTTATATTTTCCTGACATGGAATATTCCCTGATGTTCCCATAAACAATTTATGGATCTATATGCACGTACATTTCGCAGATTCACTCCACCCTACTTCTCAAAAAGTTTACCAACCACCTCCTCCACCCTCTCAATCCTTTATAACCCTCTCTCCATCCCATCTCCCCTGTCCTAAACAATTAGGACAGAAGAAGGTCAATATAATCTGTGCTTTTCCTATATGAATGTCCTTCAAGACAAGTCACTACTGGTTTTAATCCTACCTTACAACTTCCTTGTTGTTTAGTTATGATTGACACGCAAGTATTTTCTGATGCTCTGCTACATGTTTGCTCTTTATCACTTGATTGGTTCAAGATGACAAAAGCTGATTACAAAAAGTACAGGTGGAGAATACCCTTCAAGGTCTATCAAGGAGCATTTGTACATCAATCTAGGTATATATCCAGCCCTCACTACCAATTTCTTTTTCTTAATTTCATCCTGTAACTGCAACAACACACGGTACCAGTCTCAACAATCTTTCTCAACTCACATTTAGGGCTTGTCTACACTTACAGTACTGCAATGGTGCAGCTGCAGCACTTAGTGAAAACGCTACCTACACCAACAGGAGAGCTTCTCCCATCGGCATAGGTACTCCACCTTCCCGAGACGTGGCAGCTATGAGGATGGGAGCAGCTCTCCCATCAACATAGTGTTGTCTACACTGGGAGTTTGGTCAGTATAACTGTGTCACTCACAGTGCGGATTTTCCCCACGCTGAGTGACGTACTTATACCAACATAAGTTCTTAGTGTAGACCAGGGCTCAGCAATTGCTCAAAGCTATAGATAATTTTATTCTTTAAATTCCTTGCAACAACCAGTCCCTCTATCATTTTATCATATTTATTGCTCTCCTTTAAATTCTATCTTATTTGTCTACATTTTTAGGAAGAGGGTGTTCAGAAATGAATACAGTATTACAAATAGTTTCCGTAGTCATACTTTGGGGGACCCTTACCTCCACCTCCTTAAAATGGTGTTTCTGCATATCCAGCCTTTACTAATTTACATCTTTTGAAGACCTTATGTACATCTGTAGTGGAAGGGGTTAAAGCAAGCCAAAGAGGCTGTGCAGCACCCCAGCCAATCCTGGAAGGGCTTATTGGGAGCCAATCAAGTGGAGGCTTGAAAGCAGCCTGTTAGGGCCATGCTGGACCCTATAAGAAGGCTGCAGGGCACAGCAGAGTGGAGTCTCTTCCCTTGAGGGCAAAGGGAGAACTAGCTCTTAGAGAAGCACTTAAGACAGGGCTGGGCAGGGTCAGCAAAGGCTGGGAGAGCTCGAGGCTGATGACTGCCAGACTGGGGCCCTGACACAAAGGGTCAGATATGGTGCTGGGGCTACAGGGAAGGGACCTAGGGAAACAGGCAGTAGAGGAGAGCTGGATGAGGGCAGTAAGTGGTTGCCACTAGAGAGTCCCTGGGTTGGGGCTCAGAGTAGCGGGCAAGCCTGGGCACCCCCCCCTTTTCCCTCTCACTTGCCAGTGATGAGAGTGGCTAAGCCAGACTGCAGTTTGCCCATGGGGGAAGGGACAAGACTGAGGACTGCAGTGAGCCATTGAGGCAAGTGATAGAAACAGAAGCTGCTGGTCCCCCGGAAGGAGGGCCGGGGTGAGAGCTAACAGAGCAGGCACAGCCAGAGGGTAGTGTCCAGAAGCGAATGCTGCGGTACGAGAGTGACATGGGTCCGACTCCGAGAAAGTAATGCAGAGCGAGACACTACTAATGAAGGTGCACTGCTGAAAGAGCTAATTCCCAAACCAACCAGCAGGAGGTGCTGCAGTGGTTGAGTCTGTGCCCTGTTACATCATTTACGAACTGTTAAAGATTCTTTAAAATATTACTCTAATTTTTATTACAAAGCAGTACACTGCTTTAAAATAATCTTTATTTTTCTTTAGATAATTTTTTTTTAACTTCATAATATACTATGATCTGTTTTATCAAAATATGTACAGTATGAGGCATTTCTTTTACTCAACCTACTTTTAATTCTTCTGATAAAACTTAAATTCTCATTCTGGATTTTGTATGTTGTTTTAAAATTAGTTATTGCTTCAACTCTTTGCGAAATGGTTACGCTGCCAAAGGCCTCCCTGACTTCTTTGCAAAATCCAGCTACCAACACTCATTTGAGGGCAAACTGTGTTATAAAGTAGATTTTACCTCTAATTGGATTAGTAGCCCAATAACTTCTTTATGTGTGTTTGCCACTTAACTGCTTTTCAGTATAAATCACCCACAAATTCAACTTCTTCCATGTATTTAGTACTCACTCTTTACTTATGTGTAGCGAATAGATCTTTTTAAATCTCTGCGCGAGTGGCTGTACAATTCAAGCAGAAGTCGATGTCAGTAGTGGAAGGTCAACTTTAACAAGTGTAATACGGCATACTCTCTAACACGCCAGTCAATATTTCCTCACAGCGTTCTTTTTAAAAAACTGTTTTTATGACGACAGTAAATTGCAAGTAGAGTCTGACTGAGAAACGTAATTTGAAATGTGGAAAGCTGCCAGAAAGCTTTATTTACATTTATAAAAAATAAAAAGGGTGCCTATGTATTTGCTTTAAGCACCCTTGACAAAACACTTAAAAATCATAAACTGCCTATATTATAAATTAAATTGTGGCAATTCCATCTCAGCCCCGAACCAAAAAACAAAAACATTAAAAAAGTTGAAACAGCCTTTCTTCTTTCCCCGTTAACCACCCTCAAAATTCTGTCTCATTTTCAAACACTTGGGGAAAAGAAAACCCATGAAGTTTGCAACACACCCTGAATGACATCAGATTCTGGTTATTTCAGATTCAATGGGGGAAGCACTGAGAGTCCCCTCAGAATGCCCTGGCAAGTGGGTCCCTATCCTCATCTAGACTTAGGAGATTCCAGCTCAAATGAGTGAAAAGAGTCTCTCTCTCAAATAAGTAGCTAGGTCCTGATTCACAAAGAAACTTAGGTATGGTGACATTCAAAATCACAATGTATAACTTTTAGGGACTTAGAAAATCACTTGGATTCACAAAGCCTGAGTTAGGCACCTAGATCCCTATACAATGAAAGTACAGAGAGATGGGTGCCTCAAAAACAGGATTCATTAAAGTCAGCATGCTAGACAATGCCTCCCGTAACTTAGGCAATGGGAGCTGCCATGCCAAGAGGTGTACTAAGATCTGCCCCCTCTCTTTTGGATAGGCACCTAAGTCTGGGAGGCAGCAATGCTCCTCCTTCTGTGTGGGATTCTCAGCTGCAAACCCTCTCCTGGCATTAGGGGGGACTTGAACTGGAGGGGAAGGGAGTGTTGCTAATAAATAGATGTTTAGAGCACAACTGTGCAAGTGTATCTCCTACATTCCAGGTGAGTTCTCTAACAACTGTCCTGAAAGTTATGACGGATTCAAGGGCAATTTAGCAGGGGTTCTGTGAATCCCAGTGGGACATGATTCTGGGATTAAGGCACCTAAAGTGCTAATTAGGCACCCAAGTTCTTTTGTGAATCTAGTTCTTAGGGTGTTATAAGTCAAAACCAACACCTTAAATTTTATCTGAAAACCTGCAGTAAAGAACAAATCCCTAAGCAAAAAAGTGTAACATGCTTATGGAAAGATATTCCACTTCATAAGCAGGCCACCACATTCTTCACCAGCTTAATTTTCAAGATGGCATATAAAGGTGAAACCCCGTGTGTACAATGGAAAGCAATGATATATTTTAGTAGTAGTTCTATAGCTTAAGTGCAAGCGTGCAAGACTGATAGTATATTTCTGAAGTGTGCAAGTAATACTTCTCTCAAGTTATGGTGGCAAATTCTACGCTCAGGTTCTCATATGCAACTTCATTAAAGTCAGTCAAGACACACATATGAAACAGAGCTGAACTTGGGTGCCCACTGAAGACAACAATTTGTACTCAAACTTTTAAGAGCCTCTGTCAATATAGTTTATTGCAAACAATACATTTTCGTTGCTACACATGAAGTGGCAAAAGCATGCATTTTGCAATTACATACCTTGAAGATGCAATTTCCACTTTGGTTCTTGCCATAGCAGCTGCCCTTTGTGCACCCTCTATGGCTCTATCCACTTTTTCTTTAGTTTTGGTGTTTCTTATTGGTATAAGTTGCTTCCTTATTCCACGGACCAAAACATTGTTTTTATATTTTCCCTCTTCCTTTGTGCCATCTGGAAATATGGTGCATCCATATCCATGCCTTTTATTATTTAGCCATTCTCCTTCATATTTCATACCATTTGAACGCTCACTAATACCAAAACCATTGCGCTTGTCATTCTTCCACTCTCCCATGTATGTTTCTGTTGTGGTGGCATCAACATGGTCTTCCATAGGGCAATAATCACAGTCACCATCTCCAAAACTAATCGTAGAATTGGCATCACTAGAACTAATTCTGCTCATAGCAGCATCACTCCTGACAGAGCTACGTTTGCTAGATATTGATGATTTAGATTCAGATTTTCTAAGTTTTATACTACCAAGAAGGGATCCTCTTCTGAACAAGCCTCCTCTTTTCTTACTACCCATGGCTTCCGGTTCACTGTGAAAATTCAAAACAAACCCACCTCTTGTTCCAGCTGGGCTGTCTGAAGTAATGTCATGCAGAACAGTGCCATTGCTCTGCTCACTACGAAGTGAGACTAGAGATGTTCGGAGGGGTGAACGGATCACAGTTGCCATGCCATAAGGTACACTTTGACGTACACCATATCCGTGCCGCATCCCTCCTGTCCACTGTCCCTGGTATGTACCTTTTAAAAGAATAATCAATGGAAACAACATTTAAGAAGCAATTCAATTACAGAGGAAGTGATGCCATCACTATAATAGTATACCTACAGCCAGCTATTTTATCAAACATTTTTGGCAAAATTTCATCAGAAAAGGCAACACATATTACATGATAAAAAGAATCTTGGAATAGAAAAATATTTTTCTAACTTTAAAAAAAAAATATTCTGCTGTTTAATAAAAATTTAGCATTTCAAATGAACCCAGTACTAAGACAACTAAAAATCCAGCAGTGTCCAGTCTGATTTTAATCTGGGTCTCTCAACAAAAAGGCACTCCTAATGGTTTATTGCACAATGATTTCTTGCACACTAGTGCCAAAACATATTTTAACAGGAAAAAAAAATCTAATTTTGCTGAGATGCCAGAAATGAAACTGTAGTATATTACCTTTGCCTCTTCTTACTCCTTGAGAAATTTTGGCATTTACATTTTTTGCTGCCAACATATATTTCGCTATCATGAGTACTGAATAGCTGTGTTGGCTATAAAAATCAATAACTCCCCTGTAGGTTGTATTTCATTTCAGACCTTTGTTCTACTTGTAGCAAGAGAAATACTGTACTATGAGACATCCACAAAGAACCCGGAAAAACAGCATACATCTTATCCTGCAGTCTGATCATATGCAAAAGTGCCAGTGAAATCAGTGGGAGATCTGCTTAAGAAACAACTGAGTTCAGGTTCAAAGACAACATGTTCAAGGCCTAATGAAATTTAGAACAATGACGACTGACGAGACATGGAAAATAGTTTTGCTTGTAAATTTTATTTTTATATTTAATTAAATAATTGCATTACTAAATTTGTGATAAAGCTATCAGACCTAAGGCAGAAACTTCAAGTTTCTCACTATTCACTTAAATATGAAAAGAATTTGAAGTTCCCTCTCATTTGTGCTCATTTGTATGTAATTAGGACAGGCCAACGGCAGAGTAGCAGAGAATTAGGGAATACCATTTTAGCTGTACCTGAATATGTTATGTCACAGTCTTAACCCTGATTTCTTTTTAAAATGGAAACAGAAGAGGGAGTTGCATAACATTTGAAAAGAGGCAGTAACAGATATCTGTATGGTTGATGATGTACTGCCTGGGGTTAAAAAAGTGAATTCAGGTTACTCCCTGGTACATGGTTGTCTCCTTAAGAACATAGGAGCTACCATACTGGGTTAAGACCAGAGGTTCACCTAGTTCAATATCCTGCATCTGATGATAGCCAATACCAGATGTGGGGTTTCTTGCACTTTCCTCTAACACAATAGCCAGATTTGTCCCCCAAGAAGTTCTTGTCCTAATCCTCAAAAGTTAGAGATTGATTTAAACCCTGAAACATGGAGGTTCAATCTCTCTCTCTCCTCCTCCCCCTACCCTCCACCAACTGCCCAAAACACTGACATACACAACTCTGGATATTCTTAGAAAAGTACTAAGAAGAAACTTTTTAAAATATCCTTGTTTGGTTTTAGTCTGTTAGCTGCATAACACATTAAATTGCTCTTTAGATAAATATATTTGACATTTTGAAGTCAGTGATTTTCTGTAAATGCTTGCATTTGTCAAATGCCTCAAATTTTAACATCACTTAAAGTTTAATTTGAGTAATTGTTTGAAATTAAATCTCAGTTTTATGTACATAGTCCAGTTTGGTTATGCATTTGTGTGAAAATTACTCATCAATATACAATATTATTACCTTTTGCCACTTATCATACCTGTCTGAACATGCTAATTTAAAAGCATCAATTTATAAGCTTTGTCACAAAGATTTTTTTAATCAATTTATATTTCATATAATGTTAAATAAGCTCAACAATAACTATTTAGTGTTAAAATATTCTAGCAAGTGAAGGTTTTCCTTTCTAACAGATGGCTGCTGACATCAACAGTAAGCAACTTTCTTAGATTCTCTCTCCCTCTCTGTATCCTAGATACCTGCTGAAGCACTGGTTTTTAAGGCTGCTGAATCTAGAAACATGGTTATTTAGAAATACTCAACATATGGAGCAGGGCAAATAAAAAACATGAGCATAATACATGGATGTGGTCTGTAAATAGTTTTAAAAGTAAAGTCTTTTTCTTGACACTTGTTACTTTAACAAATATTTTTCCTGGAAATAAATGTATGAATAGTCGAGAACAGCTGAAGCTATATTTTGCCCCCACTTCCATCCATATGATTACAAAAGGTGTACCTTTAGAACCCCGAGGTGAGAATCTGGCTACAATGTTTTGCTGCTACATATATCAACTGTCTAATTTGTTATGCCAGTAATAACAGTTCTGTTACTTTAAAATAAATACACTTCACTCTCATTTAGACTAGGCCCCATTATACCATGTTGGCAACCCACCACGTGGCCTCTTTATATTGCCAGAACAGTGTAGATCAGAATCAGTCCACTCTATTTAAATAAAAAAAATTATCATAAATATCAAAGCTAGGATGGCCTGCAATTTTTATTGATCACACAATACTTTTGTTTTGAAAAGGGAACACATAAGATCAAAAATGTGTAACAATTATGACATATGTTTTTCACTTCTTTGTAGGAGAAAATGGAAATGGTTATGATTTGCTCCAGAGAGCATTAAAACCAGGACAATTAATTTACTCTTATGTGCTTATCAGATTCTTCTTTCTACTGGGACAATGAAATCAAGGCCAGCTCCTTATTAAAAAAAAGAAAAGAAAAATTAGCTAACGAGGAAGTGGAATATTCTATAAATCAAAAATGGGGGCGAGGGCGGGAGGAAGAGAACAGACAAAAACACCATGCCACGGATATTTCATCTGATTTTTGTGTGTGTAGTTTTGCAGTGCAACAATTCTCAAGGACTCAGATATTTGGCTGTAATTAGGCATTAAACAGAGAGGTATCCCTCTTTATTATTACTAGGCGGTATCATGTAGAAAAGTGTCCACTCTTGCATTAAGTTTTACAGCTATATTCAAATATATTCCATTTAAAATGTTTGCTGAAAGCATACATATACATAAATGTGGAAACAATCGTCTTACATAAATTATAGTTGCATCTATTATTTCCAAAGTGAAAATTTAAGAATTTGTTAGAGGAGTATGATTTATCCATAATAATACTGTAATATAATGAAAGGCTAACATATTCAATAAACAACATGATCTACAAAAAACATAACAGAAAGCTTTTGGTTCCTGTTCATTTTAACTATAACTGATTAGTCATTATTAACTGATAACTAATTAGTACCATTGATAGTGGCTTTAAGGCTACCACTGTAATTACCAAATGATTTAAAAACTGCATGTGCTCCTCAAAGAAATGAGCTACAACTGGGCCACACAGCAAAATAGTTGAATTCACTACAGTTAAATTCACTAACAGTTTTGGATGGCCCCAAATTGCATTTGTCAGCAAATAATTATTGATCTAAAAAGTTTACCTAGCTCTAATTAAAACCTAAATTTATAATCTTTTCCATGGAGATTTAGTTGAATGCCAGTTTAAAAAGCACATACACACAATGGACTGTATTATGCTGTGGTGCAGATGAAAATTAAAGGAAGTTTTGTATGCAGACAGAGATCAGAAGAAGTTTGCTTGTTGCCAGTGTTTGTTATTTCTATACTTATATGTACATCCCTCTCACACTTACACACTTTAAGAAAAACTTATTGTGGAAACTATTTCTGTTTAGATTCTTTTTTAAAATCACTACAATCTAAGTATCAGCACATATATAAACTTATTTCATTATGCTAGTGTTCTCCAGAACAGCAAACAATGGCCTGCAATTACAAGCTACTTTAAAAACAATAACAAGCCAGAAAAACTAGCCAACAGGCAATGCACAAGCCAACTCAGCATAAAACAAGCTCAATTTCTGCTTATTTTGAGCAGCTTTGGTATATGCTCAGTTTGTTTGTAGTAACAATTCAGATATTTTTCTGAATAGTTTTCTGCGGTTTCCCATTTGCTGCTGTGTTGTTTGCAGTGCCTCAAAACTAAAGCCCTGACTCTGCAGACACCTAAGAATGTATGTAACTTAACTCAAATGAGTTGTCCTATTAAAATCAACAGGAATGCACATGCTCAAATATACTGACATGTTCTTAAGTGTTTGCAGAATTGGGGCCTTAGTAATAGATATACATTAACAGAACAAAAATTCTTAAGATAGGATAGTGTGGATTTTTTTATAAAGCTACTGACTTCCAAACTATCTATGAAGACAATTGTCTTCTGAATTACATTCTGCCTCATTAAGAGGGGGGAAAAATGGATTCCCACAATTAGCCTAAAAAAAGAACAGTGTATGTTAATTATTGAGAAACCTATTTCTAACAATAACGAGCATGCTAATTTACTTTAAAAATATGGCTACAATGAATTATACTTGCCATCAGCCCTTTTTAAATGTCTAATCCACCAGAAAAAAACACAAACAAAAGAATCCTACAGTGTAGTGAAAGTAAACTAAAACTCTGATGATGTTTTAGAATTAATTAAATAAAAACCATGCATGTACCCTCTAGGCAGATACCAAGCATGAAAACTTGCAGCCCCAAGAGATCACTATGAGCACGTGAAAACACTTGTTTTTTAAATCCCAACATAAAACCATAAAATCAATCTGTTTTATAAAGTAATGTATTTTAACTTTATTATAAAATTAATTTTATGGTCTCACTAAATTTTGGAATAAAAAGCTTCATTTGTAAGTGCGGGGCTCAACTCTCCCTTAGCACATGGGCATTCATTCTTTGATGCATCTCTTTCGGGTCTGCCCACAAGTCGCAAATCAAACTTCATGTAGTAACTGATACACAGCATTACTTAAGAGGCCTGAACCAAAGATTTGTTTTTAAGTCACAAGGAAGGCAGATTTTATGTGTTATCTATTGTTTTGCTAAATTACACTTCTTGCACAGCACTCACACACTTTCACACAAAGATGAACTTGCAAAATGTACATGATAAATGTTAAAGTAACATTTCTAAAAGATTTCAGCTCTAAAATATTCAGCCAGATTCTCCCCTTGCACTGGGATAGATCAAGTAATCCATTAGTCACTGCTCTCATTTACACTGATTTTACACTGCTGTAACTCCAAAAGCTACAGCAGTGTAAAATCAGTGTGAGAGCAGAAACAGGCCCATCTGTCTTTTGTATGGCGCTTGAAATGACATATGTACACTACAATTAAATGAAACTGTGCAACTGCATAAGCTTTACTCATGAGTCACCTTGCTGAACCTTAACTTGATCCCCTTCATATGCTAAATATGTCAGAAGTCAGGAAATATGGGAGAGTTTTTAAGAAGGGTTGGGGGGGGGGTTGTAAGGGAGAGAAACAGCAGCTGGCCTTATTTCAAAACATGATTTGTATTTAGAATCACATGTGGGGTTTTTTTTAAGTTACAATATTTCTGTGTTAATTAAATGAGCTCATTTTACAAAAATGTAGGTGGGTCCGAGATTGATTACATCTAACAATGTATAATCTCTTTGGCCATTGTTAGCTTTCTCGTGACTTTATCAATATTGTTTTCCCATACAAACTCTCAAAAGTGAGTGAGTGAGAGAGATTTATTTGCCAGTTTTCTCTCTGATACAATATGTAAGTGTTGCTAAATCAAGGGAACACCACCTGTGAAACCTCCAGCAGTTGTACAAAGAGCAGGCAAAAACCAATGTTTTCAAGCAATCGCAATTTATTTCTAATGCTTAGGAATCTGCAAACATTTCTACCAGCTGGTGAAGGAAAAACGATAGCCCTGCGAATGTGGAACTTTTAAAAGTGAAACAGCTCATAAGTTTCATCCGCTCTACATTTATCACTTAAATGCAGCGTTTCTAACAGGATAATTAATATTAACCCTAGGTCACCTGCAACAGTGTAACCGACACGTTGTTTTCATTGCCCTCATGAGTGTAAAGCAACGGTAGCTTCCTTTATGAACCTTCCTCCATTTCGCTCTGTGTCACATTAAGTCCAGGATCGAGGCCTCACTCAACTCTTTGTCAGTTGGCTGCAGTTTCAACCACTGACAATGGGGAATCTGCTCGCAGGCTAAGCAGCTACCCCTGGCAAAAGATGCACCGCTCCCGCGGTTTCAATGCGGCCCTGCTCGCGCGCGCAATCTATACACAAAAGGGGAGGGGGGGGGGGGCGAAACTTTGCCAAGAGTTGAGACTCCTCCTTCCCTTGCGCCTGCCACTGCCTCCCGGCAGCCGTGCCCCCGCTGGGTCCTGTGCGCGGGCGGAGCAGCTCCTGCGAGAGCCCAGGCGCCCGGGGCTGCGTGCGTGGGGCGCGCCAGGTGGCAGCGGCGGCACACGTGTGTGCACACACATGCAGTGCGTGGGGCCCGCCAGGCATGTTGTTTCCCTCTCTCCCTCCCGCCCGCGGGGCGCTCACCTCCGTCCCCGTAGGTCTCCACGCCGTAGCCGTCCTGCAGCCCGTTGCTCCAGGTGCCCTCGTAGCGGGCCGGGGTGGTGAGGCTCTGCCGCACCCCGTAGCGCCCCTTGAAGCCGTGGGACCACTCGCCCCGGTACATCCACCTGCCCTTGGTCTCCACGCCCAGCCCGTGGCGCTTGCCCTGCGCCCAGTAGCCCTGGTAGGTGTTGCCGCTGGGCCAGGTGTAGCCGCCCACCACCTCGAAGCCGTGGGACCAGGAGCCCGCGTACTCGCCCTGCCCCTTGGGCCCGGTGCAGATGCCGTGCCCGTGGGCTTTGCCCTCCTCCCAGCCGCCGCAGTAGGTGCCGCCATCGTCGAAGTCGAACCTGCCGCCCGTCATTCAGGGGAGCGCGGGGCGAGCTCGGCTCCTTCCTTCCGCTGCTGCCGCCGCCGGGCTCCGGGCGCTGCGCTCCCCGCGGCCCCTCCGCTTCCAGCGCCCCGCGCGGCAGGACTGCCCGGGCTCCTCCGCCGGCGCCCCGGAGCTCGGCGCCGGCACCGCCCCCCGCCCCTCCCCCGCAGCCCGCCCCTCCTCCGCTCACACACCCGGAGGCAGCGGCGCGCGGCGGTGGGGCCAGGAGCCCGGCACCCCCGGAAGGGTCCCCCACCCCCGCGCTGTGGGTGCAGGGGTGAGGCGAGCGTGGCTGGAGGCGCGTGTAGGGTGAGCTCTGCTTGGGTGCCAGCGTTCCCCTGGGCAGGTGCGTTGGGCGCACAGAGAGCAGTGCGGGATGGGTGCCTGTCTGTGCGCGAGCATCGGGCTGTATGCTGGCTGCAAGCACAGTATGTGGGAGAATACATCTGTGGCTCTTTGCGGAGATTTGTAGGTATGTGTTAATATAGCTTTGTAGTCATATAGTATCTGTAGCTGCCTGCGGAAAGGACACAGTGTGTGTTTGGAAGTGGGGGTGGGGGTGCATATGTGACTGTAAATGTTTACACATGTGTGTTTATAGATAATGCACAAAGAGGATTCTGGGGGCAGCCTCTCTGTCTTGCAGGTGGTAGCAGTGCCCCCCTTTAGAGGATGGTTTAACTTTACCAACACGCTCAAACATATTCCAAGTTTATAATTCTTCCTTTGTACTTCTCAGAGCTTTAGAGGTGGTCCCAGGAGCTAGTGTTGTCTGAGTAAAGCTGAGTTTTATCTCATCCTAAACAGCATAGAAGACCCACCCTCATTCCGGTGCTAATGAACACTGTGCCAAACTGACAATAGTTGCAGGAAGTGAGGTCTAGGAGTATGGAGCACAGGATACTGTAGTTGTATCTGTGATCTTTCAAAGACATAATGGTGGTCACCTTTTAAGAAGTCTCATTGTGCCTTTAACTTGATGGCCTTTGGATGACTGGATAGCTTCAAGTACTGCCAAGCACTCTTCACCATACATTTGGTAATCAGTTAAAAATATAAGGGAAGTGACAGGAGATGGCACAGAAACACTGGACAAGATTTAGTGGAGAAGAACCAGGAAATTGTGGTTGCTGATAGCTCAGAACTGCAGGGATTGATGTTTTCTGAAACCTTAGTTTCGCATTCTTTTAAAGTTACAGATGGGTTGAAAGAACATTTTAAAGCAAACTTTTCATTGCGACGGGTGTTTGGGGAGTGGGAGAGTACGTATACATCTCATAATTGCCTCAATTTCATGTCCTGTGATATGTGACCTCCTACGCTGATAGAGCTGAATAAAAAAAAAAAAGGTGGTTTGATTGGGGGGCTTGGATCAGTGTTCACATCACAGTCCCCACCATCAGTACCTGGCCCAAGCTGGGAAGCTAATGATCCAACCAGCAGACCAAATTCACTGATGAATCCTGATCACGTGCCACCTGAGGCATGTTGTGCTTATGCTAAGAAGAAGTGTTTTGGTTAAGCAACGTCTAAAATAAATTACTAATAGAAACTACAGATTATTATAAGAAAAAAAACTTATTAATGAAAGGTGAAAAAATTGGGGAAAAAATCAGGAAATGAAAGAGTAACAACCATGACACATACATTAAGCTAAATTTAGCCCAGGAGTGAGCCAATGTAGCTTCATTTTCTGATGTCTACACTAACTGAAAATACTGCACCTGTATAATGTTACTGAGTTAACTCTACTGTTCAGGCTTTCTTTCACAAATTTACAACCTTATGATTGTACTGAGTTGCACAATTGTAATACAATTTCACAAGTAATTATGAATTAATATAATTTTCTAACTTTATTAAATATTTTTGTCTAATGTATCAGAGATCTGTTTCTTACTGAGAACTAGATACTGTGACATTTCAAGCTGTGAAATTCAGCTACGGCTTTAATCGTGATCAACAAAAAGTGGTGAGTTTTTTTGTCATTCATGTACCGGGGACTATAACTATTACCTAGGGCCATAAGAGTACACTTGGCTCTTGAATCACAGAAGAAAAGTTTCCATCTGCAAGGAGATTACAGAGTACTATAGAGTGATACTATAGTAAGTGAAGACCTTAAACTATGGAAGCTGGAGAACATTGGTGACCATTTTACAGTAGACAGCATGCAAACCATTATTAATGCTAGTAGTCTGATTGAAATCAGTGGGACTACTTGTATAAGGAATTTTTGCATTAGTAAAAATTGGGCACTTAGGCCCTGATTCAGCAAGGAATTTAAGCATGCATCTAACGTCAAGGATTTGTGTAGTCCCCCTACTCATGTGCTTGGAGTGAACTCATGCTTTGCCAGACTAGGGCCTGAGAGCTCAGCACTTTGCAGGATCAAGCACCTAGGATCCAGTTAAGCAAAATATTTCAATACATTCTTAAATGCTTTGCAGAATAAGTATGGACTGCTGAATCAGGGCTTATGTGAGCGGTTTGTGATCATCAAAGCTGTATTGCCACATGAAACCAGATCCTTGGCTGTGGCTGAGTAGTACACAGCACGGGTTGTGGATGCCAGGGGCTGGGAGGAAAGGAGTAAAAGTGGTATAAAAGCCTTTATAAGGGAAAACTCAAAGACAAGGGGAAAATTCTTTCCTGGCTCCTTGGTGGCAGACATCATTTTTATGTTATCCAAGTTAATAAATTTACACATATATATTTAGTTATGACTATATTTAACACAATTGAATGATGTCTGTTTGCTGTAGACAGGAACATATCGCTTTGTACAAATTGAATATCATATAGATTAGTCACAAAAGTGTTACAGTGTATGCTGGCATGTCAACACCATAGGATTTTCTGCAAAAAGAGAAAAAATGACAAATGTTATTAATACGTTCAGGAATTTGATGGGGTGCTTACCCCACGCAAGGTCTTGAGAGGTTGAAGTGGCTAGGCAGGCCAATTAACTGCCCAGGATGCACCTGAAGAAGGAGACAGGGAGCAGACCACTAATTGGAAATGAGCTCAGTTGGGCAGGAACAGGAAGGGCCTCTATAAAGTCCAGGAACTAGGAGCAGCAAGGGGGCTGCAAGGAAGTAGTGTACAGTCACTCTGTGAGGTGGGAACTTGGGCTGGCAAATCCAGAAAGAGGGAAAAGCTAGAGAGGTAGGAAGAAGCCCAGGAAAACAGCAGCGAGGGGTAGACTGTACAGACCTTGGCTGCTTGTTATAGGGTTCCTGAGCTGGAACCCAATGTAGAGGGCAGGGCAGGGTTCTCCTACCAGCCACTGGAGAGTGGCACAGAGCACTGGAAACACCAGCCAGAAAGCTGGCCCAGTAGGACTTTGACTACCCTGGAAGTGAGGACCTTAGTGACTTGAGGGCCAAGTCATGAATAGGAAGCTTCAGCTCAGGGAGGGACCATAGGGTGAAAGAGATGACTTAGAGAGGGCCTTGTAAGAAATGTAGTCAGGAGGTCAAGGGACATATATTCCTTGAGAGTATTGATATGGAGACCTCCAAGGAATGAGGAAACTATCCAGCTATAGAGGACTGCTATCACACCACCAGGGGAGGTGGATATGGCTCTGTCACAGGGAGGTCACTGGCAGCTGGTTACTTCTGGCAGCAGGCAGTGTTCCACCCCTACTCCCAACCCACCCACCATGGTGATGGAAAGTTGATATGCTGCCCTCGCAACGCGTGATGAGGAATCACCCCCAAAAGTGGAGGAGGTGAAGCCATATACCCCCAAGGCTGGGAGGATCGCAGCCAACGCTCCCGTGGTTGGTAATGTTCTTCTGAGGGGGACAGAGGCACCCATCTGTTACCCTGACCTGGCATCCCGAGAGGTATGCTGCCTGCCATGGGGCTGTATGTGAGACATTACAGAGGGATTGTGGAGGGTCATCTGGCCCTTTGACTACTACCCCATGCTACTCATCCATATGGGCACTAATGATACTGCAAGGTATGACCCTCAGCAGATCAAAAGTGACTACAGGGCTCTGGGAGTTGGGAGCGCAGGAGGTGTTCTCTTCAATTCTTCCAGTCAAGGGTAGGGGCCCAGGCAGAGACAGATGCATCGTGGAGGTGAATGCCTGGCTGCAAGGACGGTGTCGCCAGGAGGGCTTCGGCTTCCTTGTCTACAGGATGCTGTTCCAGGAAGGAGGACTGCTAAGCAGAGATGGCGTCTACCTATCGAGGAAGAGGAAGAGCATATTTGGATACAGACTGGCTAACCTAGTGAGGGGGGCTTTAAACTAGGTTTGAAGGCAGGTGATCAAAGCCCATAGGTAAGACAAAACATGGAGACCTGGGAGAAGGGTCGGAATTTGGGGGGAGCATGGGCTGTTATAGCAGGGATAAGAGAGAGATGACAGAAGGGTGGGGGGGAATCAAATCAGTATCTTAAATGTCTGTATACTAATGTGAGAAGTATGAGGAATAAGCAGGAAGAACTTGAAATGCTAGTAAATGAACACAACTATGACATAGCTGGCATCACAGAGACTTGGTGGGATAATACACATGACTGGAATATTGGTATAGAAAGGTACAAGAAGAACTTGCTCAGGAAGAACAGGCAGGGAAAAAAGAGAGGAGGTGTTGCCTTGTATTAAAAATAGATTCACTTGACATGGAAATAGGATACAGACTTGTTGAAAGTCTCTGGTTAAGGATAAAAGAGGTAAAAAAAAACAAGGGTGATGTCATGATAGGGGTCTACTACAGACCACCTAACCAGGAAAGAAGAGGTGGATGAGGCTTTTTTTAAACAATTAACAAAATTATCCAAAGCACAGGACTTGGTGGTGATAGGGGACTTCAGCTAGTAAGACATCTGTTGGGAAAATAACACAGCAGGGCACAGATTATCCAACAAGTTCTTGGAATGTATTAGAGACAGTTTTTTATTTCAGAAGGTGGAGAAAGCTACTAGGGGACAGGCTGTTCTAGATTTGATTTTGACAAATAGGGAGGGACTGGTTGAGAATTTGAAAGTGGTAGGCAGCTTAGATGAAAGTGGACATGAAATGATAGAGTTCATGATTCTAAGAAGTGGTATAGGGAGAACAGCAAAATAAAGACAATGGATTTCAAGAAGGCAGACTTTAGCAAACTTAGGGAGTTGGTAGGTCAGATCTCATAGGAAGCAAGACTAAGAGGAAAAACAACGAAAGAGATCAAACTAGCTAGAAACATAAAGGGTAACAAGAAAACATTCTACATATACATTAGAAGCAGAGGAAGACCAAGTACAGGGTAGGCCCATTACTCAGTGAGGGGAAAAAAACAATAACAGAAAATGTGGAAATGGCAGAGGTGCTTAATGACTACTTTGTTTCGGTTTTCAGCAAGAAGGTTGGTGGTGATTGGATAGCTAACATAGTGAATGCCAGTAAAAATGAGGTAGAACCAGAGGCTAAAATAGGGAAAGAATAAGTTAAAAATGACTTAGATGAGTTAGAGGTCTTCAGGTCGCCAGGGCCTGATGAAATGCATCCTAGAATACTCAAGAAGCTGACTGAAAAGATATCTGAGCCATTAGCAATTATCTTTGAAAAGTTATGGAAGACGGGAGAGATTCCAGAAGACTGGAAAAGGGCAAATATAGTGCCCATCTATAAAAAGGAAAAAGGACAATCCAGGGAGTTACAGACCAGTCAGCTTAAATTCTGTACCTTGGAAGATAATGGAGCAAATAATTAAGCAATCAGTTTGTCAACACCTAGAAGATAATAAGGTGGTCAGTAACAGCATGGATTTGTCAAGAACAAATCATGTCAGACCAACCTGATAGCTTTCTTTGACAGGGTAACAAGCCTGGTGGCTGAGGGGAAGTGGTAGACATGGTATATCTTGACTTTAGCAAAGCTTTTGATACTGTCTTGCATGACCTTGTCATAAACAAAAAATGCACCCTAGATGGAGCTACTATAAGGTGAGTGCGTAACTGGTTGGAAAACCGTTTCCAGAGAGTAGTTATCAGTGGTTCACAGTCTTGCTGGAAGGGCATAATGAGTGAGGTCTCACGGGATCAGTTCTGGGTCTGGTTGTGTTCGGTATCTTCATCAATGATTTAGATAATGACATAGAGAGTACACTATAAAGTTTGTGGATGATACCAAGCTGGGAGGGGTTGCAAGTGATTTGGAGGATAGGATTAAAATTCAAAATGATCTGGACAAACTGGAGAAATGATCTGAAGTAAATAGGATGAAATTCAGTAAGGACAAATGCAAAGTATTCCAGTTAAGAAGGAACAGTCAATTGCACACATACAAAATGGGAAATGACTGCCTAGGAAGGAGTACTAGGGAAAGGAATCTGGGGGTCATAGTGGATCACAAGCTAAATATGAGTCAACAGTGTAATGCTGTTGCAAAAAAAAGCAAACATCATTCTGGGATGTATTAGCAGGACTGTTGTAAGCAAGACATGAGAAGTAATTCTTCTGCTTTACTCTGTGCTGATTAGGCCTCAACTGGAGTATTTGTGTCCGGTTCTGGGCTCCACATTTCAAGAAAGATATGGACAAATTGGAGAAAGTCCAGGGAAGAGCAACAAAAATGATTAAAGGTCTAGAAAACATGACCTATGAGGGAAGATTGAAAAAATTTTAGTTTGTTTATTCTGGAAAAGAGAAGACAGAAAGGGGATATAACAACAGTTTTCAACTACATAAAAGGTTGTTACAAGGAAGAGGGAGAAATAATATTGTTCTTAACTGCTGAGGATAGGACAAGAAGCAATGGGCTTAAATTGCAGCAAGGGAGGTTTAGGTTGTACATTAGGAAAAACTTCCTAATTGTCAGGGTGGTTAAGCAGTGGAAGAAATTGCCTCAGGAGGTTGTGGAGTCTCCATCATTAGAGATTTTTAAGAGCAGGTTAGACAAACACCTGTCAGGATGGTCTAGATAATACTTAGTCCTGCCATGAGTGCAGGGGACTGGACTAGCTGTCTTCTCGAGGTCCCTTCCAGTCCTATGATTCTGTGAGCACATCACTGGACATCAGCAATACCAGGAGAGATGAGCTGAAGTGCCATTGAGAATCAAAGTCAGGAAAGTAACTACCAGTAAATTACTTCTCTGTTGGATTGTTTACTGAGCAACAACCTATCCTAAATTCTCAATTACTGAGGGATAATCTACACTCATTGCTATATTTGCTTTCCACGTGCCACTGTTAGTATAACTTTTTATGAGTGATGTATTCAAATATTTGGATACTAATATTTGTAACTGTATCATTACATTTATTAGCCTAAATGTGGGATATTGCAAATTACATACTATATGTTGTGACAGACCCAGACCAGTGTGGTACAGGAGTCTGGTAGAGGGCAAATATACTGGTCACTGGATGAGTAGTTTTCTGTTCCCTGAGTGACCAGAGCAGGGGCTGCACTAGAGTAATCAGGAACCTGCTAGAACCAATTAAGGCAGACAGGCTGATTAGATCACCTGCAGCCAATCAAGGCAGGCTAATCAGGGCACCTGGGTTTAAAAAGGAGCTCACTCTAGTCAGGCGGGGAGGTGCCAGAGGAGAGGAAGTGCGTGTGAGGAGCTGGGAGCAAGAGGCACAAGGAGCTGAGAGTGAGAGGGTGTGCTGCTGGAGGACTAAGGAGTACAAGCATTATCAGACACAGGAGGAGTTGATCCAGACTGTGGGGAAAATCACTGAGGTGTGCAAATCTGCCAATAAGCACAGGACCCGCCAAGGTAGAGGAGGAACTTTGTCACAATGTATTTTATGGCTTTTTAAAATCAAACTTTTGGATAATTTAAGCATTATACCCAGATGTATAGACACTCTTTCCTTAACCTGTGTATTAGATATTAGCATTAGCTTTAATTAAAAAAAAAAATCGGTGTCAATCTCTTCTTCATCCTGAAAGACCTTAATAGTGGAGCAACACAGACTTTTTAAACTTTTCATGTAAATAAAAAGCACTGGATTCTTGTGTTTAGGCTATATTCAAAGAAATTAGGTTTCCCTGCAGTGACATCATGCAATAATCTTTTCATTGTGATTAAGGCAGATTATTGTTTGTGGTTTTAGGTTAGATTAAACTGGTTTTTAAAGATACATTAGATTTTCTTTAGTTTTTCCTTCTTCACGGTCAGGGCCAGCTCCAGGGTTTTTGCCGCCCCAAGCAGCAAAAAGACAAAACAAAAAACAAAAAAAAAAGCCATGATCGCGATCTTTAGCACTGCCGCCACCACTTCAGTCTTCAGCGGCAATTCAGTGGCGAGTCCTTCGCTCCAAGAGGGACTGAGGGACCCACCACCGAAAAGCCAGATGTGCCATCCCTCTCCGTTGGCCTCCCCAAGCAACTGCTTGCTGGGCTGGTCTGGAGCTGGCCCTGTTCATGGTGCCTTTGCAGGGCAGATTTAAGGTTGGTTGTAAGTGCCTTTCCATACCTTAACATGTGGCTTTCTGGTAAGTTTAACCTTAATTATGATTTTCTTTGGCTTACAATCATAGAATCATAGAACTGGAAGGGACCTTCAGAGGTCATCTAGTCCAGTCCCTGCACTCAAGGCAGGACTAAGTATTATCTAGACCATCCCTGACAGGTGTTTGTCCAACCTGCTCTTAAAAATCTCCAATGATGGACATTCCACAACCTCCCTAGGCAATTTATTCCACTGCTTAACCACTCTGACAATTAGAAAGTTTTTCCTGATGTCCAACCTAAACCTCCCTTGCTGCAATTCAAGCCTACTGCTTCTTGTCCTATCCTCAGCAGTTAAGAACAATATTATTTCTCCCTCCTCCTTGTAACACTTTTAAAACAACACTTTTATGTACTTAAAAAGTGTTGTTATATCCCCTCTCAGTCTTTTTTCTTTTCCAGACTAAACAAACCAACAATTTTTCAATCTTCCCTCATAGGTCATGTTTTCTAGACCTTTAATCATTTTTGTTGCTCTTCTCAGGACTTTCTCCAATTTGTCCACATCTTTCCTGAAATGTGGTGCCCAGAATTGTGCTTTTAAAGATGGAAGTGTGCCTCCATACTGATTTCAGAAGTTACCCTTTCATTCCTATTGATGAATGCAGCTGCGTTTTGGTGATTTGCATTTATTTTAGAGACGTTAGCACGTATAAAAGGTGTGATTGCTTGAAAGCTCTGGAGGCTGAAATCCTCAATTTAAGCACAGAAAAGATTCAGAGCTAGCAGTTGTAGTGTGAATTTTCTCAAATCTTTCCACAGATGTGACTTGAGGGAGAGGGTATTTTAGTTTTTTTGTCCATTCATCATCTGGTCTCTGAATTCTATTATATAAGGGCGCTAGTTATAGTGAGGCGGGAATTGGGAGTTTTTCATTTGTCTATCTTGCCCTATCACCTTAATATTTGAGTTCCTTAGAAAGTAACATAAATCCCAACTAACACTCTGCACCTGGACCTATAATTCTTCTTTGTCTTGATCCCACTGAATTATTAAGCTTCCATTTATAAATAGCTTATAAATGGGTTAATAAATAAATTATAAATTTTAATAAATGGTTAGTCAACTGTTAGAGTCCAACAGGTCCATAGGTAGCTTCAGGGCCGGCGCTTCCATTTAGGCAGCCTAGGCAATCGCCTAGGGCGCCAGGATTATTGGGGGGCGGCATTTTGTTGGCAGGGGGCGGCAGGCGGCTCCAGTGGACCTGCCGCAGTCGTGCCTGTGGAGGGTCCCCTGGTCCCACGGCTCCAGTGGAGCTGCCGCAGTCGTGCCTGCGGAGGGTCCCCTGGTCCCACGGCTCCAGTGGAGCTGCCGCAGGCATTCCTGCAGATGGTCCACTGCTCCCACAGTTCCAGTGGACCTCCAGCAGGCACAGCTGTGGCAGCTCCACTGGAGCCACGGACCAGCGCCCGGGGCAGCGAAATGGCCGTGCACCTAGGGCGCTGAAAATACTAGCGCCAGTCCTGGGTAGCTGATAACCATCTGTGACATGCTGTCCTGGTTTGCTTATAACCATCTATAACACTTAGTAATCATGTCTCTGTCATGCTTTTAATAGCTATTAACCATTTATGGACCTTTTATAAACTGTTTATAAATGGAACTTAATAATAAAGTGTGACTGCCTTCTCTCATCTCTTCCCGTGAGGAGTGGGCTTTTAAACAAATCCTTATTATATTAGCAAAACTATAGCAGAGATGGATCTTGCATTACGTCTATTGGCAACTGGACAGAGACTCACTTTTCACAGGAAAGCAGGCTTTGAGACCCATCAGGTGATGGTAGCAACCAAATGTTGCCAATCTGTCTCAGATTTGAGCTTGTAAAACAGAGGAGCAAGGCAGCCTGTTACCAATCTGTTGAACAATTTAGTTGTTTTTTTCTAGAAAACTCGGTCGATAGTGTTTGATGTCACCCAAGTGGATCAAAAACACACTAAAACACTGTCCAATCAGATTATTTTTAGTGTGTATTACTGAGGGAAATACTGTATAGAAAGATATTTAAAAATAAGTGTTAGACTTGCAAGTAACTTTTCCCACCAGTAAATTGTTTGTTTTTTATTTCATCCTATCATGCTTGGAGTGAGTGTTGAAAGATGAGCAGCCAAGCAGTGGTCAGCCAGAGGGAGAAGAGCGTCATACAGCCCCCAGAATAGCAACAACAGTAAATATGGTCATTCTGTTCCTCCACTCAGACCCAGATCACATTTACAGCACGCATTGGGTCCATTGGCTACCAGACATTCAGGAGCTTTGATGAAACATTTACAAATGTAACTGCAGTTAAGAAGACCTTATTCCAGCATCAAACAAGCTGACATCAAGCAAAAGGAGGAGACGTGATCATGGGCCACAGTGTGCAGGCACCATACAGTCTATGGGGAGAAAATTTTTTAATCACCAGCTGGTTCAATGCTCCAAGATATGAACTATGTTCTTGTTCCACTCACATCTACATGGGAACTTGCTGTTATTTGCAGCTGACTCATGGCCACTGAAGTACACAGGTTTTGCGTAATGGGAAAGGTGGACTGCAAAGTGATTCTCTCTCTCTGTGACTTTCTTATGTTTTATATAATGCCTATCACAGTGGTATCAAGGTGCCTCACTTAGTGAAGTAGCAGAAAATCCCAGACTGAAAAGGTGTTTGTTTCACTGTTCTCTCATATATTTAAAAATATCCCATGAAGTAAGACATAATATTCTGCATGATCAGTGGCACACCTGGTATATGAGAAGGGGTGGTCAAGCTAGTTCAGCTGGCTGGGAAAACCCTGTTAACTTCTCAGATTTAGAAAAAGGGGATCTTTTTCAAGGATCGAAAAATGACCTCTTACTTCTGTATACAAAACTCTACTCATCATTTTCATGTGATTCCCCCAACCTGACTCTGCTGTTAACTTGTAGTTAATTTCTGTCCTAATTTCCATGCTTTGCTTACCCAAGACTATAATGCGTAAGTCAAATTCTGCGCTCATTTACACACTATCTAGCTCCTCGGAGCTATAGGGAATTGCATGTGGTAAATCTGGGCATTATTTGCCTTGTAGCTCTATGCCTATCTTCACAATTTGAAAAGCTGGTTTCATTCCTTTTGCAGCTTCTCTGCTTTGTTGGTTTCTTCTGCCCACCCACTATGTCACTTGGAGTGTTACTGAAGTAAGTTTGTTATTTCAGACACATACCAACGCCTGCTGCACTCATTTCTCCCCTACAGTCTTGTACAGGGCACAGAGTCAAGTTCATACTTTCATTTGTATCAGTTACACACACAGGATCTAAATTCATCCCTTCCTCTGTAAACCCTAATATTTTCTGTCCAATGATAACTCAATATATATTAAATAGTAAATCTGGTTGCTTTTTTACTATAATTTTCAGTTTGTTTTGGTGGAAACAATGTATTTCTCTCCTTATAGAAACCTTGCTGAGACAAACATGATAAAGGAAGTGTGTTTTCAGAGCAGCAGTCCAATGACGCTATTTAGTTAAGAAAAAATCATGCCATCATGTTACAGTCCGTGCCAAAAGAACATAGACCACTATTCAGTGCCCAGTATCCACTGCTGCCCAAAACCTTATCTTGTTCTATTTATACTTTCACAACTGAGGTCTTGTTTAAGAGCTGGTGAATATTGTATTTGTTTTTTTAAAAAAAAATGAACAAATTTGCTCCAGCTCTGGCTATATGCCTATTTTGTTTATTTGCAGAAAACATATTTTAAATTCAGATGTGAATTGACTTCTGCTAGAAGTACTTGTGTATGCTCATCCAATCAGGGAGCAGAAACAACTGACCATTCAGGACTAAGCAACGCAGCTCAAATTTCAAATGTTGACTCCTAAGTACTTGCAGAGAGCTATTTATGATCAATGGATAGATTAAAAAAAGATTAATATGCAATATAATCTTTTGAATATGGAACCACACTGAGTTGACTTCTGTAAAATTTCACTAGTTTACACAAGCTACTGATGTGATCCTATGTTTTGTAGCATTCGCTATATCTAATTAAAAAAGTTAAATCACTAAAAAATTTGAGAGAATATTTAACTGATTAAAAAGGAAGTTGCCATTTTGGTAGTCTAATGAAGAATAGCATAGAAGGAATACCGTTCCATTTGAATGTCTAACAAAACAGAATTCTAACATCTGGCTGAATAGAATGGAACTTGCATTATAACAACTTTGAAAGTCTCCTGGTTTTTTTTGTTGTTTTTATCATAGAAAATGGAACTTTTTCCCTTGAGGCCTGCATAGACAGGACCTCCTTCTGGGAAAGATCAATAACATAGCTTCAATAACAGACAATTATGGAGGTAGTCAAATAGCAAGAGGAACTCCTTAAGTGTAACAAAAGCTAATTTGTTTTTTATTTAGTAAATATTTATGTATCAAGCTAAGATATTATAATTCATCACTGTAATTTCTCTTTATTGTCATTATAAGGTTTTATGATGCACCCGTCACTGTAGTACTTGGACACGCTTTACATGGTTTGGATTTAAAGTAACAATTTTTTTCCCCAAGTATAGGAAGCAAAGAAACTTTATAGCTTCAGTATATCTATAGCGCTCCCCCGCGCTTCCAGTAGCACAAGAAAATCATAAAGCCAGTTTACCCAGCCTTTTGAGGCTTCCCCCTGTGTGGGGGAATCCTCGTGATGTAGAACTACTGTAGCATAGAGCAGTCATTGTGCCAGGATTCTGGGCTGCCTCGTGATCCATGATCACAACAGGTAGAACTTAAACACACTTTTGTCTGCACTCCTCTCCAGTCTGGCCCCATGACTCCGTGAAGCACTGCATTCTTAAAGGATAACGCTGGAAATAATCTTGCCGGTAGACTGAATGCTGGGGTTTCAGACCTGGAAGCTAGTAAAAAGTCTAAACAAAACAAAAAAAAGTTTTTACAGCTCTTTCTGAATGTAGTCAAACTCCAACATAGATTATGTATTTCTGATGAAAGCTAATTTCAGAGGCCAAGACCTGAGAATGTCTTGCTCTAAATTCAACTGGATCACAGAAGTTAGGTGTTCTGGATGAATGCTGAATGCATAAGGTTGGTCAGAGAAGAAGGTTGGTCTTTGAGGTTAAAACTGGTCCCTAAGCCATTTAGGGGTTTGGACACTGAAGAGCAACCAGCACCTTTAATTTCAGGTTAACTGGCAGCCAGTGCAGAGCACAGTGATACTAGGCATTCACTGATTCACTCTGCTCAGAAGGTGAGTAGGGATCTTTGAAGGAGCTGAAGCTTCTCTGGCCTTATTGGTTTAATTTGTCTTGTTAATTTTCAACCCCTAGGCACAATGGGGCATCCAAGAAATTAATTAAAAGGGTATTTGGTTGTGCTTAAGTGTTGGTCAGTAACAGTTCATTACTTTATTATTATGGTCTTTGCCCAGGCCATTAATATTATTTAAATATAGCTTTTTATTAAAAAGCTTTGACTCATTCAATCTTTATTATGTTCAGTCTTTGGAGTAAAGTTCAGAGAGTGAGCCCTGGAATGTAGCATTGGGTTTTAAAAATGTGTAAGTTTCCACTGTGGCATCTTTCTAGCCTTCACCGATGTGCATGAAAAACTGACCATGTATATATTGCAGGTGCAAAAACATGCAGGTATTAGACTATTGTCAAACTTGCAAATGCAGTTCCATACTTATAGCATGCTCAAGTGTATTTGCACCTATCAGCAACCAAAATGTGGGCATTGTGTCCTGTGGTTAGAGCAGGAGCCAAGGTCAGAGCTAGGGTTGCCAGGCATCTGGTTTTCAACTGGAACATCTGGTCATAAGGGGACGCTGGTGGCTCTGGTTAGCACTGCTGACCGGTCCATTAAAAGTCCATTCGGTGGCGCAGCAGGGCTGAGGCAGGCTCCCTGCCTGCCCTGGCTCTTCCCAACTCCTCGGAAGCAGCTGGCTTGTCTGGCCCCTAGGCACAGCGGCAATCAGAGAAGCTCTGAGTGCTGCCCCTGCCCTCAACTCCTGTTGGCTGGGAACCATGGCCAGTGGGAGTTGCAGGGGCAGCATCTGCAGGTGTGGGCAGCGCACACCGCGCAGAGCTGCCTGGCCAGGCCTCCACCCAGGGGCTGGACATCCTGGCCACTTCCAGGAGCAGTGCGGAGCCAGGGCATGCAAGGAGCCTGCCTCAGGCCTACTGTGCCCCTGACCGAGAACCACCTGAGGTCAGCCGGAGCCCACAGCCCAAGCCCCCTGCCCCAGATCAGAATCCCCTCCTGCACCCAAACTCCATCCCAGAGTCTGCACCTTGCACCCCCTCCCACACTCCAGACCCCTTGGCCCTAGCCTGGAGCCCTCTTTTGCACCCCAAAGCTCTCATCCTCAGCCCTACTCCAGAGTCCACACCCCCAACCGGAGCCTGCACCATCTCCCACACCTCAACCCCCATTGGGGGCTGTGGGAAGCAGTATGGGCTAAGGGATGTGCTGGCCACTGCTTCCCACATGCACCATTGGCCTGGAATGGTGAACTGCAGCCAGTGGGGGCTGCAATTGGCTGAACCTGCAGATGCTGCAGGTAAACAAACTGTTTCGGCCTGCCAGCAGATTTCCCTGATGGGCCGTGTACCATATTAATGTCAAATTTATCATATATGATGGTGTACTGGCCCCGCATTCACATGGAAGAGATTAAAGCAGTGGTCTTAGCAGCAGAAGCCACGCCCCCCCCCCATCCTGCTGGGCATGCTCCAACTGCTGCTGTGGTATAAAAGAGAACAGCCTAGGGCAGCCCTACTGAATTTGGCCATTAGATCGCACTTCCCTGCAGCCAAGAGGAGCCCTACTGACTCTGGCCATTAGGCCGCAGCTCCCTGCAGTCCAGGGGAGTCCTATTGACTCTGGCCAGTGGGTCGCACTTCCCTGCAACCAGGGGGAGTCCTACTGACTTTGGCTGTTGGGCTGTGCTTCCCTGCAGTCCAGGGGAATCCTATTGGCTTTAACTGTAGGCTTGCCATGTCCTGGCCCTACCCCCAAGGGGATGGGGTGTACTGGCCCCGCAACACATGGTGGAGAGTGCGGACAATGGGACCTACTAACGGGACTTGAGTGAAGGGAGATTGCCCGAAGCCAGCACAGAGTTCCCCATCTTGGTAACTGCTGCAAAGCAAGATGGAGAGAGACAAACCATTGAAGTGGTTGTTAGAGAACCAACAACTACAGGCGACTCAGCAGCAGCAGTACGAAGCACAACTGATGCAGCAGATCACTGCCCAGCAGAGAAACTTGTGGTCCCCGTAAGGGTGAACAGGATGCTGACACAGGCCCTGGTAGACATCGGATGCAGCCAGACCCTCATCCTAAAAGAGGCCGGGCTCATGGCAAACTGAGCCAAGTGTCACCTTGGCCAACGGGAGGTGACATACCTGGGGTACGCAGTGGGAAGCTGAAGCCTCTAGTAGATAAGGTACAAACCCTAAGGAACTGGCCAGGCCCAGGACAAAGAGGCAGATGAGGCAGTTCCTAGGACTGGTGGGGTACTATCGCTGGTCCATACCTGATTTTGCAGTGCTAGCAGCCCTTCTCTCAGACCTGATCAAGAACTTGCAACCACAGAAGGAATGGTGGTCTGAAAGATATGAGGTGGCCTTCCAGACACTGAAGGAAAGGCTAGCCCCAACTTTACTAGACCCTTTGTCCTACAGACAGATGCCTCACAAATTACAGATGCCTCACAATCTGGACTCGGGGCCATCCTTTCACAAGAAACTGATGGGGAAGAACACCCAGTCCTATACCTAAGTTGGAAACTGTTCCCCAGGAAGACTCAATCATTGAGAAAGAGGCACTAGCCAAGAAGTGGGCAGTGGAGGCTGGCATTATTACTTATTGGGGAACCCATTCCATCTAATTACAGAACCTATTACCACTACCAGGGCCCTGTGCTGGGACCTGGTGGAGCAGGGAGAGCCTGGGTCCTCCTGCCTGGCTTCCCCCTTGGGGCGCAGGCCACCAAACCATCTCCCATTGACTGATCATCAGGCCAGGCTTCCCCGCAGCCAAGGGGAGACCCACTGACTTTGGCCATTAGGTCATGCTTCCCTGCAGTCCAGGGTAGTCTATTGACTTTAAGTGATGGCCTACCACGCCCTTGCCCCACC
The DNA here is from genome assembly GCF_025201925.1 of Gopherus flavomarginatus. Lineage (NCBI taxonomy): Eukaryota > Metazoa > Chordata > Testudines > Testudinidae > Gopherus > Gopherus flavomarginatus. The sequence goes on from NC_066618.1 coordinate 243,656,367, forward strand.
CCTAGGGGATGAGGTGTATTGGCCCCGCTACACCATATTAATCCATTTGTTCAATTATTCTTTATTAACTTTGGGAAGCGATTAATAGATTTTAAAGGGTCCATTAGATCATCTAGTCTGACCTCCTGTATAACACAGACCATTACATTTCACCCAGTGAGCCCAGTAACTTGTGTTTAATTGAAGCATATGTTCCAAAAACGCACCCAGTCTTGATCTGAAGATTTCAAAAGGTGGAAAATCCATCATTTCTCTTGGTAGTTTGTTCTAATGATTAATCATCCTCCCTGTTAAGTTTTTCTGGCTTTAACTTCCAGTTAATGGTTCTTGTTATGCCTTTCTCTACCAGGTTGAATTGCCCTTCAGAACTTAGTATTTCTCCCTGTGAAGGTATTCATATGGCATAATCAAGTTACCTCTTGATCTCTCTTTTGATATGCTAAATCAGCTCAGAATAGGCTTGCCAACTTTTAAATAGCAGAAAACCGAACAATCTTGCCCTGCCCCTGCCCTATCCCTACTCCAAGGCCCTGCCCCCAACTCACTCCATCCCCTCTCCCTCTGTTGCTTGCTCTCCCCAACCCTCGCTCACTCACTTATTTTCCCTGGGCTAGGGCAGGGGTGAGGTGTGGGAGGGGATGAGGGCTCCAGCTGGAGGTGCAGGTTTTGGGGTGGGCCAGGGATGAGAGGTTTGGACTGCAGGAGGGGGCTCCAGGCTGGGGCAAGGGGCTGTGGTGTGGGAGTGGGTGCGGGCTCTGGGAGGCAGTTTGGGTGAAGGAGGGGACTCAGCGCTGGGGCAGGGTGTTGGAATGCAGGAGGGGCTTCGGGCTGAAAGCTCCAGGAGGCGCTGACCTCAGGTGACTCCCGGGAAGTGATGACATGTCTCTCCAGCTCCTAGGCAGAGGTGTGGCCAGAGAAAGGCACTGGCCGAATCCCCCCAGCTCCAAGCACTGTGCTTTGGGAAAATACTGTCTTGCACTGCTCAAGGCAAGCAGTGTAAATTTATTAACTGGTTCACCACTTCATCAGTGGAAAGTGGCCATATACCAGCCTATGCAAAACCTGAGCGGATTTGCCACACACTTCATACAAATCCACTAGTAAAGATAAACAGTTAAACAAATGTATTGACTATAAAAGATTGATATTAAGTGATAGGCATAAAGTTAGAGTTAGTTACCAAAAGAAATAATATAGAAGTACGCAGTCTAAGCTCTCAACCCTGTTAGACTGGGCAGCAACTAGATTAAGCAGTTTTTCTAACCCCACGGGATATTGCAGTCCTTAATATACAAATTTGTCCCTTAAATCTGGGCCAGTCTCCTCCGCTGGAGTCTTCAGTCTTCTTCTCAGTGTCTTTATTGCTTGCAGCATAGGTGGGGTAGGAGAAAGGCCCTGCATGTGGCCACTGTGTCTGTTTTATATCTTCAGTCCATGTGCTTGGAAAACACAAGTCCAGGTATGTCTGGATGAGCATTGCTGAGTGTCTAGGCAAGGCTAAGCAATTCCCCTGGTGTGGCCTCATGCAGGTGAGTCATTGAACTGTAGCTTCGTTGCTGGAAAATGGTTGTTGATGGGTTGTTTGTCACCCCACCTGGGTGTTGGTTACTTTCTTTGCTGTTGCATCTGGGGAACTAATATCTGGCTGATCCCCCCACTTACAGCATGTTTTAGTGACAACAATACAACACAATTCTCATAACATCATATGTATTAATAGTATACATATATAGATAGAGAAATGACTTTTAGCAGATTATAACCTTTCCCCTGATACCTTACAAAGCATGCGTTATATGTAAGATCATGATTATATAAAAATGAAGAATATGGGGGTTACAGGACGCTCCCCCAAGGTATAGAATGTCACACTGTGGTAATGAGCATGTAAGTTATTAGACAAATAGCAGTAGGGTGGAAGCAATAGAAATGTCTCAAACGGATTCGGGGATCCAGATTTTATATTGCATTGGGGGTCAATATTGTCAGGATTAATAGCTAAAAAAATTTCATTGGTGCAAATTTTTTGAAAGAAAATGGTTGCAGGGGTGCATTGGTAGAAAAATGCCCTTATTGTTTTTTTTATAAACAAAAACTTTCATGCACAAAAAAATCTCAGCTTTTAAAAAAATTGCCAAAAGGTTCAAAACATTTTTATCTATTTTCACTGAAAACTTTAAAATCATTATCAAATCAGTTATTGAAATGTTTTGTTTACCAAAAAAATTGTTTGGTAAATAAAAATTGTTGATACCAGTTTTGGTAACATTTTCAATAAAAATTATAATAAAAAGATTTAATGAAACATTTTGAAAATGCCAAAAATTGGATCCATATCAAATTCTGAGAAATGGAAACCCCTTCAATTTTGAATGTGTTCATAATTTTCCCCTCTCTCTTTTAAAGTATTTGCAAGTTAGAGAATATACTTGAGATACTGTGTAACATCTTGCAAAATTGTATCTATCCTCTGTGAGCTCCCCGCTCAGTGCCATGTATGGCCACCACCATCTTTGACAGGCACAAAAAGCAATGGGGCCCAGCAAAAAGGCTACTTGTGCTTATCACTGAGCTGCTACAAGGAGCCACCAGAAGGGGAAATGGACTGCTAAAGGATCTTTGGCTAGGGAGAGAAGCCTTGTAAAAACCCTAAAATTTCAGCTTGTTTGTGTGCATGTTGGCAAAAAGTGACAGAACTGGGGCAGGCATGAATGAAGTCGTTTGGGGGACTGAGTAGGGAGACTGAAGAATATGGGTCAGATTGTGCCACTAAAGACTTGTCTATACTGAGAAATTAATTCAGATTAAGGTAGGGTGTGAATTTCAAGCAGAATAGCTATTCCTGACTAACTTTCTGTGTAGACACTCTTATTCTGGAATAAAAGCATCCACACAAGAATTTAATCTGGGTAGTTAATCAGGAATAACTCAGTGAAGACAAACCTTAAGACACCTGTGTGGATTGGGGCTAATGTGAAGCTGTACCATTCCAGGGAAGCTCTGGGACACAATTCCTCCCTCAGTTCTCTGACATGAAGTCAGAGTGAGCGGGGCACACCATCTTTCCCAAGGGTGAGCACTGCTACTTTTCCATATCTTCATGAGGCATCAATCCTTTTGCATCTCTCCTTGCTCCTCTGGTTGTTCCTCAAATGCTTGGTTTGTGTTTGTACCTAGCCCTTGTGTGGGGAAAGGCATAAACCTCCTGGTGCTCTTCTCCACTTCGTCCCCTCCAGTTGCACAAAAAGAAGGGATATTATGGTCATATATGTGATAAGAGAACCAAAAAGGAGAAGAAGGAGGGGGGAACGCACAGCAAAGGTAGAGCGACAAAGCTAAAGGAAAAGGGATGGAACAAACAGAGGAGGCATAAGAGAGGACAGAGGTGAAGAACATGATTGAGATAAGAAGAAAGCATGGGGAGTATGTGGAAAAGATGAGATGAGGAGGCTAGTGGGAATAAAAGAGATGCCCCAAAAAGCGAGGTAGTGCGACGTGGCGGAGAGTTTGCATTAGACCACAATTCAAGAGACCTGGATTTTAATCCCAGTTCTTCCACTCCTGTGTGGCATAACCTTGGGCAAGCCTTTGTTTGTCTCATCTATTTCGATTGTAAATGGCCTCTCATTATGTGTTTGTACAATGCCTAACACAATGGGGCCTGTAGTGCTATTTTAATGTGAATAATAATAATAAGAGACAAGATAGAAAAACAGGAAGAACACAAGACAGATAGTAGGTACAGAAGAAATTAAGAGATGGGGAAAATTCATTCTGTCATAAGGATAGAAAGGCTGTCTAATCAGGAGTTGATTTGGCATGATGTAATTCAGGAATAATAGGGAAGGATAAATTCTTTAGAACTATTTTTGTTTCTAGCTAGTCGTGACATTTGAGTTTCTTTGTTTTATTTGACATTGATCTACTACATTTTTAAATGCTATTTTTAACAAGTGCTGGATTCACTTTGTATTGAAATCAATGGGTGTTTTCCCACCTGACTTCAACTGGAATTAAGACAGGCCTTAAGGATCTGATCTAAAGTCCATTGAAGTCAATCGGAGTCCTCCCACTGACTTCAATAGGCTTTGGGTCAAACACTAAAGGAGTTTCTCTATTAGTACTTAGTAACAAGCTCTTATTCCAACTGGAAGGAAACATGGTCCCTTGCACACTTACTGTTATTTTTATTATGGCAGTGCCTAGGGGGGCAGGCAGTGTGCAAATGTAATAAGGCATTCCCTACTCCAAGGATCTTGCACTTGAAGTATAAGATCAGAGGCAACAGGTAGATACAACAAAAACATGTGGGGAGCACAGGGTCACTAAGATGTTTATCATAGAATATTAGGATTGGAAGAGACCTCAGGAGGTCATCTAGTCCAATCCCCTGTTCAAAGCAGGACCAACACCAACTAAATCATTCCAGCCAAGCCTTTGTCAAGCCGAGCCTTAAAAACCTCTAAGGATGGAGATTCCACCAACTCCCTAGGAACCCATTTCAGTACTTCACCCCCCTTCTAGTGAAATAGTGTTTCCTAGTAGCCAACCTAGACCTCCCCCACAGCAACTTGAGACCATTGCTTCTTGTTCTGTTGTCTGCCACCACTGAGAACAGCCTAGCTCCATCCTCTTTGAAACCCCCCTTTAGGTAGTTAAAGGGTGCTATCAAATCCACCCTCACTCTTCTCTTCTGCAGACTAAATAATCCCAGTTCCCATAGCCTCTCCTCATAAGTCATGTGCCCCAGACCCCTAATCATTTTCGTTGCCCTCCACTGGCCTCTTTTTCCAATTTGTCCACATCCCTTCTGTAGTGGGGGGACCAAAATTGGACACAATACTCCAAGTGTGGTCTCACCATTGCCGAATAGAGGGGAATAATCACTTCCCTCGATCTGCTGGCATTGCTCCTACTAATACAACCCAATATGAGGTTGGCCTTCTTGGCAACAAGGACACACTGCTGAGTCATATCCAGCCTCTCATCCACTGTAATCCCCTGGTCCTTTTCTGCAGAAGTGCTGCTTAGCCAATTGGTCCCCAACCTGTAGCAGTGCATGGGATTCTTTCTTTCTAAGTGCAGACTCTGCACTTTCCTTGTGAACCTCATCAGATTTCTTTTGGCCCAATCCTCTAATTTGTCTAGGTCACTCTGGCCCCTGTCCCTACCCTCCAGCGTATCTATTTCTTCCCCCAGCTTAGTGTCACCTGAGAACTTGCTGAGGGTGCAATTAATCCCATCATTCAGATCATTAATAAAGATGTTGAACAAAACTGGCCCCAGGACCGACCCCTGGGGCCCTCTGCTTGATATCATCTGCTAACTAGACATCGAGCTTTTGATCACTACCCATCAAGCCCAACAATCTAGCCATCTTTCTATCCACCTTATAGTTCATTCATCCAATCCATACTTTTTTAACTTGCTGGCAAGAATACTGTGGGAGACCGTATCAAAAGCTTTGCTAAAGTCAAGATATATCACCTTCACCGCTTTCCCTATATCCACAGAACCAGTTAATTCATCATAGAAGGCAATCAGGTTGGTCAGGCATGACTTGCTCTTGGTGAATCCATGTTGACTGTTCCTGTTTATCTTCCTTTCCTCCAAGTGCTTCAAAATGGATTCCTTGAGTACCCACTCCATGATTTTGCCAGGGACCTGAAGTGAGGCTGACTAGTCTGTAGTTCTCTTTCTTCCTTTTTTAAAATATGCACACTATATTTGCCTTTTTCCAATCATCTGGGAACTCCCCCAATCACCATGAATTTTCTAAGATCATGGCCAATGGCTCTGATATCACATCAGCCAACTCTCTCAGCACCTTTGGATGCATTAGATCTGGACCCATGGACTTGTGCAAGTCCAGCTTTTCTAAATAGTCCTTAACCTGTTCTTTCACTACTGAGAGCTGCTCACCTCCACCCCATACTATGTTGCCCAGTGCAGCAGTCTGGGAGCTGACCTTGTCTCTGAAGACCGAGGCAAAAAAAGCACTGAGTACTTCATCTTTTTCCACATCATCTGTCACTATGCTGCCTCCCTCATTCAGTAAGGGTCCCACACTTTCCCTGATCATCATCTTGTTGCTAACATACCTGTAGAAACCCTTCTTGCTACCCTTCACATCCATTGCTAGCTGCAACTCCAATGGTGCCTTGGCCTTCCTGATAACACTCCATGCATGCTTTAGCAATATTTTTATACTCCTCCCTAGTTATCTGTCCAAATTTCCACTTCCTGTAAGCTTCCTTTTTGAGTTTAAGCTCACCGAAGATTTCACTGTTAAGCCAAGCTGGTTACCTGCCATATTGCTATTCTCTCTGCACTTCAGGATGGTTTGTTCCTGCACCCTCAATAAGGCTCCTTTAAAATACCTCCAGCTCTCCTGGACTCCTTGCCCCCTCATATTAGCCTTTCAGAGGATCCTGCCCATCAGTTCCCTAAGGAAGTCTAAGTCTGTTTTTCTGAAGTCTAGGGACCATATTTTGCTACTGTCCTTTCTTCCTTTTGTCAGGATCCTGAACTCAACCAACTCATGGTCACTGCTGCCTAGGTTGCCAACCACTTCTACTTCCCTTACCAATTCTTCCCTGTTTGTAAGCAGCAGGTCAAGAGGAGCACAGCCCCTAGCTGGTTCCTCCAGCACTTGTACCAGGAAGTTGTTCCCAACATTCTCCAAAAGCTTCCTGGGTTGTCTGTGCATTGCTGTATTGCTCTCCCAGCAGATGTCAGGGTGATTTGAAGTCCCCCATTAGAACCAGGGCCTGTGACCTGGAAACTTCAGTTAGTTGTCCGAAGAAAGCCTCGTCTACCTCATCTTTGTGATCCGGTTGGGCCTATAGCACACTCCACCATGACATCACCCTTGTTGCTCTCGCCTCTAAACTTAACCCAAAGACTCTCAGCAGGCTTTTCTCCAGTTTCAAACTGGAACTCTGAGCAATCATACCACTCTCTTACATATAATGCAACTCCTCCACCTTTCCTCCCATACCTGTCCTTCCTGAACAGTTTATACCCATCCATGACAATGCTCCAGTCATGTGAACTGCCCCAGCAAGTTTCTGTTATTCCAATCACATCATAGTTCCTTGATTGTGATGTGATTATATATAAAATATATATAAGTATAATAAGCAATAGTCAAATTAACTTGAAATTCACCTGAAAACACTTAAGCACACATTTAGTTTATTCACGTGAGTCGTCCCACTGAAATTAATGTGAGTAAATTTAAATAGGGGCATCGGTGTTTGCAAAACTGAACCTTAGGTCTCAATAAGTTTTTTTTTCTTCTTCACTAAAAGAAGTACCAAGCCCCCTAGCTAGTGTATTACATATGCACAGTGAAGCAGTGTGATAAGTGCATTTTTAAAAACAAACAAACAAAAAAAATTATGTCCTGGAGTGGGACATGGGTTAAGATTCCTACTAGTTAGCTTTGGGTTTGATCACATGTGTTAGTTGCTACAGTCTGGAGGCATAGTTGGGATCAAAGATTATTTGCGGAGAGAAGATCAGATAAAGTCTGAATAATAATGCCTGAATTTTAAGGCTTCTAGTAGAGCCCCTTGGACCTCATTCAGCTGATCTATTTTCACATTTGATTAGAAATCTACCCCTTCCTGCTACTTCATTCTAATAGTCAAAACTGTTGAAGGTTTGATGGCATTAGGACAGTTGAATGTTTCATTTTTAATAAACATCAGAAAAGTAGGGAAGTTTGGAGCTCCTAGTAATTTTTTTGTTTTTAAATTGTTTAGATTTTTATTAGTAGTATCTTCACAATCACAGAGGGTAGTTTTCTGAGGAGAAATTCAATTTTTAAAGAGTTGTTGGAAATACTGACATTTGAAATCCCTTTGTGTAGTAAAGGGCAGGAATTGTGCATTTGGAGAATGTAGGGTAGAGTTCTGAACAGTACATGTCTGAAGGGAATTGGATAAGATACTGCAAGCAGCTCAGTAAGTAAGACAGAAAATTCAGTTTACTGAAACACATGCACATATGTATTGGGCTGGGTGTAAAATAGTAATTCAGTACTTTACGCTTTTATACGAGATTTCTTCCAAGTATTTTCCAAAGGCTATACAAGTTTTATGTAGTTTAGCCTACCTACACTGTTTTACACATGGGTAAACTGAAGCACAGATAGGCTGAATTGTAGTTATACTTTGATGTGTGGCTATTAAAATGTTGTATGCAGTGTTGTATGTTTCTTGTCTCTCAGTAGTTTTCAATATGAATTTGTTCAGTTTACAGTCAAAAGATATTTATTCTATCAACACTGCAATCTCTCCCTGGGATCTGAAAGTCATGCTGTGTTCTTTCTGGCTAATGCGTCATCACCAGTAATACAGACTGTGCAACTGGAACTTAGCTGCTGAATTGTAGTTATACTTTGATGTGTGGCTATTAAAATGTTGTATGCAGTGTTGTATGTTTCTTGTCTCTCAATAGTTTTCAATATGAATTTGTTCAGTTTACAGTCAAAAGATATTTATTCTATCAACACTGCAATCTCTCCCTGGGATCTGAAAGTCATGCTGTGTTCTTTCTGGCTAATGCGTCATCACCAGTAATACAGACTGTGCAACTGGAACTTAGCTGCTGATGATGAGTGATCCAGAATAGAATCCAGCTTGTTTTCCTATAGCTGTATTAGCTACTGCATCATCATCACTAATTCAGATTCTGCAACTCGAACAGAATCAACGATTCACCTAATGATGTATGAGTCGGAATAGCATCCAGCTAATCTTCCTCTGCCCAGGGGTGGCTCTAGGTATTTTGCCACCCCAAGCACGGCAGGCAGGCTGCCTTCGGCGGCTTGCCTGCTTGAGTTCCCCGGTCCTGCGGATTCGGCAGCATGCCTACAGGAGGTCCGCTGAAGCCGCGGTACCAGCGGACCCTCCGCAGGCATGCCGCCGAAGGCAGCCTGCCTGCTGCCCTTGGGGCGACCAGCAGAGCGCCCCCCATGGCTTGCTGCCCCAGACACGCTCTTGGTGTGCTGGTGCCTGGAGCCGCCCCTGCCTGTACCTGTATTGGCTCTGCAGTTCTGTCTGGCGTGAAAAAGTAGCTAAAGCTTATTTTTATCTGTAAAATAATCAAATCTGACTCTGAATACACATGGGAACTGATCTGCGGAGTAAGAAATTGCCATTTTTACATAGAGTGATCACCCTTCTGACTATCAGAGTAATCAGCCATGTTAGTCTGGATCTGTAAAAAGTGACAAAGAGTCCTGTGGCAAAGAGTCCTTTGTTGCTTTCTTCTGACTATATGTCTTCTGGCCAAATCAAAAAGCAAGTGGCAGAATTGTCTCATGATCTGGATATGTGCCCAGCTGTTCCTTTATGTACTTAGGTACATATCCAGTGTATATAAAAGTATCTGCAATGAATTATGAAGAATAATTTTATGATCAACAATGTGGGCTTTCTGGAGATGTCTCTTGGCAAATAAACTTGGATTAAAGGGGCAGCAGCAGGATGCCTGTCTTAGAGAAGAGGGCTTTCCAAGATGTTCCGAATGTCTTTCTGCTTTTAGTTCTCTTGATGGAACATATTTGTGCATTTGAAGATTTTTTTAAAAAGTGGAGAGGAAAAAGCTCATGGATGATCCCGTAAGGATCAGAAAAAATATTGATAATACCTCATTCTTTTTACATTTTTCCGAAGAACTAGATGATGCCAGCATTTTGTCACATTTTTAGCTAAAAGGGGACCTCTTGTGGTTATTCAGAGAAATATCTTTATACAAGCTCATGGAAATTAATTTCAGTACAACCACAGCTCACCCCAACTGGATCTGTTCCCAGGGTTCTGAGCTCAGTATTCCTGTGAAATAGTTCTGAGTTGGAAAACTGTCCTGGTTATTGATATGCAAATCAGCAGGCCAAGCACCCCACCAAGTTTCAGAATCCCTGTCTCTTGTGTTCCACCATAAAAAAAACTTTTGAACTTGAGTACTGTTTAACCAGGCCAACTGTGGAAAAACGGGTATGTTGGTGCTAAATTTCTGTCAGAAAAAAAAAAATAGTGGGTGCTTAGCACCCACCAGCCACCTTCTGAGCAGCTGTTTGGCAGGCCCCACCGATCAGCTTCTCCCCCAAACTCCCCAGTGCCTCCTGCCCACTGCCAACCAGCTGTTCGGCATCAGGCAGGAGGCACTGGGGATGGGGAGGAACAGGGATGGGAAGAGGAAGAGCAGAGTGGGTCACGCTTGGAGGAGGGAGCGGAGCAGGGGTTGGAAAAGGTGGGGTGGGGCAGACCCTCAGGGAGGGGGCATAGTGGGGGCAGGAAGAGGCAGAGTGAGTGTGGGGCCTTGGGGTTAAGGGGTGGAGTGGGGCAGAGCCTCGAGGTAGAGCAGTGATGCAGCACTTCCTGGGGAAAGCTGAAAGTCGGCACTTGTGGCTGGTTTCTTAAATCTAGAAAAAAATTGAAAAGTTTGAATGTGCTTGTGGATACACTGAGCTTGTTAAGAAAACCAGAAGTGGTGGGGATTAGTTTCCTCACTTTGCCTCCTGTCTTTTGTCATACTTGGGTGTGGGTGTATGTCTGTAGGATGAAACAGGAATTTTCTAGAATACACTTCTGGTGCCCAAACACATAAAAATGGCAAACAGATTGTATTTTTCAGATAATACTATAAAAATTTCTGTAAGAAGCTCTAAAATCACTTTATAAACATAAGTGAATTAGACTTAGGTAGGAAAGTATTATCCACCGCCATTTTACAGATGGGGAAATGGAGGCACAGACAAATTAAGTGTGTTACTCAAGGACACACAAGAAGTTTATGGCAAAGATAGGAACAGAACCAAGATTACTAGACTCCGAGGTTTCTGTGTTAGCCCTGTCATAAACAGATAGCTAAGGGTTAATGTCTCTTTCACCTATAAAAGGGTTAACAAACAGTTACCTGAAACACCTGACCAGAGGACCAATCAGGAAACAAGACTTTTTCAAATCTGGGTGGACGGAAGTTTGGGTGTGAGTTCATTGTTCTTTGTCTTGGGTCTGTGCCCTCTCGGCTCTGAGAGTCATTTTTCTATCTCCAGGCTTTCTAATCTTCTGTTTCCAAGTTGTAAGTACAAGGATAGTAAGACAATAGGTTTATATTGTTTTTTTTGTATTTACATGTGTGTAGTTGCTGGAATGTGTTAAATTGTATTCTTTTTGGATAAGGCTGTTTATTCATTTTTTTCCTTTAAGCAATTGACCCTGTATATTGTCACCTTAATACAGAGACCATTTTATGTCCTTTTTCTTTCTTTTATATAAAGCTTTCTTTTTAAGACCTGTTTGAGTGTTTTTCACTGGTTAAGGCTAAGAAACGAGGGAAGGGGGAAAGTTTCTTTGTGTTAGATTTACTAAGCCTGACTTTGCATACCCTCTGGGTGAGGGGGGAGAGAGGTTAGATTTCTCGGTACTTGTGTTTCAAGGATTCACGGAGCTTGAATCTGTATATCTCTCCAGGAACCCAGGGAGGGAACACCTGGAGGGGAAGAGGGAGAAGGGAAGTGAGTTATTTCCCTTTGTGGTGAGACTCAAGGAATCTGGGTCTTGGGGTCCCCTGGGAAGGTTTTGGGGAGACCACAGTGAGCTAGGCACTGTATAATTCCTGGCTGCTGGCAGCAATTACCAGGTCCAAGCTGGTAACTAAGCTTGGAGGTTTCATGCTAACACCCATATTTTGGACGCTAAGGTCCAGATCTGGGAAGAAATGTTATGACATGGTGTGCAGCGTTGTTGGAAAGATAGAATCCAGAAGCCAGTAGGAATATTATATATTTCTTTTCTCTGCTAGGGACTTTTAAGCAGAGAGGGTTTGGTTTTAAAAGGAACCAGAGAGAAATTTTTTTTTTCTGTTCTCTCCTGGCAGTAGCTTGCATATTAAGCAAGGAACTATTAAGAGTCTTTTGTTATACTATAGCATTCTGATTGAGAGTTAAGTACCCAGCACAACACACATGCAAATAAAGTGGTTTTTCTGGTTTACTTTACATTTAAAAGATTAGCTAGAAAAAAAAAAGGCACTGTTGCTAGGCAAACCCCAGGAGACAACAGAGCCAGCAGTTCAGACAATAAACACCGGAGGGCACCCCAACACAAGAAAACAGGAACCATGACTTCTAAGGCAAAAATGGAGGTTGAGAAACAAATCAAAGACGCCGAGCACAGGCGAGATATGGAAAAAAAACTACAAGAGATGGAGCTGAGAGAAAGAGAAAAAGAGGCTACTCACAGGAGAGAGTTGGAACTCCTGAGGGAAACCCACCGGCAGGCCCTGGAATTAGAAAATGCTAAGCAACAAAACACAGCCAATCCTAACAACCCTTCGCCAATACTTGTTCCACAGCACAGGAAATTTCCCGCCTACAAGGCAGCTGATGACACCGAGGCCTTCTTGGAAAATTTTGAAAGAGCCTGTCTTGGGTACAGCATCTCTGAAGACCAGTACATGGTAGAGTTGAGGCCACAGCTCAGTGGACCTTTAGCAGAGGTGGCAGCTGAAATGCCTAAGGAGAAAATGAACGACTATAAACTTTTTCAAACCAAGGCCAGATACAGAATGGGGATAACCCCGGATCATGCCCGTCGGCGTTTCAGAACCCAAAAGTGGAAACCAGATGTGTCATTTCCCAGACACACCTACTACGTTGGGAAAAATTATGAGGCCTGGATATCAGGAAACAATGATAAATCATTGGACGAACTGCACGTCCTCATACAAATAGAGCAGTTCTTGGATGGTGTTCCTGAGGACATAACACGGTACATACTAGATGGAAAACCCAAAAATCTCACCGAGGTGGGGGAGATTGGAGCCAAATGGATGGAAGTGGCAGAAAGCAAGAAAGCTACTGTAATGAATACCCCAGGGGGCACACCGACAATAAACCCTACAACCGAGGGCAACCCAAGACCCCTCCTACAACCCAAGAAAAGCCACAGACACCCTATGCTTCCACCTCCCCAGTCTCCAGTAACCCACCTCAACCCAGTGACCAGTCAGCTGGAAGATGCTTTAAGTGTAATGAACTGGGACATATCAAGGCCAACTGCCCAAAGAACGCCAACCAAGTGCAGTTCATTACACCACCATCACACCAAAGATCCCCAGGCCCAGATGCCTCTCAAATACCCTTGGAGCGAAGGGAAAATTTTGAGAGTGGGCATAAAGAAGGTTACTGCGTGGAGAGACACGGGGGCACAAGTGTCAGCTATCCACCAATCCTTCGTAGACCCCTAATTCATCAAACCAAAGGCCCAAGTGACAATTTACCCCTTCATGTCACAAGCTGTAGACTTGCCTACAGCGGAACTGCCTGTCCAGTACAAAGGCTGGTCAGGAATGTGGACTTTTGCAGTCTATGACAATTATTCCATCCCCATGCTACTGGGGGAAGACTTGGCCAACCAGGTGTAGCGGGCCAAGAGAGTGGGAATGGTTACACGCAGCCAAACCAGGCAAGCTTCCAGACCCATTCCTGTTCCTGAGCCATCCACAGGGGCCCCGTCTGTGTTACCAGAGACCCAGAAAGAGGTAGTGGACCCGGATCCCATGCCAACAACAGAAACAGCCACAGTGCTTCCAGTCCCAGACCAGGAACTGGGAAAGCAGCCAGCACCAGAACCGTTGCCAGCACTGACAGTGCTTGCAAATCCATCTTCAACCCCAACACCAGAGGGCGCCAGCGAGCCTGAACTGGCAGAAGCAGCAGACAACCATACCCAAGAGGCTGGGTGGCAGCAATTACCAGGTCCAAGCTGGTAACTAAGCTTGGAGGTTTTCATGCTAACACCCATATTTTGGACGCTAAGGTCCAGATCTAACACCTATATTTTGGACGCTAAGGTCCAGATCTGGGAAGAAATGTTATGACAAGCCCTAAAATCATGTAGGCTCATCATACATGTCATGCATATCTTTAATTCTCTTAACACAGGAATATCTATTATTTATAGACTTTAAGGCCAGAAGGAACTATCATGGTCATTTAGGCTGACCTCCTGCACATTGCAGATCACAGAACCTCACCCACCCACTCCTATAATAGGCCCATAACCTCTTTTTGAGTTACTGAAATCCTAAAATCTTGATTTAAAGACCCCAAGTTACAGAGAATCCCCAGTTTACTCTAGTTCAAACCAGCAAGTGACCCATGCCTCATGATGGTGAAACCCCCCATGATCCTCCCAATCTGACTTGGGAAAAAATTCCTTCCCAATCCCAAATATGGCACTCTGAGCACATGGGCCGCCAGCCAGACACCAGGAAAAGAATTCTCTGTAGTAAGTCAGAACCCTCCCTCTCTAGTGTCCCATCTCTGGCCATTGGACATATTTGCTAATGGCAGTCATGGATGGGCCATATGCCACTGCAGCAATCTAATCATCCCATCTACTCCATAAACTTATCAAGCTCAGTCTTAAAACAAGTTACGTTTTTTGCCGCCACTACTTCCCTTAGAAGGCTGTTCCAGGACTTCACTGCTCTGAAGTCTAGACCTTAGTTTAATTTCAAGCCTAAACTTACTGGTGGCTAGTTTGTATCAATTTTTTCTTGTGCCAGCATTTTCTCTTAATTTAAACAACATCTCTCCCTCCCTGTTGCTTATCCCTGTAATATATTTATAGAGAGCAAACACATCTTCCCTCAGCTGTCATTTTGTTAGGTTAAACAAGCCAGTCTCCTTAAGTCTCTTCTCATAATGGAGTCTCAGTTGCTCTGGTCATCCTAGTAGCTCTTCTCTGCACCTGTTCCAGTTTGAATTAATCTTTCTTAAACATGGGAGACCAGGATTGCACACAGTATTCCAGGTGAGGTCTCACCAGTGCCTTGGACAATGGTAATAATACTTCCCTATCTCTACTGGAAATCCCTCATTTGGTTCATCCTAGGATTGCATTAGTCTTTTTCACAGCTGCATCAACCAATACACCCAAGTTCATGTGGATCAACCAACTGTGATCAACCAATATACCCAATCTTTCTCCTCCTCTGTCACTGCCAACTGATATGTCCCCATCTTATAGCAAAGATTCTTGTTGTTAGCCCTTAAGCATATGACCTTGCATTTTACACTGTTAAATTTAATCCCACTGCTATTACTTGTTTTCAAGGTCCTCCAAATCTTCTTTTATGATATTCTGGTCCTCCTCCACATTGGCAACACCTCCCAAATTTGTGTCATCTGCAAATTTTACTCCCACTTTATGTCATTAATGCCACGGTCATTAACGAAAATGTTAAATAAGATTGGCCCCAAGACCAATTCTTGAGGAATTCCACTAGTAATCTTTCAGCATGATATGTTGTAGTCTACCCTTAAACCAGTTCCTTACTCATATTTCAGTTCTTGTATTAATGCCCACCTTCTCCAATTTAACTAATATTTTCCCATGTGGACCTGTATCAAATGCTTTACTGAAATCCAGGAAGATTAGATCTACTGCATTTCCTTTGTCTAGAAAATCAGTTATCTTCTCAAAGAAAGAGGCCATGTTGGTCTGGCATGATCTGCCTTTTATAAAAACATGTTATATGTTATCACAATTACTTTTTACCTCTATGTCTTTAACAACTCTCTCTTTTAAAATGTATTCTAAGACCTTGCATACAGTTGAGGTCAAAGTAACAGGCCTGTAGTTTCACAGACAATTTTTTTTCCTTTCTTAAACATAGGTACTGTATTTGCAGTTCTCCAGTCATAGGGTACCACCCCGAATTTATGGATTCAATAAAAATCCTTGCTATTGGGCTTGCAATTTTATGTGCCAGTTCCTTTAATATTCTTGGATGGAGATTATCCAGGCCTTCTGATTTGGTCCCATTAAACTGATTGAGATTGGCTTCCATCTCTGATGTGGTAATTTCTACCTCCATATCCTTGTTCCCATTAGCCACCCTGCCACTGCCGCCAAGCTGCTTGGTACCCTTATTAAAAACTGAGGCAAAGTATTTGTTTAGGCACTAGGCCATAACTAGATTATCTTTAATCTCCACCCCATCCTCAGTGTTTAGCAGTTCCACTTCTTTCCTAGTTTTCTTTTTATTTATATGGCTAAAAAACATTTTACCATTGGTTTTAATTTCCTTTGCAAGGTTCAACTTTGCTTGGCTTTTGGCAGTTCTCACTTTTACCCTACACTTTCTGACCTAGAGGTAGCTTTCCTTGCCGATCCATCCCTTGGTCCATTCCTTCTAGGCTTTCTGCTTTCTCTTAATAACCTGTTTGAGATGCTTATTCATCCAATTTGGTTCGACATTCTTCCCTACAATTTTTCCCCTTGCTTGAGATACATGCTTCAGATAAAGCAATGAGGTGTCCTTGTGGTACCTTAGAGACTAACAAATGTATTTGGGCATAAGCTTTCGTGGGCTAGAACCCACTTCAGCAGATGCATTAAGTGGAAAATACAGGAGCACCTATAAATACATGAAAGGATGGGAGTTGCCTTACCAAGTATGAGGTCAGTCTAACAAGACAATTCACTTAACAGCAGGATACCAAGGGAGGAAAGATAACTTTTGAAGTGGTAATGAGAGTGGTCCATTTCAGACAGTTGACAAGAAGGTTTGAGTAACAGTAGGGGGAAATTAGTATTGGAGAAAATAGGTTTAAGTTTTGTAATGACCCAACCACTCCCAGTCTTTATTCAGGCCTAATCTGATGACATCCAGTTTGCAAATTAATTCCAGTTCTGCAGTGTCGCGATGGACTCTGTTTCTGAATTTATTTTGTTGAAGAATTGCAACTTTTAGGTCTGTTATTGAGTGACCAGAGAGACTGCAGCACCCCCTTTGTCAGCCTTTTTTATTATGATGTCAGAGTTGTTTCTGAGGCTGTCGATTGCATTATGTTCTGCATGGCTGAGGCTATGGGACAAGTGATGTTGCTTTTCCACAATTTCAGCTCGTGCATGTTGGTGGAAGCACTCTATGTAGAAGTCCAGTCTGTTGTTTTGACCTTCAGGAGGAGTCCACGCAGAATTCTTTTTGTAGCGTTGGTAGGAAGCTTCCTGTGGGTTAGTGTGCTGTTCAGTGGTGTGTTGGAAATATTCCTTGAGTCAGAGACGTTGAAAGTAGGATTCTAGGTCACCGCAGAACTGTATCATGTTGTGGAGGTGGTGGGGCAGAAGGAGAGGCCCCGAAATAAGACAGATTCTTCTGTCAGGCTAAGAGTATAGCTGGGTAGATTAACAATATTGTTGGGTGAGTTAAGAGAACCACTCTTGTGGCCCCTTGTGGCATGTAGGAGTTTAGTATCTTTTTTACCTCTGTAGAGAAGCAAAGTGTGTTGTAAATGGCTTGTCTAGTTTTTGTAAAGTCCAGCCACAAGGGAGTTTGTATGAAAGGTTGGTTTTTTAAGAGAGTTTCTAGTTTTGAGAGTTCATTCTTGATCAGATAGTTTCTGCAACTTTGACTTAAAGTAATTCCAAGCCTTCTCCACATTCAGATCCTTGAGTTCTTCTGTCCACTCCACTTCCCTAAGTATGTCCCTTCATTTCTTTTCAAGTTTGCCCTTTTGAAATCAAGGACCCTAGTTGCAGACCTCTTTTAGTTTATCCTTTCATTTAGCTGAAACTGAATTAACTCATGATCATTCAAACCATTACTGCAGTGGTAGACATGCTAGACATATCCAGATAAAAAACCTTTGCTTTTCTAAACTATTGTATATGTTTCTTATCATTTCATTGGCATTTCTTTGTTTGAAATGCTATTCATGTAAGGAAACAATTTTCTTTACTAGAATTAATATTATTCATTAATTTCTAAATGTTAATGTATTCAAACTGGTAAATGCTTGTTCTTCGGGTGATGCATCCTTTAGTTATATTATTCCTCTAGAGCTGCACTCAGTGATGTGAGCCAGATACATCAAGGGAGGAAGGAAGAATTTTCTGTTTCCCAAGGTAACAACTCATCCAAAATACAACAAAAAATCATTATTATTAGTTAATAATAAATAATTTGCACTTAATTGCACAGTGCTTGCTTGAAGTCAATGAGAGTACTCGTGATTAAAGTTAATCATAGGTATAAGTGTTTACAGATTCAGGCACTAGACATTTGCACAGCCATGTTGGGGATGCACTTGGTATAACCCAGGTAATTCGGGAGAATGGAGGGCCATGAGAGCCGATGAAGTCCTCTTGTTCTGAGCCATAGTGTACCAGCTCCTCCATTTTGAGTTTTACTCCTCCATGTTTGACCTCAGGTTGCCCTTGTTGGGAGGGGCTACTTCTACTCCCTCAGTTGCTGGGTAGATTTAACCTTTGGGCGGGAAACTTAACTGTTACTAGGCAGACTTAGCCTTGGGTGGGGACTGTGTGAGTGACAGATCATGTTATAATGTGTATCAGTTTTGGTTCCAGTATAAATAGTTAGGTAAGCTGTTTGTTTGGCGTGCTTTATCTGAGTCCTGGTGGCTCCAGGCGTCTTATTTGAGCTCAAATAAAGTTTGGTTACTTCTCCACCCTGGTGTGTTTAATTGGTTTCGAAGCACACCGGGCAACAGACCCAACCGTTGCCACCCTTGGGCACTCTGTGCCGGCAACAGCCAGACATTGTAACAAAACACTTAATAAAATATATAAGCAACAGTGTTTAGGCAGGGCCTGATCTCCATTTTTTGCACACACAAAATTTTCATTAGAGTGAATGGTTGTTTAAGGGAGTTTGAGGTGTACAAACAATAGCAAACAGGGCCACCTGTATGGGATGATCTTCAATTAATCAAAAAATCTCTGTTATTTTGTATTTGAATAAACAAATGATGCCTCATTTTCCCACAAATTCCAGAATTAACTGGACAATAGACCAAGTACTGCAGACAATGAATTTCTCAGAGGACTGATATGCTACTTATTTTTCATGTTAAAGGGAAAATTCATAACAGTGAAGGCATCAGAAAGAATTAAGGCAACTTAAACACTGCTATGAATACGAAGTCAAAGAACCACTTGGCTATGAAGATTTATTATCATGTACAAATAATTACTTTCACCTCTCTGACAGCATACTATGGAAAATTTAATATTGGGCTCCCCATATTTTAATGTACAAAATTTCAAGGAATGTTCATAATTCTCAGACACTACTATGCATTTATATGACTTGTTTGAGTAGTAGTTCCAGGGGCTGATCCAAATCTTACTGAAGTCAACAGAAAGACACCACTGTAATTTAGAAAGAGAAAAGTTCTCAAGTGCCCCAGTGTATCTTCTTATTCTCTTAGCTCCTCACAAACCACAGAGCAGATATTCAAATATTCTCATCTAGGAAAGCTTTTCTGAGCCATGCCAATTACACTCTCCTGTTTTGCAGATTTTAAGTCTGAGATGATGCCCTCCTAACAGGAGGACTAATTTCTTTTTTGCAGTGGCTTTTCCAGGCTTTTGAAGCTAGGTCAGAGATGGTAGCATTGATTATAATTGTCTCATACTAGCTCGAATTAGAATTCAGGATCCATGAGCAATATAACATGAGCCTGATTTTCTAAGATAGTATCCTAAACTATGAAGGGTTATATCCTTTCTATATTTTATCCTATCTGACGTAACTATGAGGACATTTAGCTATATAGATAGACATTTATATAACCCCAATAAACTCTTGAGCTCAGTTGTGTCCTGCAGCAATGAATTCTGCAGTTTAATCTGGATTGTATAAAGAAGAATTTCCTTTTATCAGTTTAAAATGTATTGTCTTTCAGTTTCATTGAATGTTCCTTTGTTCTTGTGTTACAAGAGTGTACGTAGGAACACCCATTCTAACTTTTCTATACCCTTCATTATTTTGTATGCCTCTGTCATGTCCACACTTACCAATGTGAGCTCTGGGAGGCATTGTGCCTAAAGTTTGCAGAAGAATCATAACTTCCCCTTCATCACTTTGTTGCAGGGTGCAAAATGTACCCCGAGAACTGTACTGAGCAGTACCCAAAGGGGGTGGAGCTGTGTAGGGTCACTCCCCTGAAATACTGCTGACCTCCTCTGAGGAAGTTTGTGCTGTTTGTGATGCTGGCCTTGCCACAATCCGTAGGTTCAGGGGAATCCAAGGACTGCATTTGTGCCTCACTCCTGTGAATATTACAAGAGTGGGAGCTGACTCTTTGTTCCCTCTTTCCCTCCTTATTTTAGTGCCTTGGTCACAATTACATTACAGAGGTAAGTGGCTATGAATAGTGGGTGAAATCCTGGCTCTGTTGACATCAATGGTTCAATTTCCATTGACTTCAGTAGAGTGAGGATTTTACCCACTATTTCTAAAATGAAATGAGACACACTTAGTACCAACAGGGACTAGAACTCACAACATCCTAGATTCAGGTTTGGCTTGTCCTGCCCTAGCTGTGGGGAATATTTAGTGTGAAACAGGGTAGTTCCAGAAAAGGCTTTCCTTTCAGATTTCCTGCTAGCTGCAAAATCTGATATAAGCTATGTACCATCTTTACTTGCCCCCAAAAAATGCTTTTTGCACTTTCTTGGCCTAGGGGACATAATTTCCGATATATGGTGGTGACACTGTCAGAAATCGCTTCCCCTCACTTTCCCTCATGTCCTGGCATGGTGGGAGCAATTTCTGATGGATATGGCTGAATCCTACCACCATATACCTTTTAGGCCTTCTTTATTCCTTGTAGATAACAAAAAGGGTGCAAAATCATTTTGTTTCTTCTGTATGTCGCCTTTAAAAATTCAAGGAACATTGACTCCCTGGTTTAGGCTGAAGGAAAGCAAATATGAAGGACCAAATATGTTTGCTAAAATTGTAATCATACCTCTATCACTCTTTAGTGTAATAATAGAAATACAAGAAACACAGGTGGGTAAGGTAATGTACCAGGGTCTGATTAATGTTCTTGCTGGATGATGACATCCATCATGTTTTTTTTCTTCAGCAAAACATACTGTCCTTGAGAGTCATTATGTAATTATGTGATTGTTAAAACATCCATTTATTCATCAAGCATAAATTAACTTTCTTGAAGTGTGGACTTTGTATGTGTACATATATATTTATGCCTGCATAAGGAACAGTCTGTTTAGTTTAGCCGAAACATGCTGGGCATGGGATATACATTGAAGGACTGAGTCCTAAATGTTTTGGTCTCACCTTAGCAAATTGGCCATTCCTGACTGAGGGCTATAAACACATGTAAAGCTGGGACACACACACAGATGTTTTTTGGTTACGGAGGGGCTTTCTGTGCTTTATGCCAGATTCTGCCCTGCAGTTTGTGCCTTACCAGGATTACATTTTCTAAGCAAACATTTGCACGTGTGTGTGTGTGCGGGGGGCGGCTGAAGAGGGAAAGAGACAGTCAGTGCATCAGCTCTCTAGCAGGCAACTGCTTTGGGTTTTCCCTGCCGAGGTTACCTAGGCATTGGGCTAGATTGGGGCTTTAACGCCAGAGTCCTGTGTCGGGGGTGGCAGAGGTGCAGCGATGCACTGTCTGTCCATGGTGCAACACAACCCCCCACAATCTGATCCCACTTTCCCTCCCTCCTCTACCCCCTCTCTTCCTATTCCTGCCCCCGCCCTGTTTTCCCCCTTAGTTCTGCCTCTCTGCCCCCCTGCCCCTGGCTGTGCCCCTCCCCGGTGCAGCCAGCACGCAGGTACCGATGCCATGCGAGGGCAGCGGCTGTCACGGAGCATGCTCCGAGCACCAGCGCACGCTCAGTAGCAGCTGCGGAGCCCGGTCCGCTGGGGAGCCGGTTCTGAGTCCGCTCAGCCCCTGGGAGCGATGGCGCCAGAGGAGGATGGCGCGGCAGCGGGCGCCGTGCTCCTGGCTGAATGCAAGGCACAGGCCAAGTTAATACTGTACCACTGGACCCACTCGTTCTGCTCCCAAAAGGTGAGTGCCTGGCTGCTTTCGGAGGTGCCAGGGATCAGCACCTGGACAGATCCCCCGTGGCCTTGCTGCCCCCTCTGGGGCGTGGCGGCTGCAGCAGCAGCTCAATGGGCTTCTTGCCTGGCAGGTCCCAATCTGAGTGCTGAGGCGTGGGCAGAGGGATGTAGCGCTGTTGCCTAGATCTGGATAGGGAGGAGGAAGAGATGGTGAGGGGCAAGGCCACAAAGCTTTTTTTTTAGGCCCTAAAAGGCTTGCAAGGCTTTCCAGAGAACTGTGATCATTTCGAAATGCAGAATCCCTAAATCCAGCACAGGAGGCAGTAGGGAAGAGTGGTGTATGAGGAAGGATGACTAGGGGCTTTAAAACAATATAACACTCCTTGAATTGTTAAAATGTAACAGATAATTTTGAATGAGGCTTCAGGATTCTGCAGCTACAACAAGACGACATGAGCGTATCCATCTATTTTGTGTTCTGATGCAGAAGACATTTTGATATTCTTTAGGAAAGGGCTGTTTCTCACCTTTATTGCAAATGGTTCCATTGCCAAAGCAAACAATTATGGTATTGTAAAATATAGATTATTCTTGTAATGGAAAAGCTTTTACACCAAGTACATACACAAGAGAAGCACCAAAAAGAGGGAAGATATTTCAAAATGTGGCCGCTCTTTTTAAGTTTATTCAAAAAGAAGAGCTCTCCAGCCAGCAAATGTGTAGCCAGGCTTTTTGAATATTAACCTGATCTTAATCAGTAATGTCCAGTGTAGTATTCTAATATTTTATTGTAACTTTGCCTTAATAAAAAGTTCCAAAAAAGTATGCCTCAGTTCCAGTTATGTATACAGAACATATTTGAGATTATATGGGAAAGGAATTTAGACATCACCAAAACTATAGCACTAGGTTTTAAGGTATTTTTAAAAAAATCATTTTGTGTTATTAATTCACTTTTTATCAGCTGTTTCTAGGAATACCTGCCAGTCAAATAGCCATCAACTATTTTATGCTAATGATAAATGTGTTGAAAGAAGAGTTTTAGGCAATTATAATTATTCTTTGTTGTTGTTGTTATTTATTTATTTGTATTATGGTAGCACCTAAGGACCCAAACTGAGATTAGGACTCAGTTGTATTAGGAACTGTACATGGTTCCTACCTAAAGAGAACACAATTTAAATAGACAAAGGATGTGAGAGAAGACAGAGGGGTCAAGAGATTTGCCAAGATCACACAGCAGTTCAGTGTCACAGCTGGGAAGAGACCCTAGTACTCCTGACTCCCACTGAAACACACTGCCCCTCTAATTGAACAGATTCAGTTTATCCATGGTAAATAGCATAATCAAGTAATTCTTACAATATTTTTCAGGTGCGCTTAGTAATTGCTGAAAAAGCACTGAAGTGTGAAGAACATGATGTAAGTTTACCTCTGAGTGAACACAATGAACCTTGGTTTATGCGTTTAAATTCATCTGGAGAAGTGCCTGTCCTTATCCATGGGGAGAATATTATTTGTGAGGCCACACAGATTATTGATTATCTTGAAGAGACGTTTGTGGATGGTAATGAAAATTTTTTGAGTTTATGTGATTTTTAATGCAGTACTTACATGTCTCTGTATAGAATTTTGTTCAGATCCGTAAAAGGTTTCCAATTCCCCAAGCAAACTGATTGCATTGAAAATACTTTAACATCTATTTGGCAAGATAACTGATATTCTGATCTCTTATCCTGCTAGCCCACAGAGGTCAGGAATAGGATAACACTTTGCTGTAATAATTGTGTAGCACAGACTAATATAAAATAATAGTTTCATGGGAGGTTGCAAGACATTTGCCATTTTTGGAAAGAACCTCTCTCACAAAAATGATGCAGTTTCCTGGATAATTCCAGAATAATCTTTTTTTTAAATTATGCCCTGTAAAGGAGAAAGAATAGTGACTCTGTGTGTGTGTGTGTGTGTGTGTGTGTGTGTGTGTGTGTGTGTGTGTGTGCGCGCACACGCATACATGGAATAAGGAGACAGAAGTGGGAAGAGTACCTCTATGGTAATAAGAAAGGAATAGTGGTATATGTTGAAATTTCACAACACCTGTCATTACTAGGAAATAGGCAGGATCAATTTTTAAAGAAAACAGTTTCTTCTGCCTGTGCACATAACTGTATTTCTTGGGATGAGGAGAAGCAGCAACCTTTTGTATTGGTTCTCTCTAGTTAAGGCTCTGATACACTTTGTCCCTAACTGGCAAATGTAGTTTCAAGGATAAAATGATTCTGCAATGGACTTTAGAAATTCCCATAGTAGTAAGAACATGTCACTGTTAGCGGTTGAACACCTGCTGAATTAATTCTTAGCTGCTTGCTTTTTGGTCAGATAATGATTGTCTGGAGGAAGTAGAGAGCTGGGTAAAGCTGAGGGTGGCTAACAATCTATGGATACAGATATAAATGAACTGTTGATGCTGCTGTAAAATGGAACTCTTTAAAAACAAATTAAAAAAATTAAAGTATCATTTTATAATAGATTTTTTGAATCACTGCAATACTTTCTTTTGAATGGGCCATAGAGATGTCTATTGGACCTCAATATGTAGTGACGTTGCTTGAAATGTAAAAAAATGGATTCTGCTGAAACTGCTTGAATGTAAGATGCTATGGAGCAGATTCTCTGGTCTGCTAAGGTCTCTTTAATCACATGGTTAAGTACTTTGCTGAAGAGGGATGGGATTATGTGCTGAAAACTAAGCATGCACTTAAGTGCTTTGTTGAACTGGGCTTATAGTGGGGGGAAAAAATCACCTAGTAGTGAGGATTTCACTTGATAACCATGTCATCTGTGCTATACAGGGACAACTGAAGTACCATTAAGAACACTACTTTTATCATGTTGATCATTTATCATAATATCATTACAGATATTATATAGCTCTTCTGATTTATTTTTTACAATCTCCTAAATAAATATATTTCAGAGAAGACACCAAGATTAATGCCAGAAGAAGGAAGCATGTATCACCCAAGGGTGCAACACTATAGAGAGCTCTTGGACTCCTTGCCTATGGATGCCTACACGCATGGCTGCATTTTACACCCAGAGTTAACAGTGGATTCCATGATTCCGGCTTACGCGACAACTAGAATTCGCAGTATGTAGTGAATATAAACCCGAAGATGTTGCCATTTAACAGATCTTTCTTACTTGGTTCTAAATATATTTTATATGTAAAGATCCCTGAGACCTGAATAAGAATATAGTTTAAAAATTTGCTTACCACATAAACAACTCACACTCATACGTTGTTGATGGCAATTATGTTTGGTAAACGGATGCCCTACAGTTAAGCGCTTAAATAACTGGGAGCAGCTGGGTGCTTAGCAGTTTTGAAAATCAGCTCACTCAATAAAGTAACATGATATGGATTTATTGGCCTAGTTTTAGTCACTCATTTTTGAAAATATTGGCCCTTTAAAATGAACAGTAAAATTTTCAAAAGTGTGCAAGTTGCTTATGAGGACTTAGGCTTCAAAGTAATTTCTGAAAAATTTATTCAGTAACTCAAACCCAAGGATTTAAGAAAGTTCAGTTGCATTCTCCCAATGTTGAGCATTCAGTCATGATGACAGGAAATACTGCTGTCTATAATAGTTTTGTGGGCTGAAAGAGGAGTGCATTCATCAAGGTGTTTGTTTTAGAATGAATATGTCCTTTGCTATATTAGGCTGGTAACAACCCTCTCCCTCAAATTGCTCTTTCTTTCTAGTCTGAATTTGTTCAGCTTCAACTGCCAGCCCATAAAATATCTGAATCATAGCTACTATCTCTTGTGCTCACAGCCCTGTTGAACATCGGTAGAGCTATGAGCATACTACTGAGGGCAGAATCTAGCCCAATATGTGTCAGTTTAATTTTAAAAGATATTTTGCATAACATTTTGAAAGATTTGAAAATGTGGGAAAAGGAAATGTCCTTTTTGGAGTATCTGTGGAGTTAATTCTGCTAACAGGAAAGGATAGCAGTGCTGTTTGTGCTTACTATGCACAGACAGTAATGGCATTTGCAAAAGTTTAATTTTTTTATCTTGCTGTTTTAGGTTATAAAACAATATACATATTTTCCTGTAGTCTGCACTAGTAGTGCCTGCACCAAACCATTACAGTGACGAAAATATATTATTTGTAAATGTAGAAATGTACAATGGCAGCAGAACATCTGTTAAAATAATAGACCTGACTCTCCTCTCTCTGACACTAGTGTAATGAAGAGTAGTCTTACAAAGAGTAGAGTTTCACTGATATAAAACTTGTCTGAGAGGAGAATCTGGCCCCATTTTTTGTAGGAGAAATACCTTTATATTCGCACCCAGGGGTGAAAAAGAATAAGCAGCGTGGGTTCATCTGACAAATTAATTTTAAAGATCAATTTGTCCCCAAATCCTGGATCTGCACAACCCCACATTTTGGGAATCTTCAAAGCAGGATATAGGATGAAATCCTGGCCCCATTGAAGTCAATGGCAAAACTCTTATTGTCTTCAGAGAGGCCTGGATTTCATCCATCAGTTTTTCCAATTAGACCAATTTCTGCCTCCTAGTATGTAGATTGTAAGAGTAGAGGGAACAATGGTGGTCGTTTAGTCTGACTTCTGCATGACACAGGCCATAGGATTTCCTTGACTTAAATTCTACTTCAAGTCCAATGCTGTGGTTGGACTAGAGCAGTGGTTCCCAAACTTGTTCCGCCGCTTGTGCAGGGAAAGCCCCTGGCGGGCCGGACCGGTTTGTTTACCTGCTGCGTTCGCAAGTTTGGCCGATCGCAGCTACCAGTGGCCGTGTATGTCCCTCGGGCCACACCACTTCCGGCAGCTCCCATTGGCCTGGAGCAGCGAATCATGGCCACTGAAAGATGCGATTGGCCGAACCTGTGGATGTGTCAGGTAAACAAACGGGCCCGGCCTATCGGGCTTTCCCTGCACAAGGGGTGGAACAAGTTTGGGAACCACTGGGCTAGAACATATCTACTAGAAAAAATATAATGTTGATGTAAAAATTTCCAGTGATTACAGAATCTACCACAGTCCTTGGTTATTCCAGTGGTTAATTACACTTTCTGTTAAAAATTGCACCTCACTTCTGGTTTGAATGTGTTAAGCTTCAACTTCCAGCCGCTGAATTTTGTTGTAACTTTGCCTGCTAAATTAAAGAGCCTTCTGTTATCAGATTTGTGTTCCCCATGTAGGTACTTGTAGACTGTGATGAAATCACCCCATTTTCTTCTTTGATAAGCCAAATAAATTGAGTTTAGTGAGTCTTTCACGATGAAGCATTTTCTAATCCTTTAATCATTCCTGTGGCTCTTTTCTGAACCCTCTTCAAGTTTTCAACATCTGTCTTGAAACATGGACATCAGAACTGGTGGACACAGTATTCCAGTGGCAGTCTCACAAGTGCCAAATACAGATGTAATATAGACTCCCTACTCAAGAGTCTCCTCTTTATACATTCAGGGATTGCATTAGCTCTTATAGCCACAGCATTGCGCTGTGAGCTCATGATTAGTTGATTATCCACCATAACCACCAGCTCTTTTTCAGAGTCAGTGCTTTCCAGAATAGAATCCCTCATCCAGTAAGTATGGCCTCCAGTCTTTGTTTCTAGATGTTGGACTTTACCTCTGGCCGCATTGAAATCAATTTTGTTTGTTTTATTGCTTGCCCCCCAGCTTAGCAAATGACCCACTGTATATCACTTCTTTATTATTTACAACTCTTCCAATCTTTGTGTCATGTGCAAAATTTATCAATAATGCTTCTGTGTTTTCTTCCAGGTCATTGATAAAAATAAAAATAGCATTGGGCCAAAAAGCAGATCTCTGGGACCTCACTAGAAATGGGCACTTAATGATGATTCCTCCTTTAAATTAAATTTGGAGACCTATCAGTTAGCCAGTTTTTAAGCCATTTAATATGTGACATGTTCTCGTTCAGAAACCACTTCCCATTTCTTCAGGCTGATTAACATGACATGTTTCTTTGCAATTTTTCACACGATTTACTTAATTTTTTTGGATTAAAACATGAATCTAGTGGGTGATTTTATATAATTCCTGTTTCTGTTTTCTCAGGCCAGGTAGGTAGCATGTTGAAAGATGATGTTCATAGCCATTTAAGCTTGAAACAAAAAACATGTAAAATAATGGGCCTTATTCTTCTCTTACAGCAATTTTAATTCAATTTCACTCCATAGATTTAGGCTTCATCTACCCTACTAAGTTTTGATGGCGTAGCTGTTGGCTAGCAGTGTGAGAGAATCACACCTCCTAGTTGATACAGCTGTGCTGCAAAATTCCTGGTATAGATGCAGCTAAGATGACTATGTTGGCATAGCTAATGTTGTTCAGAGAGGTGGTTTAGCTGTGTTGGCAGAACTCCTTCTGTTGGGTTATATTGCATCTCCACTAGGGGTCTCTGTTGGCACAGCTATACCAGCAAAACATTTGGATTGTAGACAAGCCCTCTAAAAGAGTTACACCTAATTTCCACTAGTGAATGTGAGAGGAGGTTCAGGCCCTATAAGTGTTCAGGCCCTATGTTCAGTTTTTTTATTATTGAGGGATATCTGTGTTTAATAAAAACTTGCTTACTCTGAGCCTAACTTTTGACATTATGGGTCTATGAGCTGGCTGAGTCCCTTCCAAGGTCCAAACAAACTACATACTTGCTTAAAAATGAAAGTTATTCCCTCTGTAATACAAACAAATAATAATAATGTCACTATAGGGTCTTCACTCACATTTCTTCTTCACATTACACAAGTGGAACCTTTTGCTAGCCTATCAATATACACCCTGCCCAACATTTTCAGAAGGGTCTGGTGATTTTAGGTGTCTCAAATTTTGACCAATTTGGGA
Organism: Gopherus flavomarginatus; assembly: GCF_025201925.1. NCBI lineage: Eukaryota > Metazoa > Chordata > Testudines > Testudinidae > Gopherus > Gopherus flavomarginatus. The sequence continues at coordinate 243,685,151 of NC_066618.1, forward strand.
CACTTTGGGCCAGATTTTCGAAAGGTATTTAGGCACCTAAAGGTGCATATAGACAAAGATCTTTAGATGCATCAATACCTGTGAAAATCTAGTCCCTTGTGCCTCGATTTTTTAAGAACTGCTCAGCACTCAGAACACCAATCAAACCTAAAAAGAGCTGTGGGTGCTCCAGGCCCAGGTGTCCAAACCTGGGCACCCAGAAACTGCTCTCACAAAATTAGAGACCACTTTTGAAAACTTTGTGGCAAATATTTTTCAGGAACAAAGTATAAGCATTTGCCACAAATATGTAGCTGTTTACTACCTTTGTTGCCATATGCCATTGCCCTTCCCTCTTTGGAATGAGTAACAAAGCAGTTGTATTTACTGAAAGAACAAATGAATAGATTCGCCAGTCCTTCATGCTTTTTCCCTGGAAGCAAGTTCCTGGTTTACAGAATTAATCACAAAATAGGGAGTAGATGTTTTGGGCCCCTTGTTAATTCATCATATCACTGCTCCAAACTTTTATATATATGAGCCACTTGACATGGAAACTTCATTGAGAAACCACTTCCTAATTAAAATGGCATGTTTCATAGCAATTTTTAATACTACTTGCTCCTTAATTTTTGTTGATGAAAACATGAATATAGTGGGTGATTTGATATAATTCCTGTTTCTGTTTTGTTAGGCCAGATAGGTAACACAGAATCTGAACTGAAGAAGCTTGCCAAAGAAAATCCAGACCTCCAAGATGCTTATATAGCAAAACAGAAGCGTCTTAAAGTGAGTAAATTAATGGTATCCCACTGCTAAACTAATTGAATGGTAATATTGGACTTCTTCTAGAATGATGCTAAAATTCTATTTTACCTGTCATTACCAATGCGCGCATTCAGGGAGACAGCCCTGCAAAACGTTGAGCACTTTGTCTCCCATCCAGCAGAATACTTCAATACAGGCTTAATTTAAAGCACTATGATGTCCCACTGACTTCAGGTTAAGCCTGTATGTGAGTGTTTTGCTAGACTGAAGTGAGAGCACTCACGCCCTTGCAGGATTAAGCACTCACAGAGTATCTCTATGTTGTAAAGAATTTTTTTCTGTTCTTTGAGTTGTCACTAATATGCTTATTTCCAATAGCTTCCACTTGGCTTTTAACTGTGATGGGAAAATGTGCACATTTTATGAATATGCACTATAATCCCAAAATGAATCTTCCTCCAAAACCACTAACCATTATATATATATATATATATATATATGGTTATTTAAAACTATAACCTATGTGTATTTGCAGTCTAAGCTGCTGGACCATGATAATATAAAGTACCTGAAGAAAATACTTGATGAATTGGAAAAAGTTTTGGATCAGGTTGAGACTGAGTTACAAAGGAGAAATGAAGAAACACCAGGTAAGAGATTATTTCTGTTTAATTCTATTGACAGTTATGTTTGACACAACGGATTCATCCAGAGAGCAACATTTGTTCTATATGATATTTTTTTGATGTATCGGTTTTAATTTATACCCGTCTCACTTCACTGAGCCTGTCAAATATGACTTTCAATACTAATTTAGTCTAATGCAATCTACTCTCATTAGGAGCATATATGAACACTTTTAAGTGTGCTTTTGAGACCTTGATCACACACATTTTCAGCATGATGTGTAGAGAATTAGCTACAACATTCCATACCGCTTTTAAAAAAAAAATTTCTTAAATTGCTTGAGGTCCCAATTCAACACAACAAGTTCGTGACTAACTTAAACATGTCAGTAATCTTCATGTGCTTAAAGTTGGGCACATACTTAAATACCATGCTGAATTTAAACCGTAGTGATGGAGATAGATACAGAACTGACAGTCCTGGAGATTAAAACATTGCAAAGCAGTGCAGTGCAAGTTCCCTCACACTTTCCTGCCACTATGTCCTAACTTTAGCCGATCCCTTATAAAAGAAGCTCATTCTCTATAGTCATCCAGAGTCTGAATCCAGATCCCACAGAAATCAATGGGAGCCTCTCCTCTGACTTCACTGGAAGCTGGATCAAGCCCTCAATCCTTCACCCTTCTACTGAGACTACCAATAAGGATGCCAGTTGGTATTAACTGTGTTATGTAAGTGAACTCCTATTCACTGAGAACAGAACCCAGACAACTAACTCACTTCACATAGCAAACCAGATGTCAGATAGTAACATCAATACTGTCCCTATCAATACAGGCTGGATTAAAACCAATGAATGATACAGTAGTGAATAAATCTTTTGGTCTAATTCTGTACTGCCACAATGCCAGTGGAGTTACACCAGCAAAGAATTTCACCCCATTACCAAACCCTTGAGGATTCATCTATACCGTCTGGAATTTCATCCAGATACTCTAGAATTTCGTGCATTTGTAAACAATAATCAAGCCTAGAACTTTCTGGACTCCTTGTTGAAGAGTTACCCAAATTGGTTAAAAAACTGAATTTAGAAATCTTAATCTCATTCTAGTGCTGAGTGGATTTAACCAACATTTAAACATTTTTATGACTGTTTCTGATGGTTTTTCTTTCTTGAGATTGACTTCCAATTTCCTCTTTCTCCAAACTCCGTCCCCCCCAAAACATACATCATGAATAGCAGCTCTAGTGATCAGATGATAACATTTCAGTGAACAAATGAGATGTACCAACACTACTTTGTGAGGTACTTTGTTTTCTCATAGAGATCTTCCAAACAGTGCCCTGGCATGATATCATTTAGTTTGAGATTTGACAAGAGTATACCGGGGAAGGGAGGCGGCATTTGGCTGAATGTCAGACTTCTGACTAATCAGATGCTTTTCTGAACTTCATCTAAGCTATCCAAACCTCTTGAGTCTACAGATAGAGCAGAAAAAATCTCATGATAACATGCATCTGAGGAAGTGGGTATTCACCCACGAAAGCTCATGCTCCAAAACGTCTGTTAGTCTATAAGGTGCCACAGGATTCTTTGCTGCTTTTACAGATCCAGACTAACACAGCTACCCCTCTGATACTTGACCTCATGATAACAGGCTTTCTTATGAAATATCTAGTTCTTGCTTTGGTTGGGCCATAGATACCATGCAAACAGGTTTTCTCAATTCTACAGTTCTTTCATTTTCATGCTCTCTTTCTCACATCCTGGCTCCAGCTGGGATTGGAAGAGGTTGTTTGAAAATTGAATTAGAACTTGTGTTTAAATAAAGCATATCTTCCAGACAGGCATCCAGTTTTGATCTGAAGATTTCAAGAGACAGAGAATCACCACTTCCCTTGGTAGTTCCAATAGTTAATCATCCTCGCTGTTTAAAATAAAAAGTGCCTCATTTCTAATTTGAATTTGTCTGTCTTTAACTTCTTGTTACTGGTTCTTGTTACTACTTTTGCTACTAGATTAAAGAGCCCTGTGGTACTGAGTATTTTCTCCCAGTGAATGTACTTATATACCACAATGAAGTCACTTCTCAATCTGTCCCTGACCTTCTATTACTTCCTTTTACTACTCCAATCTCTCCCTCCCTCCTAGTCTTCTTCCTCACACAAGTCTTCTGCTCACACAGTTAGCTGCTTAGATCTTCCTCTTTATTCTCCTTTTGTAATGATTAACTTCCATATCTCTCTTCAGCTGCACAGAACTGATTCCCTCCCTGCACAGGTCTCTCTCCCCAGCCTTCTAGATATAACCACAGATCTCCCTGGCTCAGAGATCATATGCTTATTTTGATTTGAAAAATACAGCAGAGAGCACTGTATTTCCATTTGAGTGTTTCCACTTGAGAGCTAAGCAGAACATAACTTGCTGCCATAGGAGGGCAATTAGGGAACTTGTAGTTAAATTGGCAATCCGGAAAGAATTACAGTCACATCTTAAAAGTTCTGGATAGGCCATGAGTCAATGCAGAGCTCCTCTAATGGCCAGATCAACAGGTTAATTTCCTTTTGCGCACCCTACTTTGGAGACCACTGGTATAGAATATGGAAGGGGATGGAGAAGGAAGTTAGCTGTTAAAATTAGATTTTTAACTTTCAAAGTACTACTGTTGTTTATGAATCTGTTTATGTACTAGCAGTAAACATACACGTAATAGACCAGGCAACCTTACACATACCCTTGTACTTTGTTAGCTCCTAATTCTTTGTGTGTTAATTTCTGATTAGAAGATGGACAGCAGCCTTGGCTGTGTGGCGAATTCTTTAGTTTGGCAGATGTATCGCTTGCTGTTACATTACATCGCCTGAAGTTTCTGGGGTTTGCAAGAAGAAACTGGGGAAATGGAAAACGACCCAACTTGGAAGCCTATTATGAACGTATCTTGAAGAGAAAAACATTTAACAAAGTTTTAGGACATGTCAACAACATATTAATCTCAGCAGTTCTGCCAACTGCATTCCGGGTGGCCAAGAAAAGGGCACCAAGAGTTCTTGGCACAACCATGTTGGTCGGCTTGCTAGCAGGAATGGGTTATTTTGCTTTCACTTGTCTTCGGAAGAGGTTTGTCAACATGATGTTATCAATTAGAACAAGGCAACCTAATTTTAAACTCTAATTTGCCTGATAGTGGGTGGAGGACACCTCTAACTCCCAGGAAAATCTCCAAGATAAACATATATGAAAGTTTCATGGAGCAAAACATTGTCACAGAATAATCGTCTCCTACAATGGCATACATGTATTGGAAAAGCTGAGATACTTGTGGATAATAAACGTTGAGGGGATAATAAAGAAAATAAAATAGGTTATTTTCCAGTGAAGAGCTGTAGATCCTGTGGCAATGCTTTGTTAGAAGAATCATTGTTTCTGTCTCTTTTACCAAATGACTGATGTAATTTTAGAACTTTTATTCAATAGGTATTCATGCAGCAATGCAAGAGGGGCTCACTGTGGGTGAAATTCTTCAGTGTGCAGAAGACCAGCACAAATCCTAGGCTCCATCTGAGCTCAGAAAACAGGATTTAAGTGGGACTTAAGTGGCCCATAGGCCTTGTGTCTGACCTTTGCATGGGAAAGAATTTCACTGAGATCAACTGCCATAATTGTCATGTCCAGGTTCAAACAGTAGCATGAGTTTCATTTATTTGCGAAGATACCTGAAGTGTGTATGTGAAAATCAGCTAATTTGGGAAGACAGGAGATTTTTCAAAGGGAAAACTAGCAGGTAGGCTTTCAACTCCCATTGAGATTCAGGCACCTAACTTGGCCTGTGTGCTCTCAAATAACCAGTTTGCCTACATACCTTGGGCAAATTAGGTGGGTGTAATTGTACGTAAGTGATTGCATGTGCCTCTGTGTGAAAATATTGCCCATAAGTGCCACAGCCTATCCGAAAATATCTTATCCATTAAAAGAGCTTTTTATTTGAGTAAGATTTTCTGAGGATAGCTTCATTTTTGTTTATTTTTATTAGTGGAAAAGAGTCAGCCATCTGTCAAGTTTGATTGGCTAACATAAAGATTCAAAGTGGGTAATTCTCCAGCATTGTCTACTTATTTACTGAGCGGTTACAACTTGGTGAAAATGAGTGAAAATTGTTTGTACAACCTGGGAATAGGAAATTTGTATTGCAGTTTCTTTCATAAAATTACAGTTTGAATTTTAAGAAACAGTGTAAATAACACAGATGCTTTAATGCAATCCACCAGTTAATGGCTACAACTCACCATTCTAGTGGCAGTTGTGCACATATCTGAGGCCACATTTTGTTTGTGTGTCAGTCAGTGGCCTGACAGGAAGCACAAACTACCAAAAGTCTGACCTAACAAGATTTCTAGCTCATGTGTGAAGACTCAGAATGTTTCAAACATTTTGGATTTATATCTGAACCAAAACACATCTGAAGTTTTTGAAGTTTGTCTATCAGTAACTAGTAGACAAAATGTTACTGAAATGGACCTGTAAAATCTGTAGTAATGGGCCTGAATCAAACTCCTATATCCCAATGCCCATAAACTTTAGTTGTTTGCTATCATCTATCTCTAGTAATGTCTAATGGTCATTTGAAATGAGCAGATATGGATTTTACCTGGATAGTTATGGTGTCAAGCAGATGTTGAAAGGGATCATTTGTTTGTTGAACATTGCTGGTTATAATTTAACAGAGTGTTAAATATTTAACAAAAGATGGCCCAAATCTTACTGCTTCTTTTCATTAGTAAGAAATATTCATACATAGAAAACAGTGCTGTTTGTTTGTTTGTTTGTATGTCTGTCTGTTGATGGTAAAAGACAGTTTCATATCATTCCTTTTAATGACCCAATTGTTTTGGACATCTTGATAAATTGAATGTGCTCTGTTAACAAAAACTTAATATCTCTACAGTAAATTTAATCCACTAACCACGTTAATGTTTTGTTAGCTTTAATTGACTCTTGCTTTGTTGTTTGTATATTGCAGCACATCTATATTTACTTTGTATCTGGAAAATTCCACAAAATAATATGCCTTACTGAATGCTTCAGTAGCATATCATATTTCCGAGGAGTTTGAAAGTGTAACATTAAAATATCTGTTCAAGTCATGCTAAAATTAACATGATTTAAATATGGACTATGCAGAATGAATTTCACCTTCTTTCCCTGCTTTTTAAATCCATAAAGTTGTCTTCCTAGAGAAATGTTTTCTGTTAGCACAAGTGTCCAGCCCACACTACCAATTTGTATGTATATCTATGATGAAGACTAATGATTGGTCAGGCTATATAGTTTCACTCCCTGTTATCCTTGATCTCTTGTGCATTTGAGATTACAGACATTCATTGCCTGCCAACAGCAACATGTACTGCTGGGAAGACCTGAAATGACCACCAGATGTCAGTGCTCTGCTAGGGCTGCACTTTGGGAATCCAGTTGAATTGTCATTGAAACGCTCACAAATTAAACATTTCTGCTCTCGGTCTGAGACAAAGGGAGTATCCTCCTCAGGGGAGCGAGTGTGGTTAAAAATGGTGTGACACCATTTATTTGCCATGCAATTTCAAACTGTTCTCAAACCTGGAATATGTATTGAATGACATAGTTTCTATAGTAAATATGTAGGGACTTATGTAACTTGGGATTGTCTACCAGAGGGCAGAGTGAAAACAACACTTCACATTAACATGAACGCCACTGAGTAGCAGGGATATATATCTACCTGAATGAACTCTTTATGGATAGCACTATTCAGGAAAGTTCAGGGTGCTAGTTAGAGCATTTGTCTGTCACTAAAACTGTAATACTAAGTAGCTCTTGTTAGCCTTATAATTAACTACGTGATAGGCTCCTCATTCTCACTGCTCTAGAGTGCTCTTCTTCATGGGTGAAATTCACTCCTGTGCAGGGGGCCAATAAAAGACCTATCACATCACTTAAGACCTCAACATAGGGCTGATGTGAGATTTAAATGTGCATGGACCTTGTGAGGGCCCTGTGCCCAGAGATGAATTTCACCTTGTATTTGTAAAGTTGCTTGCCTTTTAGCCCCGTTTCTTTCCAGCAGTGCTTTTAGTACTGCTTCCTGTGGCCATTTTGTAGGTTGGATGCTCTCCTCCTTTGGTTTTCATGTACTGTTTTCTCTTTGTATGTCACACAGCTGATGCACAGCCGTATGCTAATATTTTTTTTGTATCATATGCTTGTATGTGGGCTCAGAAAAATAAATATGGGACCTGAAATGATGTTCTAGAGTAATGCATTTCCTTTGGCTTAACATAACACAGCACATTTGAGAAGCACAAGGTTTTCCTGTAAGGTGGAATTAATTAAGCAGATACTGTTCAAGGAATTAAGCCACATAAATTTACAATTTACATGTAATTCAGGAGACAGTTGTACACTGAGTTTGTGCACATATGTGGAAGTAACATAGTTACAATTACATTGTTTCCTTTGGCTCGATGATTGACTGAGCCTATCTGATATACTGAGGAGGGTCAGCAGAAGCCATTTTAATATTTTCTTCAGAAGGAGAGGCAGATCTTGTGTGCTGTCTCTGAGAGAATGAGAAAATTACTAAATTCCCTTTTAGGATCTGGCCTGGTAATCTTTACTTACATTATAATTTGCATTACAGTAGTGTTTACAGGGCCCCAACTAAAACCAGGGCCCTTTTGCACTAGACATTGTATAAACACATAGAGGAGAGTTCCTGCCCTGAAGAGCTTATACTCTAAGTAGAAAAGAAGGGAAACAGGCATACGAAGGTGATGTGACTTGCTCAAGGTCACACAGTGAGTCAGTGCAGAGCCATGCCTCCTGCCTCTCACATCATGTCTCTAACATGAGTAATTTGTGATCACGTGAATAAATCCTATGGACATCAGTGGAAATATTTGTGATTAGGGATTGTTCATGTAAATAAAGGTAACAGATTTGCATCCTTATTTTTTAAGGGACTTGAGTCTTAGTGTTACACTGGCAACCACTCACTAGAGCTGATGAGACACGTCTCTGCCCCAGGGCACTGACAGAGGGAACAGCGGACGACAGCTTTGTGCTGTTCCCAACTGCAATGATGGTGGGTGTTTATTGTCCTAATCCCCTAGATTAGATTATGGGTATAGTGCTCTCCCTACCTCTGATAGGCTCCACAAGGGCAAATGCGGCAACTCAAGGTCAGTTGGGATTAATTAACTCACTGAGCAACTGGGAGGCAGTTGGAAGCACCTGCATGAGGAACAGCCCCCATGCAGACAAAGCTTCCAAAGGGACGGTTCTCAGGGGGAACCTGGTGAGGGGGCTCACGAGAAAGGGAAACCAAGGAAGAATGTTCCTGGGTCTGAAAGGGAGGTGCTATGAATGACAAATCAGCAAAACCTCACCCTATGGAAGGACTTCACCAGAAAGCAGCAGAAGTCCCAGATCACAGAAATTATATGCTCTGATGAAGGGTCGTCATGGTTTGACCTCTGTGGGGACCTTGATCCAAGAGGAGAGACCCTTCTCCTGTTGGTGACAAAAGACCCTGTCTTCAGAAGGTTCTGAGTCAAGAGAGCCTTATTAGTATGGGGCCTAGATATAAATGTGATTGATGAATTAAGATTAACTCAGCCTTGTCCCCATCCTGCTTGGGTGGAGGTCTATCTACATTATGTTCCACCTGTTCAATATCCATAAGCCTCACTGAATTTACTGAAAGCCCTTTATGGGACATTGAGGCAGAGATTGATGGTGATGCTGCACAGGTCTGCCAAATGGCACTTCAGGGTGAGGGTCCCTGCCACAAAGACCTTTAAGGAGTAGCAGGCTGCCATCTGCCAAAATTGCTATAGACAATAGCAGGTCCCCAGTCCTTCTGTACAGGAGATGAGATGGAGTACAATGTTGGCACTTAACAAAGACAACATAAGGTAGGTGTGATGGGGTATCATGTGAAGGTGTGTGAGGGAAAGACTTGGTGAGCTGGTTGTCAATTGAAGGGAAGCAAATTGTCACACACACCTACCTGCCTTGTGCTGACAGCAATGGAGGTTTATGGATAAATGTGGAAACCAAATGATCTGGAAAGAGACAATACAATTGATTCTTTTAATTCTTGGTGCACCATACAAGCAAAATTGTTCACTAAAATCCAATCATGTACACCTGTGCAACTCCAGAGAAATTAGCAGGGTGTCACAGGCTTTACTGAGGGTATAATTTAAAGACAATGGGCTTATGCAGGTATAACTCAGGGTCTGTGTTGATCTGTGCAACCTCTACTACTAGTGACAAAGTTCAAGAAGACAAGGCTTGACTTTCAGCTCCCAGGCTTGTCATAAACAGATAGTTAAGGGTTAATGTCTCTTTTACCTGTACAGGGTTAACAAACAGGGAACCAAAAACACCTGACCAGAGGACCAATCAGGAAATAAGATACTTTCAAATCTTGGTGGAGGGAAGCCTTTGTTTGTGTTTTTTGGGTTTTGCTTTGTTCTCTCTGGGTCCTGAAAGGGACTAGACGTGCAACGAGGTTTCTTGCCAATCTTCCTGCTACAGTCTCTTATATGTTCAGAATAGTGAGTATTAAGTAGAAAAGGCGGTTATAGTCTTTTGATTGTTTTCTGTACTTGCAAAAGTGTAGTTTGCTGGAAGTATTTTAAATTGTATTTTGCTGGGGGGGGGGCTTCCCTCTAGTGTCTATAAGCTGAAAGACCCTGTAACTTTTACCATGTAAATTACAGGGACAACTTTTACTTTTTTTCTTTCTTTTTATTAAAAGTTTTGCTTTTTAAGACCTGTTCGATTTTTTCTCCTTGTTGAGGCTCAAGGGAATTGAGTCTGTTCTTACCAGGAATTGGTGAGAAACAGGGAGGGGAGAAGGGTGGAATCCCTTTGTTTTAGATTCACGGAGTTTGAATCTGTCTATCTTTCCAGGATAGCCCAGGGGGGAAAGCCTGGGAAGGAGAGAAGAGGGGGAGAACAAAACTTGATTTCTCTGTGTTGTGATTCAAGGAGTTTGAATCACGGCGATCTCCTAGTGTACCCAGGGCGGAGGCTTTACTGAGGGTATAATTTAAAGACAATAGGCTTATGCAGGTATAACTGAGGGTCTGTGTTGATCTGTGCCACCTCTACTGCTAGTGACAAAGTTCAAGAAGACGAGGCTTGACTTTCAGCTCCCAGGCTGAGTTAGCAGGATTAACAGTTCATAAAAAATAATCTTGTCAACCAGGCCCATTTCAGATGAAAATCACTGAGAGGCAAGAGGCCAAATTCTTTTCTCAGTTGCCTTGATTTAAACCTGGAATAATTCATTTGAAAGCAATAAAGTTACTCTTGATACACACTTGTGTAACTAAGGGCAGAATTTGACCCAATGAAAATGGAATCCCAGAATGCCATATTTGAAGAGTGACTTTTCAGTATAAAGCTGCACTTAAGGTCACCTGGTACCTGAATTAGTATTTTTAAACATGTTCAGGAGTATCTATTACAATCTGCAGTCTGGCTCTGTTAAGGTTGGGGTTTGTTTATTTAGTTATGTATTTATTGCTTCCCGCGATAATAATTTGAGAAGTGGGGCAGGCAAATCGAATATTATTTTAATTTGGGATTCACAATGGAACAGGGGCAAACTGTGGCTAGCTTTACCAGAAGTGACTGCATGGAATATGTTAACTGCCCATCCTAAATTATGAACCTATTATAGTTTCAGCGCAGTATATGATTGTTACAAGTGTACAGAACCGGTCAGGTTCAATAATACTTTGGCTATTTGTTCATATAGTGGGAAGGGAATGGGATCCTGACTGAAGATGGTGTCTGTTAGGACAGGCAGCACCAGACACCACAATTACATTCAGTCTTTCATGTTCTTTTTCATAGCATATGAGCAAATTTTTAGTCTTGGAAGAAATGTATATGGTGGTGATAGTTTTTGCTTAAGCAAAGTTTTGGGTAGAGGGAGTTGCGTAAATGACAGGAGAGTTTGCTCCTTGCCTTGGGCTCTGGTTAGAGACAGTGTTTCTCCCTGGGCATTGATGCTGGGCTGAGATTCCTGAAAGAAAGAATAGTTTGTATGCTGTTTGACCATCTCATTTCAGAGAGAGAGAGAGTGTGTGTGTGTGAAAGCAAAGTATACTTAAAATATAGCCAAACTTCACATCACTAATTTCTTCTCCATTGGTAAACTGACCTGCTAAGCATGATATCTGATACTCCTTGGCAGAGATGTGCCGCTGGTTTCTAGTGACCAGATATCCCAATTTTATTGGGACAGTCCCAATTTTGGGGTCTTTTTCTTATATAGGCTCCTATTACCCTCCACGCTTTTCACACTTGTTGTCTTGTTACCCGACTGGTTTCAGAAATGGGGAAACAGGTCAATGTGTGGCCTGAGTGATGCAGAAAACATTGCATGAGCTCTCTTTACAAGAGTGAATTCTACTGTAGACTCTGTAGTTGATTCAGTTTGCAGTCCTTCAGTTGAAGGGTAGATCAGATCAGATAATTTTGGTCTGTCATCTAGCTAGCTAGTGCATACTGTGCTCTGCAAGATAGAAGCTGATGGCTAAAGGACTGGGTTATAAAGAAAACCTCAATTAAGAATTGCCTCTGTTAAGAAGGTCTCAGTCAAGGGTGCCCCAAGTCACATACCTCCAGGTCAGGGAGACTTACCAACTGTGCTGAGGAAGTCAAAGGTGCTTCTAAACTCTGCAAATGAAGTAGCTCTGGAATTTATTCTTTCTTTCCTTTTTTTTTTAAGGAAATCTCTACTTTTAATCCCAAGGCTAAGAAATCAAGCACTCCAAAGTCAGAAAATCCCAAAAGCTAAGGTTACTTCAACACTGTTAACTCAGGCTATGTCTACACTTAAAATGCTACAGCAGCACTCTAGCGCTTCATGGTAAGCATTCAATACAGCAACAGGAGGGGTTTTCCCATCACTTCTCTGAGATGTGGTAGTTAGGTTCATGGAAGAACTCCTCTGCTGGTCCAGCACAGTTTACACAAGAGGTTAGGTCAATTTAACTATGTCATGTGGATTTTTCACACCCCTGAGTGCTGCAGCTGGAGTGACTTAGCTTTTCAGTGTAGACAAGCCCTCAGACACATTGTACATGCATAGTATATTTTATTTCTGTTTTCCTTTTACTTTAAAATCTTATGGCCCAACGAACTGAGCATGAATTGTGACAATGGTCTGAAAGTATGGATTGTTTGTTCTTAGTATGTACCATAAAATATATAAGATGTAGGTGAGTATTGTGGGAGCAGTCTTATCTACTGGGTTCCTGTTTTTTCACTCCTAACACGGCATCAGTGCTAATTTTTACATTTAGGCATTGATCTTGCAAACACTTAAAATATCCATGAATAACTTTATATCCACATGTCTGTATTTTGTATATTAACACATAAATTATGCTTACAAAGATAACAGCATAACTCAATATTTACAAACCATTGTTCTGTGAAAACTTGTTTTTTGTTAAAATTGACAAAATGAAAAAAGGCCTTCCCAATGGCTCCAACTTGCAAAATCCTATACATTTTTTAAGTCCTTCCTTACAAGGAACATACCTGTTGATGGTATTTACTGAATTCACACTAACTGGGCATGAGGTATGACAATATTTTGGAAGTATCGACTTGGAAAATTAGCATGTTTGGTGCTTTATTATTATTCATTATTTATTCACATTATAGCTGTGCCTAGAATCCCTATCTGAAATTGAAGCCCCATTATATTAGCTGCTGTACAAAACCGAAATAAGCATGAATCCCTGCCTCCAAGTGTTGACAATCAAAGGGACTGATTGAGCAAGACACTTAAGCACATGCTCATGTTTAAAGGTAAGCATGTGTTTAAATACTTTGCTGAATCGGAGCCCAAACAGACAAGGCAAGGAATATTATCCCCCTTTTTACAGATGGGAAAACTAAGGCACAGAGTTTTATTTAAATGGACTTGGCTAAGCTCTCTCAGGAAGGCTGGTGGAACTGAAGCCAGATCTTCAGAGTCCTAGTCCTGCACTTTAATCACAAGACCATCCTTTGCCACTGGGCATCCTTCTTCTCGCTAAAGAAATGGAGAAACAAGTAGGTTAAAAAAGTGTCAATCAATAAAATTGACCCAGGTTGTAATATTAGAGTGTGACCCAGGGATCTCTTGGTGCCAACTGGCAGAGGGCATAGGGGGCACATAGGGTTTTACAGGGATCCCCAGGGTCTGGTATATATATATATAATAGTTCACCAAAAAGTGGCATGCAACATTGCTACTAAGAGCCACTAGCCTACTTGTGGTCACAATCATTTCAGAATGTATGAATGGATAATATTTAAGAGTTACTGGTATATATCTATCCTGAAAATAATGTTCTTGTGGTCTTGAGTTAAGGAGGTCACCAGGAGGTGATGTATCTCCTGCCTGAAAGGATAGTTTCTAAGGTAGCACACATCTAGCTCCATATCTGGCCACTTGTGTCTTGTATGCCGATTTGCATACTTGGTTAGGTGCTAATTAAGAGACTGCAAAATCTACTAAAGAGGAAATCTGCAGGAAGAAACAAATAGCAGGGCAGTGTCCTGGTTATGAGTAAAGACTAAGGATTTGTCAAAAAAAATCATGTCAAACCAACCTGATAGGTTTCTTTGACATGGAAACAAGCCTTGTGGCGGGGGAAGTGGTAGACGTGATATATCTTGACTTTAGAAAAGCTTTTGATACTGTCTTGCATGACCTTCTCATAAACAAACGAGGGAAATGCACCCTAGATGGAGCTACTATAAGGTAGGTACAAAACTGGTTGGAAAACCATTCCCAGAGAGTAGTTATCAGTGGTTCATAGTCATATTGGAAGGGCATAATGAGTGGGGTCCTGTAGGGATTATTTCTGGGTCCAGTTCTGTCCTATATCTTCATCAATGATTTAGATAATGGCAGAGTACACTTATAAAGTTTGAGGATGATACCAAGCTGGGAGGGATTGCTAGTGCTATGGAGGATAGGATTAAAATTCAAAATGATCTGGACAAACTGGAGAAATGGTCTGAAGTAAATAGGACAAAATTCAATAAGAACAAATGCAAAGTACTCCATTTAGGAAGGAACCATCAGTTGCACACATACAAAATGGGAAATGACTGCCTAGGAAGGAGTATGGCGGAAAGGGATCTGGGAGTCATAGTCGTTCTGAGATGTATTAGCAGAAGTGTTGTAAGTAAGACACAAGAAGTAATTCTTCTGCTCTACTCTGCTCTGATTAGGCCTCAACTGAAGTATTGTGTGCAGTTCTAGGTGCCACATTTCAGGAAGGATATGGACAAATTGGAGAGAGTCCAGAGAAGAGCAACAAAAAATGATTAAAGGTCTAGAAAACATGACCTATGAGGGAATGTTGGAAAAATTGGGTTTGTTGTCTGGAAAAGAGAAGACTGAGAGGGGAGATGATAACAGTTTTCAAGTATGTAAAGGTTGTTAGAAGAAGGAGGAAGAAAAATTGTTTTTCTTAACCTCTGAGGATAGGACAAGAAGCAGTGGGCTTAAATTGCAGCAAGGAAGATTTAGGTTGGACAAAAACTTCCTGACTGTCAGTGTGGTTAAGCACTGGAATAAATTGCTTTGGGAGGTTGTGGAATCTCCATCACTGGAGATTTTTAAGAGCAGGTTAGACAAACATGTCAGGGATGGTCTAGATAATTAGTCCTGCCTTGAGTGCAGGGGACTGGACTAGATGACCTCTCGAGGTTCCTTCCAGTTCTATGATTCTATGATTATTCTGGTATTGTTGGATGCACTGAATCCTTTACTTAAGAGGCAAACTAACGGCCTGCTTGTCTGATGACAGGAGGATCACAGCTAGCCTGGTTGTAAAGTGCTTCTAGGATTTTAGATGAGTAGTACCCTACAAGACATAGGAGTATCTTGTTAATTCAGTCTAGGCTCTAGAATGTGTTATGATTTTATATGTAATCATTTGTTCCCAGTACTTCTACATGTTAATACTTGAATCTCTGTGCTTTGTTAAATACACTTATACTTGATTTCACTATAAACATATCTAAGTGCTGTGAGTTAAGCAGAGCAGTGATCCCAGGTGAAACTGGCAAGCTGGGGTTTAGTGCTTCTTTGGGAGCAATGAATCTGTGAAAACTGCAAGTGTCCTGTGAACCTGGGGCTGGATGCTCCAGGGAGATGCTCAAAGGACTTGAGGGATGGGGTGTGCCTGTTGCTAACCAGTAGAGAGACAGTGGGAGGAAAGTGCCTGCGGCTGATGCAGCTGACCCACGGCAGACAGACAAGGTTTCTTCATCCTAAGGGCAGGTGTTAACAAAGTGGCTCATGACCCTGGATTCACCTGAGCAAAGGCAGGTAAAAAATGACAGAAACCACAACATTGACACAGGGTAATGTTAGAGGAATCAAAATTTGAGTTTACACAGGTGGGCCAGATTGAGCCATTGCTACAATGACTTCAGTGGAGTTACATCCAGTTACACCAGGCTTGCATATGATTTCTGAAGTTATTGTTCCACAAATCACATTTCAGGAGTTTACATTAAAAGTTTCATTTGTTTTAAATATATTGAAAGTTACATAATGCTTCCTTTAAAACAGGAGCCCAGCACAGAAGTGCATTAAATTTGTTTAAGCTTTTAATATGGGTTTTATGTACCGAACACAAATTTTAGAGTGTGGAGTTATTTTTGGAATAAGGAATCCTTTTAAAACAAGTTCGAGTATGTATGGTTAGGATTGTTTCCAGAATAGCACCATAAATTTTGTATTCTGTGTGTTTAAGACAGTACCAAAGGCTACATTTTACTTTAGTTTTCCTTAGTTGTCTCACCATCATAATATGGGAGACTTCAGCAATCCAGACAAGGCCCAAGGCAGCTGAAATCTATAATGTGAGTGATTTTTTCCCTTTGATTATTGTTCCTAGGAACAATACAAACCATAGAGTGGATAAGGGGTCAGTCCATTCATATCTGGTACCAGAAATTCCCAGAAACCCTCTATACCAATGGGGGGAAAATGGAAACCTTCCCAAAATAGCTAGCAGAATAACTGCAGCAACAAGTAGCTCAGACTGCAATCCTGCTGCTGCAGTAACAAATATAGGCGGCAGTCCAACAACAACAGTGAGAAGTCCACACTGCAACCCATCAAACTTAGCTGCAATTTGGGAGAAGCTGCAAATCCAGCTCACCATGAAAAGCAACAAGCCTGACAGTAAGAGCTCCAGGAGCAGCTGATTCAGAAGCTCCTTAATCTGGTTGCTCGGGTCTGGTAGTGAGGTAGTTTCAGTCCTATTCAAATTGGGATCAGAGGATGTCCCAGTGGATTTCATGGTCATTGGTGAGGGTAAATGTTACCACTCAGGCCTGGTCTACACTACGCGTTTAAACCGATTTTAGTAGCGCTAAACCGATTTAACGCTGTACCCGTCCACACTACGAGGCCCTTTATATCGATATAAAGGGCTCTTTAAATCAGTTTCTGTACTCCTCCCCAACGAGAGGAGTAGCGCTAAAATCGGTATTACCATATCGGATTAGGGTTAGTGTGGCCGCAAATTGACGGTATTGGCCTCTGGGCAGTATCCCACAGTGCACCACTGTGACCTCTCTGGACAGCAATCTGAACTCGGATGCAGTGGCCAGGTAGACAGGAAAAGCCCCGCGAACTTTTGAATTTCATTTCCTGTTTGCCCAGCCTGGAGCTCTGATCAGCACGGGTGACGATGCAGTCCCAAATCCAAAAAGAGCTCCAGCATGGACTGTACGGGAGATACTGGATCTGATCGCTGTATGGGGAGACAAATCTGTTCTATCAGAGCTCCGTTACAGAAGACGAAATGCCAAAGCATTTTAAAAAAATCTCCAGGCTACCCAGTGCTGCATGACAAGCATAATGGAAAGCCAAAGAATCAAATGGACGCTCATGGAGGAAAGGAGGGGGTACTGAGGACTCCAGCTATCCCACAGTCCACAGCAGTCTCCGAAAAATATTTACATTCTTGGCTGAGCTCCCAATGCCTGTAGGTTCAAACACATTGTCCGGCGTGGTTCAGGGTATAGCTCGACAATTTGCTCCCTCCCCCCACACGTGAAAGAAAAGGGAAATAAATCGTTCCTTGACTTCTTTCAATGTCACGCTATATCTACTGAATGCTGCTGGTAGACGCGATGCTGCGGCAGTGAAGAGCAGTATCCGCTCCTCTCCCCTCCTTGGTGGCAGATGGTGCAGTAGGACTGCTAGCCGTCCTTGTCATGAGCCCATGAGTGCTCCTGGCTGGCCACAGGTGAGGCTGGCTGGGGGCACCTGGGTAAAAATAGCAATGAATCCCGGTCATTCCCAGTAGATGGTACAGAACGGCTGGTAACCGTCCTCATCATAGCAACTGGGGGCTGAGCTCCATCAGCCCCCTCCCTCTCCTGTGTAAAGAAAAGATTCTGTACTGCCTGGACTATCATAGCAGCAGGATGCTGGGCTCCTCTCCTCTGCACCTGGACTGTCATAGCACCAGGAGGCTGCCTCCCACTCATTTTATCTCACTAACAAGTCACTGTTTCTTATTCCTGCATTCTTTATAACTTCATGACACAAATGTGGGGGACACTGCTACGGTAGCCCAGGAAGGTTGGGGGAGGAGGGAAGCAACAGGTGGGGTTGTTGCAGGGGCACCCCCGATGAATGGCATGTAGCTCATCATTTCTGCGGGATCTGACATGCAGCAGCTGTGCTCTCTGATACACTGGTTCTCTAGTACACTTGCCCCATATTCTATGCAGGACTGACTCTATTTTTAGAAACCACAAAGGAGGGATTGACTCTGGGAGTCATTCCCAGTTTTGCCTTTGCGCCCCCAGCCGACCTCAGCCAGGGGCACCCATGATAGCAGCAGACAGTACAGAACGACAGATAACAGTCATCTTACTGCCAATTTACAATGGCAGCAGATGGTACAGAACAACTGATAACCGTCTCTGCTATCATGCAAAAGCAAATGAATGCTGCTGTGTAGTGCTGGAGTATTGCCTCTGTCCGTGGCATCCAGTACACATACAGTGACTGTAAAAAGAAAAGCTGAACAGGCTATGGCATCTGCCAGGGCAATCCAGGGAAAAAGCGCGCAAAATGTTTGTCTGCCGTTGTTTTCCCGGAGGAAGGAATGAGTGACGACATTTACCCAGAACCACCCGCGACAATGATTTTTGCCCCATCAAGCACTGGGATCTCAACCCAGAATTCCAAGGGGCAGGGGAGACTGCGGGAACTATGGGATAGCTACAGAATAGCTACCCACAGTGCAACACTCCGGAAATTGACACTAGCCTCGGACCATGGACTCACACCGCCGAATTAATGTGCTTAGTGTGGCCATGTGCACTCGACTTTATACAATTTGTTTTACAAAACCGGTTTATGTAAAATCGGAATAATCCCGTAGTGTAGACATACCCTCAGTGGTAGGAATCATGTGACTTTTTGTTCCCTTTTCTAACAGGGGATGCACAACTGTCATACCAGGCCCTAGATGAGCAAACTGCTACCGATTAGCTGGGGTGGGGGGCAGGGTTCAGAGAAAAAATACCAACAGCAGTTTTGACAGTGTGTCGCTTTCTCCAGCAATATGGGCATTGCTTGACATTGGATGGACTAGGTAACTCATTGGCTGAACAACAGGAGAATGAATAGATGTAGTACTGGCAAAGTTTCTGTCTGATCCGCTTGGGAGGATGAAGTCTTGGGTGTGCTGGCACCAGCTGTTCACAATGGCTGGCGCTGTGGATCAGAGAGAGGAACAAAGGGTGGCCGAGCTCATGGAAAGATAAACATAGACTCAGGAGTGTCCTGAAAGTGAGGGAAAGTTAGTGTGAGGGGGCCAGAAAAGACACACTTTCAGAACATAGAAAGGAGTCACTGGCTACTCTTCCTGTGCATTTTTTCACATAGGAAATCTTGCTATTGTGTTGATTGTGAGTATGGTGGTTGATGTGATCTGGCTGAGATCTCAGGGCTCAGGATGTCCAGAGAATGTAGTGTGCAACTAGAAGGTGGGTGCCCACAGGTTTATATAGGCAGTGTTGCCAAATCATGATTTTATTCCCTGTCTCATGACAGTTGGTGTTTTTTGTAAAGCCCCAGATGCTGGAGGCATGGGATTAGGGGAGAATCTTGGCTTTCCTGAAAAAGAAAGAAAAGGTACACATTTAGCCTTCAAGGTTGTGGAGAAAAGCTTCAAAATGTGAGCCCTAAAGGCTGACAGACTAGAAGGCTAATAACCCTTCTCCCAATTTTGTGATTTTGTTAAAAACTCATTACTTTAAAGCTAATATGATTCTGAATGGTTTCAGTTGGCAATACTGTATAGGGGAGCTTAGTCAGAGCTGAGGTATTGCAGACAGGAGAGTGCTTTTAGGTCACCTATGTCCATGGGGACTTATACACAAATCCTGTAGCTGTAGCCTCTCTCTCTCTAACTGAAGGGGTGGGGTGGCTGGTGGGCTGACATGAGGTGGGAGTGTCTCTTTCATTATTAGGCTATTTGTCTTGAGGAGAGACTAGAAGCCCGTTCTGGACTTTAGAAGTTCATGGCCCTTATCTCAGAAACCCTGAGACGGAGAAGAGATTGGATCCTCTGGCTCCAACAGAAGATGTAAGTTACACAGGGGAACCCAAGGGGCAGCATGCTCTGGAGAAGAAGGTGCAACAGGGCTGCAGAGCTCTTCTGTTTTTCCACCCATTCCACCTCATTAGCAGGTGTTAGAATCTTGCATGAAGCTACTGAAGTTCTGTTGGCTCATGGTGCTGCCATTGAGCTACACTGGGTTGTGTGAGAGAAAAGGAATTAGTTAGTTTATGCATTTTAGTCCTGGCCTTGCTGGCCCATAGATTGTCCCCTCAGGTACAAGGGTCTTCCCAGCTGTCCTTCAGGAAACAGGGGAGTGGGGGGTATCCTCAATAGCTTCTCCCTCTTTGGCACAGGAAACCTGCAACTCCTCTTGTTGGGTTGTGCTTGGTCCCTTAGGCTAGCTGTGACTAGCAACCAGCTTTCAGCTGCTCCATGCCTCCAGTTAGTCCCCAGGCTCAACAAGCAGCCTTTTCCCACTAGTGTCTTAGTTCTTCTTATTATTATTATGCTTTATGGGGAAGTAGACTCATCTATTGATTCTGTAACCACTACCTACTATATTCCTTCTACATTTGTGCCACTAGATTCTCATCCTCCTCAACAGCCTTAAAAGCATAGGAGAGCTTTCTTAATGTTATTCCACTTTCCCCATACTTGTACTAAACCTTTCAGAGTATCACCTTTAATTGTCTACATCAGGGTGGGCAAACTTTTTGGCCTGAGGGCCACATCGGGTAATAGAAATTGTATGGCAGGCCATGAATGTTCACAAAATTGAGGTTGGGATGTGGGAGGGGGTTAGGGCTCTGGATGGGGGTGCAGGCTCTGGGGTCGGGTTGGGGATGAGGAGTTGGGTGTAGGAGGGTGCTCTGGACTGGGACTGAGGGGTTTAAAGGGCGGGAGGGAAATCAGGGTTAGGGCAGGGGTGTGAGAAGGAGTGCAGATTCTGGTTGGGGGTGCAGGCTCTGGGGTAGGGTTGGGGATGAGAGGTTTGGGATGCAGGAGGATGCTCCAGGATGGGATCAAGGGGTTTGGAGAGCAGGAGAGGGATCAGGGCTGGGGCAGGGGTTTGGGGCATGGGGAGAGGCTCAGGGGTGCAGACTTCCAGCGGCGCTTACCTCAAGCATCTCCGGAAGCAGTAGCATGTTCTTCCTCCGGCTCCTATGCAAAGGAGTGGCCAGGTGGCTCTGCATGCTGCCCCATCTGCAGGCACTCCCCCTGCAGCTCCCACTGGAGCCCTGGAGGGGGCCATTGGAGCACATAGGAGCCAGAGCGGGGCCATGCAGCAGCTTACACCCTGGCTGGAGCACCGGAGTAGGACCGAGCCATGTGGTGTGGCCCCTACCCCAGCTGGAGTGCCCGAGTGGGACTGAGCCATATGCTGTGCGCCCCTCACTCAGCACCCTGGCTGGAGTGCCAGAGCAGGGCTGTGTGGCGTGGTGTGTCCCTGCCCAACCCAGCGCCCTGGCTGGAGCACCAGAGCAGGGCCGTGCGGCGTGGTGTGCCCCTGCCCAATCCAGCGCTCCAGCTGGAGAGCTGGAGCAGGGCAAGCTCCAGCCCCGCTCACCAGTGGTAGCTCGAAGGCCATCTTAAAACGGTTTGTGGGCCAGATTTGGCCCATGGACTGTAGTTTGCCTGCCCCTTATCTACATTTTTCATAAAGAGGCTTTCTTTCTGGGCAACATTCCCTGCATTCCCATATCAGGTGATCAACTGTTTCTTTAACCTTACATATGTTACATCACCATCTTTGCCTCTATTCAATAAATGTAAATTATTATTCAAACAACAGCGACCAGTTAACAGTCTAAATATGAGGACATCACGGATCCTTTCATAACTTTGCACTGGTGCATTATCGTCTATGCTGGGGCCTACTTCACAGAATCTTTCTTTTTCCTTGGTCCTCAATTCTCACCATTCCTTTTTAAACTAAACTTTTTATTTCCTGCTTATTTAAAGGAACCTTTACATCAATGTCTCTATGTTTTAAATAATGTTTTGCTTCTTTATGTGCCGTTTTACTGCCAGGTATCCCTGCATGGGCTGGAATCCATGCTAGTGCTATGTTCACACCTGGCCCTACTAACTCTGGTTTAAAAAAACAATACTTCATGTATTAGGTCACTCTTGCTTCCTGAGGTATCCCTTTGAATTGTCAGTATAGCTGATAATGAATCTGAAAAGAGAAGATCAGTAGCAGGCCAGATGTCAATATCCAGTTTAATGCTAGCATTATTCTCACCAAATAAGCTGTCATTCACATTCATTCACAACTAGACACCTGTAGTTGGCCTGTGCAGCAGACTTGGGCTTGGGCTGTGGGGCTGTTTCACCGCTGTGTAGACATACCCATAATGGCTATAAAATTAGATGTTCTTTTAGATTTCTCAACTCCAATCTTAGGGATGCAAAGGCTGCTTCCACTCTACCTATTTTTCCGTCTTTAGATCCATTGGCATGCATTTGGCAATGGAGACTCCATCTATCATAAACTCAAACTTTATCTGTCTCTTTCGTCTCCTTTATTTTATTATATGATTCTAAATCAACTGCCAGAGAGATGGTTTTCCAGATATAATGTACAGTTCCATAACTATAGATTTTTCACTTAACTCTTTTCTCACATTTTAACCCTATGAGCATGAGTGAGTTTATTGTGTCAGGCTACATTTCATCCCCTTAGTTCCTAACATTCTTGATATATTTGTCCAGTATTTTTATTTGTCTGTTTCCCCTGACTTTAGCACAAAATGTCAGATCTAACACTTTAACCCCTATATTTTGAGGGAAGAGGCAGAATGTATGAATTCCTCTTCTTCTACCTCATTCCCCAATGGTTGGGTGAGAGGGGTGCCTTGCCCTGTCCCTCTGTAAGTCTCCGGCCCCCAGGCCCTTAAAGAAACAGTAACTGATTTCTCCTGAACACTAATTCCCAGGACTGCTTCCTCTCCACTAATACGTCTTGTTTCCTAGGCCCTTGCATACATCAAAACCTCCTCAAATCTGAAAGGGTTATGCCACCTGAGTGGGGTGGGCTGATGGCTAGGCACCACTACGTTTATGGAGCAGATTACTTCATCACACTGACACTTAATTTTTCTGTTGAATACCCATTCTGTTCTGTTTAATTATACACTCTTGGTAGATTGTACTCTAGTTGTTATTTTGTGATATTTCAAATAATTCCCCAAAGTAATGATCCCTTATTCACCAGTTCTTTTCTCCATTAATGAGCCATGACTCTCAGAAAGCAATCATTTGTCAGGTATTAAGCATTAACAAATGCTATATTTTTGCATATATGTGGAATTAATCCCACAAAATGATTTTACCTTGGAATTTGTTTTGTTCAGCTATGTCACGGTCCTTCATCTTTTGCTTTACTGTATTCAGGGCCAGTTCTAGGGGTGGGCAAGCAAGGCAGTTGCCCATGGCACCAAATTCCAGGGGATAGTGAACAGCTCTGCTTTTTGCCTCTCTTTTGCTCAGCTGCTCAGGCAGCTGGGGCACCAAAAACATTTTCTGACCTGGCCTGCAAAACATCTTGGGCTGCTTCTGACTGTATCTCAATGATTTTTAAGAACATAAGAATGGCCATACTGGGTCAGACCAAAGGTCCATCCAGCCCAGTATCCTGTCTACTAACAGTGGCCAATGCCAGGTGCCTCAGAGGGAGTGAACCTAACAGGTAATGATCAAGTGATCTCCCTCCTGCCATCCATTTGTTTGGATTGTTACTTATTACCTTATTGCCTCTTCCTGGCTCAGCTAGGTACATGCTCTGCTCAGCTAGGTGGTGTGCTCTGTAGTAATCTCAAACACAACTGTTTATCAGTGCGCTGGGTGACATTTTCAAGTCAATAAACAATACCAAAAATACATTGTACTTGGATAGCACCTTATATCGAGCAGCTCAAAACAGTTTCTAAATGCTAGTGAATTGTATTCTCACAACACTACAATAATGTGGAGAGGCATTATTATGCCTGTGTTACAGATAGAAAAACTGTGACAGAGAATGATTCAGTATCACAGGGCTCTTGCCAGAGCCTGTAGGTACCTAGGATTGGCTGAGAGCTCTGTCAGATTTCCTGGAAGCGTAGGTTCTGTAAAAACAAGTGAAAGCTTAAAAAAGGTTTTATTGTTCTTTAAATGTTTTCATTAAACAATGTGAATGGTGGGGGGTTATGTTTTTATTGTCACAATTTGCATTTACAATGTAATGTGTGAGGGTGATTGGAGTTGCATGAGCTGCATGTGACTGAAAGTGAATGGCTTAGTTTAGAAAAATTGTTTGCTGCACATAAGAAAGCAAGGAATTTATTATGCCATATCTAAAGTGAGGATCTTGGTAATAATAGCTGCCTGGCATCAGCTT
This sequence comes from Gopherus flavomarginatus, assembly GCF_025201925.1. Lineage (NCBI taxonomy): Eukaryota > Metazoa > Chordata > Testudines > Testudinidae > Gopherus > Gopherus flavomarginatus. The sequence goes on from NC_066618.1 coordinate 243,709,575, forward strand.
TAATTGATGTGACAGATGCTTTTGGTATTTCCTGGCTTTTTTCTGTTAGTAGAATATATGCATATTTCTCATTTTACCTATCTCCACCAGTCTGAGTTCAAATTCCATCCCCTGTAACTCAAGGCGAGTTTCTTGCAGTAATCTGCAAATGAGAATACCAAGTCACTACTTTAAATGAAAGGACTCCTTTTAACAGTTCAATTGCTTCATCCTCAAAACAATGGTATTTTCCAGATTTTCAGACAGATGAATGTTTAGGAGAATACAGTGATTTTCCAGAGCCGCTGAGCACTTGCAGCTTCCACTGTCTTCAACAGGAATTGTGGGTATTCAGTACTTCTGAAAATGAGGCCCATGGAAAATGTGCATAATTCAGCTCATGTTAAGGCAGTTTCTGGGGCTTGGCTCACAATTTACATCTGTCTAGTATTTACATTTTTGTAATCTAATTACCACAATAGCAGGTGACAGGTATTTGCTATCAGAGGGAGCCTGTGGTGACACAAAAATCAATCTAATGGATTGTGCAGTTGTACAAATTCACTGGCAATTTCACTTCATAAGACTTTGTGAAAATGTTTTCTGACTTGGTTTAACACCCTCTGTATATTAATTTGAGATTTGTGACAAACAAACCGAAAACTCAGTGCAAACACTCAGGTGACACCAATTGGCATTGCCTTGTGTCAGGTCTCAAAACCATGTTTTAACTTAGGTTTACTTGAAACTCAAGCTCACCTAAGTGTTTCTAATGGGGAGTAGGGTGACCAGACAGCAAATGTGAAAAATTGGGACAGAGGGTGGGGGGTATTAGGATCCTATATAAGAAAAAGTCCCCAAAATCGGGACTATCCCTATAAAATCGGGACATCCGGTCACCCTAATGGGGAGTCAGTAGATTTGGATTCTATTCCCAGCTCTATATTCCTTTAAGGAATTTCTTACCCATCTTCCTGTAGGGGGACACAATCTAGTACAGACTTTACCTACCTTTGTGCCTGTTCTAATACACTGAACAAGTGCATTACTCCTCTAACAATCCCATTGAAATCAGTGGGACCACGCACATGCTAATCAAAGTGAATAAGGATTTTAGGATCTGGCTCTAACAGAAGAGATATAGTAAAAATTAATTAATTAAAACCCGACTGTACAACTCTTACTCACCCTGAGGAACATTTAATTACACAAGTAGTCCCATCAACTTCAGTGAGACCGTTGGTACAAGTTCTCCACAAGAGAAGTAATGGTTGTACAGTCTGGCCTTAATATGTGTAGAGTTCTTAAAGATCATCAGATGGAAGGCACTCTAGAAGTGCAAAGGTTAAATATACAACAGAATGTTATGATTTTCATTTTGCTTGGTGCTTGCAAACAAATGCTTACTATAGGACAGGTCGGGAAAGGAACTAGCAAGCCATTTGTGAATGTGAATTTCCTCTTTCATCAAGCTAGAGAAAAGCCCAGTACATGCTTACTTGTTTTATTTGGGTGACTGTCTTAGTGTTCCTGTGCTACATGGGAAAAAGCTAAGATTTCAAATGAATGCAGATGGAGGAATTTTCCTTTCTAAACAAGCCACACCAAACATTTATGGGTTTTACATGCTTACATTTTAACTGTTGCTGATGAAGTGTATCCACTGTGCTGTACCAAGAGGAGCTCAGTACAAGTAGATGGCTTAGTGTTAGCAGTGTTTGGGTACAGTATTTGCATAATTTTCTCAAGTGCCAGTGTCTCCACACTGTCTGCTCAAGTGGTTTTTAGAGACCACTTGATAATATAGTGAGGCCCAGTGTTAGTTGTCCAAAAGGTATTACTTATGTTTGAATGAGAACCTCAGTGGCTCTATTTTTTTATTTATTCATTCTCAATGAATTATTTTTACTTTCATCTTCAGACTGTTTGATGTGGCATGTGCCTGGTGAGGATGGAGAGACTTGTAATTTCTGGGAAGTTGTGCTTTCTGGATCATTTTCTGAACAAGGCAACCAACAAAGGCTGGTAAATGAATAGCTGTTGCTTTTTATTTCATCACACACAAGGGGCGAGCAACTAGATGTTTAGTACTTTGACTAAAAGGGAATGTCTGGGAGTAAGTATTATAAGGTGCTGGGATGATAAACAGTATGTGACTGGGAGCCAGATCCAACCATCTTATACACCAGGTAGCTCTACTCAGGCAAAATAAAGCAATCACATTGCACAATGTATGCAAAAACCAGTATAGCTGGGAAAGCTGTTACCATGGTAGCAAGAGATGAGAAATCATGGATGTTACTGAGTGCACAAATGCAGGCCTCAGATTCTAATTCTGTGAGCCAGGGGGCCATTACACCAGCAGTTCCTGTGAACAGGGCCTATCAGTCCTTACTGTCTCTGGGAGACAGGGCCATGACCCACACTGCTGTCCACAGCAAGGCTCATGCATCAGCCAGAACAAGCTGCATTTTCTTTAGGGTAGTGTGGTGCTCAATAGACAGGCTTGGGCAAAATGAGTAGTAGGTCAGTACACTGCCCTCTACATCAGAGTCCACGCAAATGGCACTGCTGAGCCATCTGTGTTGTGAATTGTATGTTTGAGTCTATTTTCCTACCCTCTACAGATAATTATTCTGCATTTGGGCGCTCCAGTTGGCATATACACTAGGCATAAAAAAGAAGTGTTTGTGTATATTGTAGACAGGGCCAGCTCTAGCCATTTCGCCACTCCAAGCACGGCAGCACGCCGTGAGGGGCGCTCTGCCGCTCGCTGCTCCTGCGGCTCCGGTGGACCTTCCGCAGGCGTCTCTGCAGAGGGTCCGCTGGTCCCGCAGCTCTGGTGGATCTCCCGCAGGCATGCCTGCGGATACTCCACCGGAGCCCTGGGACCAGCAGATCCTCCGCAGGCATGCCTGCGGGAGGTCCACCGGAGCCGCCTGCCACCCTCCCGGCAACCGGCAGAGCACCCCCCGCGGCATGCTGCCCCAAGCATGCGCTTAGCGCGCTGTGGCCTGGAGCCGGCCCTGATTGTAGATGCCAATCTGAAGGTTGACATGAGGGAGTGTATATTTTATAATAATTAATACACTCAGCACTTACTTTTATGTTTCCACCTGTAGAACTCAAAGCACTTTACAAAGGTTTACAGAAGTGGAAACTTTTTACATACACGGAAACTAAGGCCAAGTGACTTGCCCAAAGTTATAAAGCAAGTTAATTTCACATCTGGGAACAGACCTCAGGTCTTCCAGTCAAGCTCCTTCTGTTTGAAAACTAGCCTCTGCAATACAAATTTGTGTTAACTATAGGGAATAAGAGAGAGGAATCTGTTGTAAAGTTTGGTTCTGGATCTTCACCTTTTCAAAAGTTGGGGAGTGGGGCTGAGTACAGTGTCTTGGTGTTGAACCATTTCTCTCAGCAAGGTACATATAAATTATCAGGAAACAAAGTATTCTTACCACCTCTTCACCATTGCCAACATCACTGATAGGCCAGATTCCTTGCAGCATTTTGTTTTGGGGAGCAGCAGATGATGGAGGGCCCATCACGGACTTGGTTGTAGCCCCCTAATTTTCTGTCCTGCCTAAAAGCTGCTCCCACCTGCATCAGCAGTCAACTGCCTAGAGGGGCTTTTTGCCAGCTGAGGATAGTTAGAGTGCAGCGTACTCTGACTACACTTCCTCCTTTTACCTTCTATGAGGGATTGCAGATTCTCCTGTCTTGTGCTGTCAAACAACGCAATGAGGGTTGAATGGGGACAGAAAACCTGTCCTATGGTCTCCTATATCATTTAAATGTACGTAGATTTCCTGTTGATCTGTGATTTTACACATGTTGTATAAAGGGCTCTATATTAAACAATTTTTTTGACAATGTCTATTAATAAGAATAATGCTTTATTTATAATGATTTGAACTGAATTCCATCTGAACATTTTCTCTCTTTACTCTAAAGGGAGTAATTCTGTTTTCCAGTGACTAGCAGCCTGATCTTTCTCCATGGCAAAACTCCCACTGACATCAGTGGAGCTGGATCTACCATGATGAAGTAACATACCCTTCGGAATCTAGGCATTTGGTTTTGGACTCCTCTCCTTAGAGCAAGCTGGACCACAGTCCTTTTGCATGCAGAATATCCATTAACTTTGGGCTAGCTTCACAAAGAAACTTAACTGTTGCAATGCTCAGCACCACCATGTCTAACTTATGGTGCCTAGAAAATCATTGGGATTCACAATGCCTGAGTTAGGCACCTGTACTATGATTGGGGAGAGATAAGACAGCGTATTAGGCAGCTCCTTACCTAAACTAGCCAATGGGAGATGCCAAGGAGAGGGGCCTGTCCTGAACCCTGTCTCTCCCAGGAATTTTGATTCCACTCTCAGCTTGGGATTTTCAGCTGCAAACCCTCCCTTGGTGTTAAGTGCCTATGCCATTTTAGCTGGAGGAGGAACAATTTCAACAGGAGAAATTGAGGGAATACCACCTGAGAGGTGGTTGGTCCCTTTTCAAATACTTGTAGGTGTCGAGGGGACTTAAACTGGGGTGGGGGAGGAGGCTGTCATAGGAGAGTACCCTAATCACTGGGCTAAAAGTTATGAGGGAGATTCCCCCAGCTGCCTTGAGTATGCTCACCTATAGGGACCTGATCCAGCAGGCTCTAAGCACACTTACCTGATTGGACCCTACAGAAGAGGTAGGTGGAGGTATGCATATTTTCTCTGGTTCATGCATTATACTGGACTAAAGGTGTCTAGATGCCTGGCACAGGGCTGCAGCATGCAGAGGCAAAAACATAGGCACCTTGGGAACAATTATGTTAGGCACAAAATGAGTTTAAACACCTGTGGGGTTTGGTGGCAGCTGAGCGGGCGGTTTTATGAATCCCAGTGGGGCTGGATTCTGGGATTTAGATGCCTAAAGTGGCAATTAGGCAACTAATCCCTCTTGTAAATCTAGCCCCTGGTGGGGGTTCCATCCACAGACAGGCATTGCCATTGATGGTAATGGGTAGGCCCTACCAAATTCCCGGTCCATTTTGGTCAATGTCACGTTTTCAGATATTTACATTTGAAATTTCACAGTGTTGTAACGATGGGGATCCTGACCCAAAAGGAGGCCATAGGGAGTCACAGAGCTGTTTTATAGGGGTTGCAGGATTGCCACCCTTACAGCCACCTTCCTGCAGCTAGAGGTAGGTTTGAATTCCCTTCAAGAGCATCTGTGCAGGGGAAGAAGTCCCGTCTCTCCCCAGTCTGGCTAGGAGTAGCACAAATGCAAGATTATGTAACAGAGTGGCTTTCTCTTGGTCTGGAGAGTCTGGGCCTAACCCAGCCGCAATTACAGAATGAGCCCCAACTGTGAGAATCAGGTACTTCCTGTACAAAAGGAGCCAGGTTTAAGGGCTGTCAAAGCTCAGTTCAGGGAGGAGACTCTGAGAAGGCTCCTGCAAGGCCTTTTGTTGGAAGAAGAATCAAAGCAGAGAGGGAAGCTGTCCAGGCTGAGAGAGACCCTGACCAAGCAGGGAGAGTGAGGAAAACTCTCTAGGTTGGGAGGTGCCCTGACTAAACAGGGAAGAGACAGGGAGACCCAGAGGGTAAGCAAGAAGACTTGAGATAGGGAATTCCCAGCAGGGGTGGCTCTATGTTTTTTGCCGCCTCAAGCACAGCAGTCAGGCGGCCTTCGATGGCATACCTTAGGGCGGTCCACTGGTCACATGGATTTGGTGGCGTTTCTGCAGGAGGTCTGCTGGTCCCACGCCTTTGATATACCTGTCACCGAATTGCTGCCAAAGCCAAGGGACCGGCGTACCTCCCACAGGCATATCGCCAAAGGCTGCCTGACTGCCACCCTCACAGCAACCAGTAGGCTGCCCCCTGCAGCTTGCTGCCCCAGGCATGCACTTGCTGCGCTAGTGCCTGGAGCCACCTCTGTTTCCCAGGGAAAACTGCAACACGAGTGAAGAGGATGGCAAAAGACCTAATTGTTTGGTACAGGGCCCTGGGCTGGAACCCAGAGATGAGGGTAGGAGAGGGTTCCTCTAGGGGGCTACAGGCTGAACCAAGAACTTACTGAGGAAGGGAGCCAGAGATGGTGGAAGGATTTATTTTGTGTTAGACAAGTTGGGGATTTTTAGTTGGAAAACTAGGATCCTGGAATGACTGAACTAAAGACTTACCTAGCCAGAGGACTGGGTCACCACACGTTATTGGCTGAGAAACTACCATGGTGCTAGTCGGGTTGCCAAATGTATAATTGCACAAACCCAAATACCCTTGCTCCATCCCTGCCCTCCCCTTTTCTGAGACCACACTCTGCCCTGCCCCTACTGAGGCCCCATCCCTGCTCTCTCCATCCCCCCTCCCTCCATCACTCACTCTTCCTCTCCCTCTCTCACTTTCACCAGGCTGGGGCAGGGGTTGGGTTGCAAGAGGGGGTGCAAGCTCTGAGCTGGGCGGTTGAGGCCTTTGGAGTGTGGGAGCAGGCTCTGGGCTGAGTCTGGGACAGGGGGTTGGGGTATAGGAGGAGTTTCAGAGTGTGGGCTCTGGGAGGGAGTTTGGGTGTGGGAGGGGGCTCAGGGCTGGGGCAGGGAGTTGGGGTACAGGAAGGGGTGAAGGGTATGGGCTCCAGCTGGGCAGCGCTTACCTCAGGCAGCTCCCGGAAGCGACCAACATGTACCTCTCCTAGGCTCAGGGGTGGCCAGGTGGCTCTGCGCGCTGCCTCTGCCTGCAGGCACTGCCCTCACAGCTCCCATTGGCCATGGTTCCCAGCTAATGGAAGCTGCAGAGCCAGCGTTCGGGGTGGGAGCAGCACGCAGAGACCCCCTGGTCGCTCCTGTACCTAGCCAGACATGTTGGTTTGCTTCCTGGGAACCGCGTGGAGCCAGGGCAAGTAGGGAGCCTGCCTTGGCCCAGCTGCACCACCAAACAGAGTTTTAGTGGCATATTAAAATCTCCTGGATTGGTTTCAGTAGCTACTAGGAGGTCAGTTCTGATTATGGGAGACTCCTGGCCAATCCAGGAGTGTTGGCAACCCAAGGCGCTAGTCCTGTGAAACAGCTGCTATGCCAACCTTGGCCATAACGGTGCACCTGGTGGTGAGTGGACCCTGTTACATATTTCAAGACCAATAAGAAAGAAATATAAACTTTCCAGATTAACATGTGAGCCTTTTTTCAATGTTAATAAAATCATTATAGTGAGTTGTCAGGGGAGTAAGATTACTAAAATGGTGTATCCAAGAGAAGAAATATAAGACAGAGTCTGACAAGGGGGCCTGAGTTGTAAATATTCCCCTATGACATTTTTTAAGAAGCCAAAAATGCATTTGAAGCCATTAAAGGCCAGTAAACTAATTGCTTTAAAAGCATTTGAGAGAGAAAGATTAAACACTTATCTTGACAAAAGGTAGACACTGGACTATAACAATATTACCGACATGATAGTATTTCAATAAGCATCTGTCTATGGAAGCCATTATTTATAAAGCATTTTTGCTAATTGAAAGGCTATTATTACACAGAAGGACACAGCAGGTAAGGGAAAACTTAAGTATTTCTAGTGCCATGGCAATAAAGTCAAAATGCTTGCAAATAAAATTAAACTGTTGAAGGGTCAGTTTAATCCCAATGAATTCTAAGTTAGCAATGATAAATAAACTGTGATTTTTATGACACTGTTTATTTGCCATCATTGAGAATTTATTTTGGAATGATAATATAAATGTGCACAGTTCCAACAGTCCTGGTATTGAAATCATAATTCCTGTTGATACAGAGCAAGATCCTGCCAGAAACTTAAATTAAGAGCGAGTCTCAATCGATTTGGACTGTCATAAACCCTCATGCAGACTACAGAAATCATGTTCCAAAAGAACAACCCTGACCCCACTGCTGTTTAAAAAAAAAAAAAACAAAAGCAAAACCTGAATCCATTTTGCTCATCCCAGCAGATTGGTAGTTTAAAAGGTAAGGAGCATTTCTCACCGTGGGGGTGGGGGGGGGGGAAACAAACAGCCATGAACATTTGCAAAAAGAAGTGTGTATTCTGCAGTTGTCACTTCTAAGCCTATGCTGTCTTGCCAGAAAGCTGAAATTACATTTGTGACGTTGGCCGCCTCATAACATAATGTCATACGCCATGAAATAGTTTCCATCTGACTTTAATATATAATATATTGTAATTAATTACCAGCCATTAGATGGCTCTTTACCTCTCTGATGCTGTTTGTTTGCAAACATTTAAATAAAGAATCCTCATAACAGCCACGTGAATTAGGTAAGAAACACCACTCCTGTTTTTAAGATGGAGAAGATAAGATACAGAGGGTCACATCTCCTGCTGGTTAAATGGGTGCCATGTCTTCTGGTCAATTCAGGTGACAGGGGTTAAATGACTTTCCCAATTCTGAGTTCCTCTCTTCCCAAGCTTAGTGCATCAACAAGGGAGGCACAGCTGACTTTAAATTACCTTTGCACTTCTCCTGAGGATGTTTGGGGGTCAATTTTAGCCCGTTGTAAGTTAGAGCAGTCCCAGGCTCTCAACACATCCTCCCCACCTGCTGGGATGAGTAAACTGTTTATATTTCTCTAGATCAATCACTAGGGTGGCAGTGCTAGGAGACTAACTCACCCCCATTCACCCTTGATGGTGAATAGCCTAGCAGGGAGTTGGGTTTCCATAATGAGCCCCAGAGCAGTACAGTAGCTCAGCAGCTTCCCCTGCCTATCTTTACACACACTCCTGCTATCCTCTCATGGGTATAGAGGTGCTGACAGATCGAAGGGCATGAGCTGCCTGTCATGGAAAGGAGCTGAACTATTTCTTTGAGCCACTGTGAACCAAGCCTGGTAGGACAGAGCAGATGGAGGCATTTACAAGACTGAGTGGAAGCAGAAAGGGGAGCAGGTGGTGTTCGGGATCAGCTTCTGCAGCAGTAACTGGCGTGACACTGAATGTACTATTTCTTTAAATCACGACATAGTAGGAAGCCAGATGGAAGGGACTGGAAAAGGTTTTAGGCAGAAACTTTTCAGGGAAGCAGACAGCAGTATTATCCCTAAAACTTTCCTTTACACTGATGAAATTCCTTGTTCAGTATTAGAAGATAGCAACTCAGAGGAAGGAGTCGGGAGACGTTCGTAAAGAGACACAGGAGAGTGGAGGAAGGGCTGGGTGGGGGTGCAAAAGATAGGGAATGAAAATAAGGGGAGCAAGCAAATGAGGAGCAAGCAAGGGGACTGAACCCTTAGTTGGCAAGGGAAGAGTGGTGGTAAGTGCCCAGAAGCAAGGGAAAGGACTAAAACAACAAGGGGATAAACTGTACTGGGGAGAGAGTAAAAGGCAGAGATTGAGCTAGGGCAGGAAAAAAGTTAGCTGGAGAAAAAATGTCACTGAAAAAGGACTAAAGGCAGAAGAGGCAACATGAAAGGGAAATCTAGTGAAATGAAACAAACAAACCTGGATGACACACCAAGTGTTTTGGTTTCTTACTTTTGTGTCTCACTTTAAGTTGTTACCTTGGTGACAGAAGTACTACCTTATTAAGAAATAACTGACAAACATAATAAGCAACACAACACTACACAGACCCTGATGCAGAGTTACTTAAAGGCCAGTCTTAAAATCAAGGCATTTGATAACATTTCTCATTGGTGTTACTTGTCGGGGCTGCTGACACCATTAACAGTCATTTCACTGTGGACTAGATCAGAATAATGGGTGTATTGTTAGGGTCAGATCTTCAGCTGGTGTTAATCTGTGTAGCTCCATTGATTATGGTGGAGCTATACTGATTTACATCAGCTCAGAATCTGGCTCTGGAACATGCTGTAACATCCAGATTTTAAATTTCCTCAGTTGTCATCCATGTTCACAGTATATAGATAGAAATTAGAAAGAAAACAAAAATTCAGGATTCTGCTGCCAAATTCTCTCCTCTTTTTCCACTGTGGTGCTTAGGTGGGCAAACCTGTGCCTCCTAGGGCCTAGTGGACATCAGTTTCCCAGTGGCATCTGTCCCTGACAGATATGTGGGAGCCAGTGTAATTAATACAGCAACTAAGAAATTTCTGTCTACAAATTGTGTAATACGTTAAGGGGTGGGTGAGATCGTTAATGTTGCATGTTTGCTTCAGTGATACAAGGGTGGGCGGGTCTTGAAAATTCCCAGAAAAGTGTTACATAATTTATGGACTGCCCCCTATGGAGGTGAGCTGTGCCCACCAGGACAGCCACAGAGAGATTTTGGGAGGGGGACAGTGCTTCTGACACTGGAGCAAGCAGGAAGCCTGTGGTTGGCTAATCTCCACTCTCTTCCTCCCTCATCCTCTGCTCTGCTGGGGTCTTTGTGTATAAAGGGCACAGAAGGGGTGGATGGGGACTAGTTAGCCACAAGGCATAGTGCAGTGGGCGCACTGCTGCCGTCTGGGGACAGCACTCTTTAACGTGCTAAGAAGGCAACTTATTAAAAAAATGTAGATGCACATGCCTATAAACTTTGGTCAGGCCTGTACTAAATGCTTGGGATTTGATCTTAAAACCTAAGATAGTCCCAGTCAAAATGAGACAGCTGGCAAGTAGATGGGGGAAGTACAGACTGTTTTGTTGCCTTACAGTCTGGGTGAGCAGCAGCTGGGATGCAATGGAGTCTTTTCCTTTGTGGTGCCAAGTTGTTCTAGAGATGGTATCTACCACAAATCATTTGGTTCTGCAGGGGAAAAACCGGTACCTGGAAAACTATATTAAAAGCAACAATTTATACAACACAGTTCTGCCTGGGAAATAAAGCAATGTTTTCACTGACCCTTTTCATTTGTTCTCTCATGTTATTACCTTTCCCTCCTCATTGTGCTAACTCTTTACTTAAATTCCATCTCTTAGTCTCTTGTCTTGCAGCTGAGGCAGCTGGGCTCTTCTCCAGACCACCAACCATCTCTAGGTTTCCTTTTTCTTTCTTCCCTATATTTTGTTTCACTCTCATTTTTCTTCTCCTGTTCAGTGTACAGTTCACTTCTCTTCTTTCCCATTCCTTTCTTTGTTTCTTCTCTCTTGCTCCCAAAGTTTCTGCTGTTCTCCATTTTCTTCTGATGCCTCTTTAGTCCTGCTATGTCACTTCCATGTCACTCTATCCCCTCACCTTCTTGGTTTCCTTTTTCTTGGTCTCTTCCCCTCCTTACTAGCTGTGCATTTCTCTTCTTTTCTCCCCTCTCATGATTCTGTACCTAATTTATTTCTTTTAAACTCCATGCTGCATCCCCTCCAGGCTTATCTATAGTTCCTCTCTTCATTTCCTGGTCTTTGGGCTTATTTCTGTAAATTGCTGAGTGTTCCTGGGAGGTGCTAAATGACTTCCACTTCTGTTGGCTTGAAAGGTACTTGCATCCTCAAATAGCTTGATCTTTTCTTTCTACTTTGCCTTCCTGTGTCTCTTTCTGTCTCTCTGTCAGTCCATTTCTCTTTACTTTTTTTCCCTTACAACTCACCCTTCCCTAGATCCTCGAATCTCTTTTCACATTTCCTTCCCCTTCCTCATTCCTTTGTCTCCCCGGCTTTGAATGTTGCATATCACTAATTCAGACCAAGTCCATTTGATATGACCTTGCAAAGTACACAAGCTAGATCCTCAGCTCGTATAAATTGGAGAAGCTCCCATGCCTGCCATTGAGTTATGCTAGTTTACATCTGTTTAGGAACTCTCCCTGGGTATGTGAACACTTCCCCTTTCTCGGCTCCTTTGGCCACCCCACATATCCACAGTGCTCTATAAAATTTTCCAGATTGTTTGTTTCTTTTCCAATGTGTTTTAGCCTATTACGTCTTATGGCCCTAATTTTTATGCCTTCATTATTTTATTGTTACATGTGTTGCATAGTTGGCTTTAATAGAATGCAAAAATAAACACATCAGCTTCTGGTTGTACATCATTTCAGAATAAACGTGAAAATATAAATGTTTATTATCTGAACATTTTTAGATAATACTGTAAAATGGATGAAAGATACTAAGTAAGAAAATATGTACCACCATATTTGGATGTGTATCTAACTACTCCCTTTTTTGATGTCCATATCTGTCACCATAGGTATAGTGATTGAATTTTCATTCACCCAAAACAAAAAAATAATCCTTCCATTCGGTAGACAGTTGATTGTAACACAGATCTGCTTTTAAAATACATTTCTGCCTTTACGTCTCTTTCCTTCCATCTCACACTCAGTATAGTTGCTGCTGACTTAGATGGTCTATGAAAACTCCTTCCTGATCATACAAAAATATTGCTTCCTATCAGTGAATGGAGTTGCTTTTTTTTTCTTTTTTTTTTTTTCTCCCAGAAAACATGCTTGGCATCTTTTTTCACTGTGCTTCAAGATTGAAAAGTGATGTGTCGTATTCATTCCTGCCATGCTTGTGAAAGGTTCTGACCTGACAGCCCTGGAAACTGATTTGTCCACAGGAGAGAGAGACAGACTACGGCATGACTAGCAGTGATACAAACTTTCCTGTTTAGCGAGTTGCCTCTGAAAGGTAGGAAGATACTTCAGGCATCACGTCGATTCAATCCTTGGACCCTTTACTGGCTTTGCAGACTGGAGCCAGCTGTACTAGAAGGTTCTGTAGTGTGGCCATCTATCCATGGGTAAATGGTCTGGGTGTAACTGATTGCAAAGGTCACCAAGTAGCTGTCAAATTACATGGCTTTTGTCCACTACACCGAACTGTGCTGGATTTGAAACATAGAGAGGGAAGAGCTGGGTAAAGAAAAGTGAACTAGAAAGGGCCAAATCCTGAAGTTGGCAACTAAAAGGCTCTTTATCTCCTACAAAGTGACTTACACAAAATCTCAGAGTTTGGGGATCTTCTCCCCTGGACTCAAAGTGCCAAAACCTTCGCTATGTGCTTGGGCCTTGGGAACTCTGGTGAAGCCATTTTCTTTGGCATGAAGTAGGTATGAATCTAAACTCTACCTTTGCTGCGCACCACAGCTGCATTTGTTCTGCTCTGTTCTTTTATGTATGCTGAGGGAGGAAGCCAGATTTGTCAATCATGATGTGCAAATGTGGGGGTGAACTTTGGAAAAAAGCTGCACCTGTGAAGTGAATCGCAGCTGGAAATAAGAATATGGCTCTCACTGCTCATTGTCTCAATCATATTTGACAATGGCAATTACAGCAAATTATCAAATGCAAAGAAAATAAACAAACAATCCTTCTGGGGTAGATCTTTTATCTACAGTATTGCTTTTGCATTTTATTAAACGTGACAGGTAATAAAGTAGGAATATATTCAAAATACAGCTATAATAAGTCTTTACATTTTAGTAGACAGATCTAAGATGTATTGCTTCTGAGATGAACTATGGTTACAGCTGGTGCTTGACTCTGAATGCATAAACACTAAAGTGTTCAAACTGAGTACTGCAGGGCAAGTAAAGGTCAAATCATTGGAAAAAATTTAACATACAATTATGGCAGTTTAAAAAGAAAAATATTTGGAGTTGTGGATAAAAGAGAGACCAGGGACTATTTTGTAAATTCTTTCATCTGATTATGCAACAAGGAATTCCATAAAGGAGGCAAGCACACTTGAAATAGAAATGTGGAGGCAGGTAGTAAAATATTTGCCCCTTATTTCCTTTTATAATTATAACCATCTAATATATTAGAGGGATTCTCCTCTTTCGTTTAGTAAAGTGTGGCATTGGGAGCCATTGCACAGCTATTGCACACTAAAAGGCCAAAATGACCAATCAGAACATGAGTTTGAACTCTGAGACCCTGTCTTTCATTGGCTGATAGAGTTTTAAGACCAGCAGAGATCAGATCATGTAGTCTGACCGCCTGTGTTGCATAGGCCATAGAATTTCACCTAGTTACCCTTTCATTGAGCCCAGTAATTGATTTGACTAAAGTATATCTTCCAAAAAGGCATCCTGTCTTGATCTGAAGCCTTTAAGAGGTGGGGAATCCACCACTTCCTTTAGTAGCTTGTTCCAATGATTAATCACCCTCTCTGTTAAAAAATCTGTACCATATTTCTAATTTGAATCAACATGTTTGTAATCGTGTTTTCGCTTAGGTTCCACCCACACTTTAAAGGTGTTAGATTAACATGCTTGTAAAGCCCTGCCGAGATGCAAGCTAACTTAACTGAACTAATATTATGGAAAACACACTTTTTTGTCCCTCAAGGGCTTCTATGTCCAGTTATACCCTAACAATCATTGTGATGGGTGTGGAGCTCCTGTGTGATAACTTTTGAATGCTGCATGTTGACCTGGTAACTGGGATTTTTGCGCTATTAAACTATATGAATATATTCATAGTGGGCTGAAAGGAAAAACAAGCAGGAAGAGCAGAATAGGCCAAGATAAACCAATCCTCACCATATACTTTGGGGTTCTGACTTGACCTCCTGTTCGCATCCCTGGACTGGTTTGGTTCACAAGGGCAAAAGCACAGGAACTGACAAGAATAAATGGACTCTGACTAGGTTAAAAATGGTCTGTTCTCTCTCTCTTTAAAGAAGACATAGTTATTGAGGAGATATTCAGGCAGAAACCAGGCTGGAACAAACTCACCTGCTAGGGTGTCTGAAGAAGCTAGGCCTACACTGGTTATAACGAGGGGACGGTAAGCCTTAGGTATGTTAGATGTGTGAGATTACTGGTTTTAAAATATCTTTTTTCTTATGCTTTGTTTCTACTGTGAGAATAAACAATGCTTTGGTTTTAAGAAGGCTGTCTTATCACTATATACACCCCTGCTCAGCCTCCGGAAGGGAAGAACTGCAGCTGCCCACTCCAATTGGAATTACTGGGTAAGCACAAATGATACAGTGGGTACTGTAACTCGGGGACTGCTCTGAGAGTGAGAGAATTGTGGAATTCCACCCCAGGATAGGTAGAGGCATGAGGCCTGATGTCCGAGACGGTGCACTCACACCAGGAAAGGGACACAGGTATGGCTAGCTCTGTAACAGCCACACTTCTGTATTTGATTGAAAGAATCATCTTGACTGGAGAAATCTGCTAGTTGGTCATTTAATCCACTCTCTCCATTGTGACAGGGTTATTATTTACAGACAAATGTCAAGTCTATCCTTAAATATCTCCCATGAAGTTGAATTCTAATTATCACTTTTTCCAATTCTTAATTTTTCTTATTAGGAACATTAAAATATATTCAACCTAAGAATTCCTTTCTGCAAACTACGTCCCTGACTCATGTCATCAATGACTAGTAAGAATTATAGATTGCTTTATGACAGCTCTCGTTAGTATATGTAGACAGTAATTGGGCTCTTAGTTACATCAGTGGAGTTAGTCCAGATTTACCATGGCAAAGGTGACGGCAGAATCTGGCCAATCATCTCCCTTCACAATACCTTTCTCTAGAGTGAACATGCCTACTTATCTTAACCCTTCCTTGGTATTATTTTCCCCCTTGCTATTAATTTCAAAGACTTTTCTCATTTGTACTTGCATTATTATTTGTTTGGTTACCCATATTTGTGTAGCATCTGCAAATATTCTAGGTGTTGTCCACACACATATGAAGATACAGGGACTAATTCTCTACTCCTTTTAATCAGTTTTAAGATTATGTAAATCTATGGACTTCAATGGATTTACATCAGTGAAAAACTTTGTATAACAGATTTGAGAATCAGGCCTAGTCTCAGAACTCTCCATGTTGTCCGTGTCTGAACAAAGCTGTGGTCTAATGAGTCCAATTCTGAGTAAAGTGGAATAGTTATCTGGTTTATCTTAAATGTGATATTTGTATCACAATACAACTTGATATCACCTTCATTTTATTGTGATGGCATTGACTCATATTCTACCTAACATCCAATTTATAATAGCTCTATCTAAACCTATTTCTCTATTTTCCTTTATCAGAATGTCACACGGAACCTATCAAATACCTTAGTTAAGTCAGATGTACTAGATCAAGTGTAATTTCCTTTAGGCACTAAAAAGTACCATGAGTTTAGCATGATTTGTTTCTTAAGCATGTATGTTGCCATCACCTTATTTTTCATTAGGAGCTGTGGTGGGGCAAAGACTCCACTGGCGTGGCGCTTCCTGCTGGTCGTCCAGGGAATTAGCTCTTTCCAGCCCAGAGCACCTTCTGCTGGCCGGTGTTTCACCTGCCGCTGGCCCCATGTCCTTCCCAGACCCTGGTGCCCTTTGCTCAGGGTTCTGCCCACCACAGTACCCCTCACTCTGGGTTTCCCCTCCCAGGGGAACCCCCAACCCTCTAACCCCACCTTGCCTCAGTGACTACTGCCAGTCTCCATCTAGCCCCCACTCACTGTGGCAGACAGCAGTCTAAACCACTCATCATCGGCAAGGGGGGTTGGACCAGCTGCCTCTGCCTATTCCTAGACTGCCCCTCTGCAGCCCTAGTACTCTTTTGTGGGCCCTTAACTCGGCTTGCAGCCTGGGACTTTGCTAGGCTGGAGCTCCCCAGCTCCCTCTGCTCTTTCCCTGCTCTGCTCTGCTCTGCTGTACCCTAGGTACCCTCCTCAGCTTCCCAGGCACCCAGGTCCTTCTCTCTCTATGGAGTTAGAGAGAGTGTGTTTTTTCAGTCTCTGGCCTCCTCAGCCCTCTTATAGGGCCAGCTGTGGCCTTATTGGGGCATGGCCCCAACTGTGGCTGCTTCCCCCAATAAGCCTGGTTTTCCCCACTGCCGCTCCCTCCAGGGCAGCTTTAACCCCCTCAGGGCAGGAGTGAGGTGACCACCCCACTACAGGAGCATATATACTGATTGTGGGTGGGAGTTTCAAAAGTAATTTTGGAAAACAAGTCCCATTGACCGACACAAGGATTTGTGCTCACAGCTTATTCAGGCATTTTTGAAAACCCCACTCTACTTTATTAATTGTTGCAGCAAATTTGAGTATATATTAAAGTCACATTTATGGGTCTCTCACTTTCTTAGTCTGCTTTTTACTCTTCCTCAAGCACAGGGTCTGTACTTCGTTTTATCTTTTCTGCTGATCTGCGACCTTTCCTTAGCAGCTCTTATTTTAAAAAAGAAAAAGAGAAAAAAAGAGAGAGAGAAAAAAGAGACAATACTCGGATGCTACGATTTTAGTTCCTTAGCATTCTAGGATGAATTATTTCAAGACTAGTTGACTTAAATACTTTCGAGGTGTCTGAAAAAAATCAACAGGCAGTAAAGGGCCAAATGCAGCCCACAATATAATCTATGGCTGAGTACCTCCATCTGGCAAGTGAGGATACATATGATTTAACTGCAGATTTTTATTCTGGTGAATTCAAACAATAAATTTCAGGTCATTTATCAAGGAAGAGTCAAGTACAAATACATAAATGGAGTCTGCATTTTAATTTAAATATATAAATTCATATACAGATTAGCCCACAGGCTATTTGGAAAAACTCAGCTTGCTCTTAATGTTGTAAACTCCATTTCTGTATCTTTTAAAATGGGAAAAATACTGCCTCCCTGTCTCAGAAGTTTTAATGAATTAAGGTTTGTAAAGTACTTTGAGATCCTCATATGATACGATAGGTGCTATAGAAAAGCACAGTCATATCTTTGCATTGTGTATAATCTTTGTCAGAAAATAATTAGGGTTATGCTGTTTAAATCTGAGTTATTCTTGCTAAAATAAAGTTTGTTTAGTTTAGCAAAACACATCATTCCAGAGCGGAGAGTAGGAACATATGGTGTTCGAAAGAAGTCAGATTATCTGATGCTTATCAACAGCTACGTTTTCTTGGAGAATGAGATTGAGAGAGAGAGATGATAAATGAAAATTCTGGATTGTCTTCCAGAAAGGGATTAGCTCCTCCTATAGGACCACAAGTTCAGAAGGAATAACTGGTCAGCCAACAGAAACAGCTGTGGTTAATTTAACATGCTAAGGATTAAACAGAGTAATTGGAAGATGACTGTTATACAGCTAAACAATTTCAATCCAGAGTTCTAATCAAATTCATTACAACTGAAGACAACTTTCTAAGTCCATAAAGTATAAGAAAAACAATGATAACAGAAAAAAGAAACAGACAGGGTTTTTCTTGGTGACTTTCTCGTTGATCCTTGTTTTGAGAATAAGATATAAAATGTGTAAATGTAACTGACTTAGTGGATAGAGCACTGGACCTGGGGTCTATGTTCAGCTCTAGTGACTGACTTTCGGCAGTCTCTTTGTACTCTCTTCTCTTTGTACTTCTGTTTCTCTGCCCTCCCTTTGTATTTTCTACTTACCTTATAAACTATATAGAAATAGGGGCTCTCTAGAAATATGCTTATATAATACCTAAGCCCCAGCCTCTGAGACTATCTCTAGGTATTGCTGTAACCCAAATAATAAAATGAAACATTTTTGGTTTTAATTCATTTCAGATGATGAAATTATTGCTTTTCAATGTTCCTTGGATAAAGAATACATTGTTGGAATAATACGGCATGCATTACAGTGGTGACTTTTCCCCATTTCCTTATACTACTAAAGACTAGACTCTGGACCAGCTTTAGGACATGTGGGGCCCGATTTGAAACAGCTGCCGCCAAAATGCCGCCAAAGACAGCGGCAATTTGGCGGCAGCTCAATCGGTTGCTGCAGTTTCTGGTGGCACTTCGGCAGAGGGTGCGGGGCCCCTCTTCTGGACGCTGCAGGGCCCTCTTAGGCACAGGGCCCACTTCCTGGGAATTGGGGGAATCGCCCTAAAGCCAGTCCTGACCAAACTGGCCAGTGGTTAAAAGCTGCAACCCTGGAAAATCCTTATCCTTTTTATTCTCCATTTTGTGATGTATTTCTTGGCAGCCATAAAAGTTCAGTGTTCTGATATTTCTAATGTAGAAAGACTGAACTAATTGTACACAAAACACATCACAAAGCCAGTAACCATACATTTCATATTTATACATGTTAGATTAAAAAAAAAGTATTAAGTTAAGGCCACATCAAGGAGACTGTTCTGCAGAATCCTAGGGTGAAAGGGCCAAATTTTCAAACAGACCTTGGCATTTGTGCTTGCAATGTTTTGCATGAGGAACTATTTGCACATGTAATAGCTATACTTGAACATAAAAATATGTATAAATAGGAACATGCAAAATTTGCAGCACCAGGCCTTTAAGATAATTTGGCCTTGTGGGCCAAAAAAAGGGCACATAACTTCTTTAAAGTAAGACTGGGCAAATACACCTAGTAATTTAATAAAAATTAAAATGTTATTTTTAAGGACTACATTTATAGATAATGTGTAAGTTGGTAATAGGCGTGAGTGGATATAAATGGGCATAATTTCCATGCTTTGGGGGCAGAATGGGGTATACAACAAATAAACTACTTTAACAAAAGTGTATGAAAGTTTGTAGGATATCAAAGACTGATGCAAATTTACATTACTTACCTGTTGTTTGTTTCTGCTACACCCCCTTTGCCAAGTTCTGCCTTCATTTAGTTATTGCTATACCTCTTTTGCCTGCTGTGTAATTTACCTCAAAGTTGTAATGTGACTTATGCCAGGTGACTTCTGTCAGGTCTGAATTGAAGAGACAGCATTGACTTGAATTTTTGAAATTGAGTCAAACTGAATAGTTTTTTAAACTGTAAGTTGTCTTTTAAATAAGACTTTGCTCTGGAAATCAACTTAGATCTTTTTTTAAAGGCAGTTAAATCTTCTGTAATGTCCGTCTCCAACACTATCTTTTTCTGTATGTATTTTCTTAAATTTCTAGAGAAAATGAAGACAGTTATTTTTGTGTATAAAAATGAAACAGGAATCGGGACCACTGGGTCAAAGTAACAGATGGCATGTATGGTGCAATATGCTGATATAACTGATGTGTCAGAGGCCAAAAGGTAGGAATGTTTGCCGCCAACACACACTTTCTTATGCCCCGCTTTTTTCTTTTCTTAATAAATCTCTGCCCTTCTATCCATTTTAAGTACAACTTACACTCACTGTGCCAGATTCAAGACCAAATCATGGTCTCGTTGACTTGACTGGACCAGGTTTTGGCCCTCTGATGGAGTGATTTGGGATTTACACTACTGCAACAAAATCTGACCCACTTACACCAGTTATCGACCTATGACTTGCATTACCTTCTGAATCTTGCCCAAACTGACAGAGAGCAAAAATTGCACATCCATGATAAAACTGAGAAAAAAATCAGCCTTAATTTCCAAGCAGGATGGGTTGATTTAAAATCTGATTTAAATTGTTTTAATCAGCAAGCAGTAATCTTGATTTAAATAATGAGTTTTAATCTTGGTTTGCATTGGTCCTTTTTAGTTATTTGCCTAAATAAAGGGTGATTGTCATTGGATGGCAACCATTAATACGTGTTAGTTTGCAACTAAATACAGCCTTTACACTAAACTTGGTGTATCTTTTTACTAACCAGGAGAATATACTATATCTGTACACATTTATTTAAGTAATTATACACTTTTAACTTTTATTCAGATTCTTAATTTTTACATTTTTTATGTTAGAGAATGGTAAATGAAGCATTTTTTATTTACTAGATAAGGATTATTTTTTTTACCTGTTATTTGTGTCAAGCTCTATTTGGACCATATTTCAAATTCAGTTGAAAAACATTTTAATTTTTATATTACTTTAAATGTGCTGGATACAAACTTTTTTCTTATCAGAAAGTTTATCAAAACATGTTTTAGATTTAAAATTAACTGATTTCTTAAACAAAGGAAGTATTATTTGTGTAGTATTGAACTGATTGCTTCTGGTTACCATATATTTCAAGCTTTTAGAACTAGTAGATCTCATCCTATCACACCAAGTTTTTATTCATAGATTGGAAGAGGAAAACAAGTTTTTCTGCCTTTTCAACTCTCAAGATTTTTTTTTTTAACTTTGAATGATCTGATCATTAAACTGAACTAGCTGAATAAACCGAAATGGAGAAAATATTCTCCTAGCACCTGCAGAAAAGGCTACTGCTGTCAAAAGATGGTTTAGAACTGGCTTCAGGTGCTTAGTCAGCGATTTGATTATTAAACTTGGCAACAAACACATACTGCTTAATATTCTTTAATGTAAATGATTTTAGTAAGTTATAATTTCAAATAGACTTAGTTTAAATATAAGCCTACATTTAATTTAAAGAAAAATGTGATTTTTATCCACCCTTATTCCCCGTCACCTGCTCTCCTCAGTAGAAGATGATACTCCTTTCCAGTTAAAGGGCAGCTGGGTTCTGTACTCATAAACTGCAAAGGTACTCCTGATGGCATGGCATTCTTAACTTCAAGTGCATAAATGGATGAAAGTAAATAATTGGAGATATACCAATCTCCTAGAACTGGAAGAGACCTTGAAAGGTTATTGAGTCCAGCCCCCTGTTTTCATTAGCAGGACTAATTTTTGTCCCAGATCCCTAAGTTGTGCCTTCAAGGATTGAACTCACAACCCTGGGTTTAGTAGGCTAATGCTCAAACCACTGAGCTATCCCTACCTCAAATGTTATTGATAACTCTGTTATACCTATTCATGCAAGAATGGTGGAAGACACTTCCTGCTTTTAGAAGACTTGATTGTATATACTTTTAGCTACATTGGGCCAGGCTGCTGTACAATGCTGATAAGACGAAGCAAGGCAAAAACAATTCTGCTTCCCACGCTGGCCTTAAACAACACATCACATTTCATGAAACTGTGTATTTCTGGCTGTGCTGGATATTGAAACTGTAGAAGCAAAGTGGGATGCTTGTTGGGGGACCTTCAGGTAACTAGCCTGAACCTTTGCCATATTCTGAACTAGCCTGAACCTTTGCCCATACTCTGAACAAATTCTCAACTTTTTTTAAGGTTCACATGAGTCGCCGTCTATTACTATCTGCCCTTTCTTACTCTAGTTCATCTCTCTGCTCCTACTTTATTTGTTATAATATAGGATAAAAAATGTGCTACATGCTTTACAGACAAACTAAAATCACAGTCCATGCCCAGAGAGCTTACAATTGAAGCAGATTGCTGCTCTGACAAGTGAAGTCAAAGAGTTTGAGTGTATCCTAGATGCTTCTGCAGCCGATGTTCTGACCCTGACAGATTATGCTATTTGATATGATTAGAGAGTGAGTCAGGGATATTTCTTCCTAATGTCTGTGCAGTTATCCAGTATTGTTTGTTTAACAGTTCCCATGTGTTCACCCTTCTCAGTTCCCTCCTTAATTTCTGTCACTTTTTAATCACTTAATGGAGGAATCTGGAGTACTGTGTGCCCCTCCATGTCCATTCCTTCAATAGCATTATCATTGCTAGCAATGACAGATTCTCATCAGTAACAGATATGATTTTGGATGATGCATAATTTGAATGTTGTCTCTGGAATAAGAGAATAATTCTCTGCAGTCTAGTCAGTTGGATGGTGCTGCAAAGAGGGTTTTTACAGAACATGCAACCCATTGTTTTAGGCTCAGCCATAAAACTGTGATCATGCATATATTTATAAAAGTACTTGCAGTCAAATACAACTGCAAATAGTTCCTTTTCTACTTGTACATAACGTTTCTTTGTTGGTGTGATGTTGATATAGTGGATAGCCTTTCTGAAGCACTACTGCATTAAATTACATTTGGATGCTGGTAGAGTCAGCTGTCTAGTAGAAATCAAATAGTGAAGCATTGGACATTTTATTCCTTTGTGACAAAGAAAAAGGGTTCCATCTTGTTCCTATTGACCATTTGGAGAGTGATCCAACCCAGAGACCTAACGGATAAAACTTTATGGTTAAGCCCTCTTTATTGAGGGAAAGCAATATCATATTACTTTATCTCAAGTTAGTTAATTGCCTTGCTTTATTAATAGAGTGCTGAACTGACTTCAACAAGTTGGTTCAAGCCTGGAGATGTGGTTAATTGCACAGATAACCTTGCTGAGATAGTACTGTGGATCATAATTATGTGGCTCTTTTTTCACAATGATTTTTAGGAGAGTCTGATTTAGACTCAGACTTTAAGGTCAGAAGGGACTATTATGATCTTCTAGTCTGACCTCCTGCACAACGCAGGCCACAGAATCTCACCCACCCACTCCTGTAACAAACCACTGACCTATGTCTGAGCTATTGAAGTCCTCAACTTGTGGTTTAAAGACTTCAAGGTGCAGAGAATCCTCCAGCAAGTGACCTGTGCCCCATGCTGCAGAGGAAGGCAAAAAAACCCCAGGGCCTCTGCCAATTTGCCCTGGAGGAAAATTCCTTCCTGACTCCAAATATGGCGATCAGTTAAACTCTGAGCATCTGGGCAAGACTCACCAGCCAGCACCCAGGAAAGAATTCTCTGTAGTGACTCAGATCCCAACCCATCTATCATCCCATCACAGGCTATTGGGCATATTTACTGCTAATTGTCAAAGATCAATTAATTGCCAAAATTAGGCTATCCCATCATACCATCCCCTCCATAAACTTATCAAGCTTAGTCTTGAAGCCAGATATGTCTTTTGCCTCCACTGCTCCCCTTGGAAGGCTATTCCAGATTTGCTCCCATACACAATAAATTGATATCTAAAAACTGAATTCTGGAACACAGATCTGGCTTTTCTCAGCGCTCAGACTGGTACCTTTTCCATATAACTTCAGAAGACTGGCTCATCATACTTCTAGAATAACCAAATAACAGTGTGTGTTGAGCGATTGCCACAACATGATTAAGTCCTTCATATGTCATACTGCTCTTGAGTTGTGCTGATATGACAAAAGGCAGGTGAAGAAATCTGCATGTACCAAAATCTCTGCTAAAAGTTATGACAACTGAGAACTTAGTCACCCAATACCTTACTGTGTTACGTCAGAGTGCTGTATGCAGGCTGGTGAGTTTAAGTGTAATGTCTTTAAAGGGTGGAAAATTGTCAACTGACTGTTTTATGCTTCTCAAGGCTCCATCAGGGTCTGAGTTCTGGTTTGGGTATATTATACTTTGACTTGTGTGTTTAGTAATGATATCTTTGATCTCATTTCCATTTGTGGCAATCGTGGAATATATGTAGTGCCCTTAGCACAGCACCATACTTAGTAGGGTAACTTTTGGGTCAAGGTAAAAGGCACATTCCCTGGGAAATAGCAACTTCTTTGGAAAATACTTGCATATATTGGGTTATTTGTTCAGTGCTTGTTCATGTACTGCAGTGGAACTCAGATTTTGAAGTTTCAAAAGGTGTGCTCTGAAATAACATTTAATTAGATTAAAACTGGACGTTTGTGACCGACACGAGCAACTGGGCTATATGTGATCACCAAATGCCTGGCAAGTGTATGATTTTGTTTGAGCATTGTTAGGCATTGACTGCATCTATACTCTGTGGGGTGCAAAGCATGGTTTTGTCACTGTTTGGTCTGAGTTGAATACTATTACATGATTCCTCATCTCTTTCTTAATATATTGTGACTAAGTTCCTCCTCTACCTTGGTGGGTCCTGCGCTTATTGGCAGATTTGCTCACCTCAGTGATCTTCCCCACTGTTTGGATCAACTCCTCCTGTGTCTGATCAGGAGTTGGGAGGTTTGGGGGGAACCCGGGCCCGCCCTCTACTCTGGGTTCCAGCCCAGGGCCCTGTGGATTGCAGCTGTCTATAGTGCCTCTTGTAACAGCTTCATGACAGTTACAACTCCCTGGGCTACTTCTCCATGGCCTCCTCCAAACACCTTCTTTATCCTCACCACAGGACCTTCCTCCTGGTGTCTGATAACACTTGTACTCCATAGTCCTCCAGCAGCACGCCCTCTCACTCTCAGCTCCTTGGCCTGGTCTACACTATGCGTTTAAACCAATTTTAGCAGCGTTAAACCAATTTAACGCTGTACCCGTCCACACTACGAGGCCCTTTATATCGATATAAAGGGCTCTTTATATCGGTTTCTGTACTCCTCCCCAATGAGAGGAGTAGCTCTAAAATCGGTATTACCATATCGGATTAGGGTTAGTGTGGCCGCAAATCGACGGTATTGGCCTCCGGGCGGTATCCCACAGTGCACCACTGTGACCACTCTGGACAGCAATCTCAGCTCGGATGCAGTGGCGAGGTAAACAGGAAAAGCCCTGCGAAATTTTGATTTTCATTTCCTGTTTGCCCAGCGTAGAGCTCTGATCAGCATGGATGGCAATGCAGTCCCAAATCCAAAAAGAGCTCCAGCATGGACCGTACAGGAGATACTGAATCTGATCGCTGTATGGGGAAACAAATCTGTTCTATCAGAACTCCATTACAGAAGACGAAATGCCAAAGCGTTTGAAAAAAAAATCTCCAGGCTACACTGTGCTGCGTGACAAGCGTAATGGGAAGCCAGAGACTCAAACGGACGCTCATGGAGGGAGGGAGGGGGTACTGAGGACTCCAGCTATCCCACAGTCCACCGCAGTCTCCAAAAAATATTTGCATTCTTGGTTGAGCTCCCAATGCCTGTAGGATCAAACACATTGTCCGGCGTGGTTCAGGGAATAGCTCGTCAATTTACTCCCTCTCCCCGCCACGTGAAAGAAAAGGGAAAGAAATCGTTTCTTGACTTTTTTCAATGTCACCCTATGTCTACTGAATGCTGCTGGTAGACGCGATGCTGCAGCAGTGAAGAGCAGTATCCTCTCCTCTCCCCTCCCCAGTGGCAGATGGTGCAGTAGGACTGGTAACCGTCCTTCTTATCAACCCATGAGTGCTCCTGGCTGGCTTCAGGTGAGGTTGGCCGGGGGTGCCTGGGTGAAAATAGGAATGACTCCCGGTCATTCCCAGTAGATGGTACAGAACGGCTGGTAACCGTCTTCATCATAGCAACTGGGGGCTGAGCTTCAATAAGCCCCCTCCCTTTCATGTGAAAAGAGAAGTTTCTGTACTGCCTGGACTATCATAGCAGTGGGATGCTGGGCTCCTCTCCCTCACACTGCTTAATGTCCTGCCTGGACTATCATAGCACCAGGAGGCTGCCTCCCCCTCATTTTATGTCACTAAAAACTCAGTGTTTCTTATTCCTGCATTCTTTATTACTTCATGACACAAATGGGGGGGACACTGCCACGGTAGCCCAGGAAGTTTGCGGGAGGAGGGAAGCAACGGGTGGGATTGTTGCAGGGGCACCCCCCTGTGAATGGCGTGTAGCTCATCATTTCTGCGGGATCTGACACAGAGCAGCTGTACTCTCTGATACATTGCTTCTCTAGTACATTTGCCCCATATTCTAGACAGGACTGACTCTATTTTTAGAAACCATAAAGGTGGGATTGACTCAGGGAGTCAGTCCCAGTTTTCCTTTTGCTCCCCCGGCCGACCTCAGCCAGGGGCACCCATGATAGCAGCAGACAGCACAGAAGGACAGATAACCGTCATCTCATTGCCAAATTACACTGGCAGCAGACGGTACAGAACGACTGGTAACCATCTCTGCTATCATGCAAAAGCAAATGAATGCTGCTGTGTAGCGCTGGAGTATCGTCTCTGTCCGCGGCATCCAGTACACATACGGTGACTGTAAAAAAAAAAGCTGAACGGGCTCCATGGTTGCCGTGCCATGGCGTCTGCCAGGGCATTCCAGGGAAAAAGGGCGCGAAATGTTTGTCTGCCGTTGCTTTCCCGGAGGAAGGAATGAGTGACGACATTTACCCAGAACCACCTGCTTCAATGATTTTTGCCCCATCAGCCACTGGGCTCTCAACCCAGAATTCTAAGGGGCGGGGGAGACTGCGGGAACTATGGGATAGCTACGGAATAGCTACCCACAGTGCAACACTCCAGAAATCAACGCTAGCCTCAGACCATGGATGCACACCGCCGAATTAATGTGCTTAGTGTGGCCGCGTGCACTCGACTTTATACAATCTGTTTTATAAAACTGATTTATGTAAAATCGGAATAATCCCATAGTGTAGATGTACCCCTTGTGCCTCTTGCCCCCAGCTCCTCCCACACACTTCCTCTCCTCTAGCTCCTCCCTCCCTGACTGGAGTGAGCTCCTTTTTAAACCCAGGTGCCCTGATTAGCCTGCCTTGATTGGCTGCAGGTATTCTAATTAAAGTAGCTATCTCCGCTGCCTTCTAGAAAGATCTTAATTGGCCCCAGGTGCCTTGATTAACCTGAAGCAACTGCCATTTGATTACCAGAGTACTAGGCATTTGTTTAGCCTGGGGCTAACATACCTGTTTCTTAGTACTTTACTGTAGCCATCTGGCCTTGCCCCATCACAATATATAGTGCAGCGATGTCCTTTGGCTTGGATAGTTTCATATTTACTATCTTTCTCCACTGAATCACAAAATTTCTTTCTGTGCCTGTTGGTGTGGGATGTTGATGCTACTGTTTCACTTTGCAGAGTTCAGCTACCTCTCAGAGTCCTTTTTGGCTACTTGTGAGTAGATCTGATTGGGAATTTTTCAATTAATTGAAACAAAATTTTGTGGAAATGACATTTTTGCCAAGAAGGCTTCTCAGGTCCAGGAAGGAATTTCTGATCAGAGGAAAGAGACTGACCCAGCTCCCAGAATAGCCAGTAGCTCAATAGTTAGGGCCCTCACCTGGGCTGAAAGAGACCCCAGACAAGTTTCTCCTCTGAATTTGGGAGAGCAGGGAATTGAACCTTGATCTTTCTCATCCTAGGGGAGTAGCCTAACTACTGAGTTATTGGCTATTTGGAGATGGCTTGGGAGAAATTTTGAAAGATCTAGTTTTCTTTCTGATGTGGAACAACAAATGTCAGACTCAACACTCTTTTAGGGAAATGGAATTCTTGTTTCCCAGCCAGCTCCAATTCTGAGTTTGCATATCCTCGCTGTCACTGAATGAACTTGAATTTGAGAAGCCTTTACTTTTAGCTGGAATTTTGCTAGTCAGTTCATCAGAACTTGGCATGCTCTGTTGCTTTTTTTCCCCCTAGGCAAAGTGTTGCTTCTTTGGGGAGCACTTGTACTAAAGACTGTATCATTTCATTACTGTCTGTGTAACCAGAATTTTTATAGTACATATAATTTAGTTACAAACTGTACAAATGCTTCCAACATTCTTTGCGTTTTTGTGAAACTTGTATCTAGAAAAACAGGCTTTGCTTTTGGGTGATGTGTTATATTGATCACTAACTTTTAGTATCTTAACAGAATATTTGCTGATAGTCCAGGTATTAAAAATGTCTATTATTTACATCCCCCAGCACTGCAGTGCCTAGGCACCTATGCCATTTTCACTGGGTCCACAGAAGTAGGAACAGTAGCTGCGTTTTTTCATTTTCCATCTATTCCATCCATTATAAGGCACACTCTTAAATAGTGGAACGAACAAGTTCCCCTCCATTAATTTCAATTAAAGCTGTGGGTTGGAGACATAGCTTGATTAATAGAAATGGAGGGAGAATGAGCATTGTATAGGGAGAGAGTGACTGACTGGGAGTTTTTTGGGATGAGAGGTGTGAGCATATTTGGAACTTAGGAAAAAGGAGAGTGTGTGAGTGATGGAGAAAGAGGGCATGCATTAAAGATCAAAGAATTGGGACAGAGTGTATGATGGGTTGGAAGGGAGAGATTGAGTGTATGAGAGAAGAGCATGACACCCCAGGACCCCTTTCTATCCCACTGCTTAGTTACATTCTTTGGTTGCCTCTCCACAAAGCCTCACTAATTCTCTTAGGCTGGCTGTGGGCCTAAGCATGCAGTTCAGTCTTTGCACAGCACTGATAATGGCAAATGGCTTGTAGCTGGCACTTAGCTGTCTCATTGTGAAAGGGATTGGCATGTCCAGTGTGTTAATGTGTTTTTTATGCTCTCTTATTTCTCTTTGTCCCCGTTTAGCTTGCTTAGGCCCTTCTTTACTTTAATTAAGAAAGCAAAATGTATAAATTAATAAAACCCAAACCAAACACTCCTTGTAAATCTTGCTGAGCATATTGTCCAAAACATACTCCTGCTGAAATTACTAGGAGCAATAGGTGCTTTGTCTTTATGAAAATCAGACACTTCTGGAAATGTTGGTTTTAACTTTTATATGCATCTTGAGAGAGGCATTAAAGGCTTTTGGATAATTCAGAAACAAAAGTTAACATTAAGGAATGCTAGTATTAGTAAGGCTGCAGATTAGTAAGATCTGACTGTTATAGCTCATTACCTGCCAGTGAGCTGTCTCTAATCACTGCATTGCAGTGAATCTTCTTTAGCTTAAAATGAGCTAAGATTCATGTCTAATTAAATATTAAGAGGACCATGATTTATTTTTGTGCAGTCATCTAATTCATTTATTTTGCTTTCTTCTTTGGCCATGGCTACACTTACAGTTCTGCAGCGCTGGTAGTTACAGCTGTGTTCGTACAGCTGTGTAGGGCCAGCGCTGCAGTGTGGCCACACTGACAGCTACCAGCGCTGCAGTGTGGCCACATTTGCAGCATTTGCAGCGCTGTTGGGAGTGGTGCATTGTGGGCAGCTATCCCAGCATTCAAGTGGCTGCAACGTGCTTTTCAAAAGAGGGGGGTGGGGTGGAATGTGACAGGGAGTGTGGGAGAGACAGGGAGCGTGGGAGAGAGGTGGATTTTTGGAGCTGACACTGTTCTCAGCTCCCTGCCTTGCAAGTTCTAAGGACTGGAAGACACACAGTGCCTACCTTCAATCATTTTAAAAGTTCTGACCCCTTCCCCCACCCCTCTCTCATTCACTAAATGCAAATTATGCACTCCTAAATAGCCGTCAGACCAGATAAGCATCTGCTCAACATGGGCTTCCCCCTCCCCCTCTGCCGTGTGAGCGTGCTGTTTCTCTCTTCAAGCAAACAGCTGTGAACATTCCAAAGTAATTCCCTTGCCTGCCTCCGCTCTCTCAGCAAACAGAAGCTGTGTTTGTTTTTAAATAAGCAGTTTGGCTGAACTCCGAGCTCTCCCTTTCTTCCGGTTTGTTGTTGACAGGAATTCTGGGATACCTCCTTATACCCTGGAGGTCAATAAAAGCACTGGTGGGGTCCACACTTGCTGACCAGCGCTGGATCACCAGCGCTGGAATCGCTACACCAGAGGCTCGACCGGGTGTACAGCCAGCGCTGCAACCAGGGAGTTGCAGCGCTGGCTGTGCTTTGCAAGTGTGGCCACATCCTAAGTTGCAGCACTGTAACCCCCTCACCAGCACTGCAACTCTCTAGTGTAGCCATGGCCTTTTTGTAGCTCCTTAAGTGCAATGTAATTATTCCAGATACAAATGAAGGAAACTGCCACTGGCTCCAAGGAAAACAAGAGGTCAAGCAGAGCTGGCTATCCTGAAGTAAACTGCATTGGCTAGGATTTGATTTGGCATCTGGCAGTTGAGTTTAGTTCAGTAAACCCATTATTAAGCTTTTATTAGCCAATAATGAATAAATAGGTTTGGGGGTCCCCGGGGTTAAACAGATAGCTAAGGGTTAATGTCTCTTTCACCTGAAGCACCTGACCAGAGGACCAATCAGGAAACCGGATTTTTTCAACTCTGGGTGGAGGGAAGTTTGTGTCTGAGTCTTTGTTTTCTGTCTGCCTGCTTTCTCTGAGCTTTGGAGAAGTAGTTTCTGCTTTCTAATCTTCTGTTTCTAAGTGTAAGGACAAAGAGATCAGATAGTAAGTTATATGGTTTCTTTTCTTTGGTATTTGCATGAATATAAGTGCTGGAGTGCTTTGATTTGTATTCTTTTTGAATAAGGCTGTTTATTCATATTTCTTTTAAGCAATTAACCCTGTATTTTTGTCACCTTAATACAGAGGGACCATTTGTATGTATTTTTCTTTCTTTTTTTATATAAAGCTTTCTTTTTAAAACCTGTTAAAGTTTTCTTTACTGGGAAATTTCAGGGAAATTGAGTCTGTACTCACCAGGGAATTGGTGGGAGGAAGAAATCAGGGGGAGATCTGTGTGTGTTGGATTTGCTAGCCTGATTTTGCATTCCCTCTGGGTGAAGAAGGAAGTGCTTTTGTTTCCAGGACTGGGAACGGAGAGGGGGAGTCACTCTGTGTAGATTCACAGAGCTTGTGTCTGTGTATCTCTCTAGGAGCACCTGGAGGGGGGAAGGGAAAAAGGATTATTTCCCTTTGTTGTGAGACTCAAGGGATTTGGGTCTTGGGGTCCCCAGGGAAGGTTTTTCAGGGGGACCAGAGTGCCCCTAAAACACTCTAATTTTTTGGGTGGTGGCAGCAAGTACCAGGTCCAAGCTGGTAACTAAGCTTGGAGGTTTTCATGCTAACCCCCATATTTTGGACGCTAAGGTCCAAATCTGGGACTAAAGGTATGATATGAGTGGCAGCGGTTACGGGATAGACAAAATCCAGAAGCCAGTAGGAATATTATATTTTTCTTTTCTCTGCTAGGGACTTTTTAGCAGAGAGGGTTTGGTTTTCAAAGAAACCAGAGAGAATTTTTTTTTCTGCTCTCTTTGGCAGTTTGTGGCTTGCATGTTAAGCAAGAAGCCATTACCAGACTGTTAAGGGTCTTTTGTCACACAATAGCCCTCCCATTAGGAGGCAAGTACCAGCACTATATACATGCAAATAAAGTGGTTTTTCTGGTTTCCTTTCATTGAACATTAGCTAGAGAGAGAAAGGGAAAAAAGCATTGTTGCTAGGCAGATCCCAGGAGGCAACAGAGCCTGCAGTTCAGAATATAACCACCGGAGGGCACCCCAACACAAGAAAACCGGAACCATGACTTCTAAGGCAAAAATTGAGGCCGAAGAACAAGTCAGAGACGCTGAACACAGGTGACAACTGGAAATAAAACAAACAGAGATGGAAATAAGAGAGAGAGAAAGAGAGGCAGCCTACCAAAGAGAACAGGCAGCCAAAGAGGCGGACCACCGCCGAGACATGGAAAAACAACAAAAAGAAATGGAAAAACAACAAAAAGAAAATGAAGAGAAGGAAAAACAGAGAAAACATGAACTGGACTTGGCAAAAGCTGGGCTGCCTGTGCCAGCCAACCCTAACAACCCGGCGCCAATTATTGCTCCACAGCACAGGAAATTTCCCACCTACAAGGCAGGGGATGACACCGAGGCCTTCTTGGAAAATTTTGAAAGAGCCTGTCTTGGGTACAGCATCCCCGAAGACCAGTACATGGTAGAATTAAGGTTACTGCTCAGTGGACCTTTAGCAGAGGTGGCAGCTGAAATGCCTAAGCAGCAAATGAATGACTATAAACTTTTTCAAACCAAGGCCAGATACAGAATGGGGATAACCCCAGATCATGCCCGTCAGCGCTTCAGAACCCAAAAGTGGAAACCAGATGTGTCATTTCCCAAACACGCCTACTACGTTGCAAAAAACTATGAGGCCTGGATAACAGGACACAACGTTCAAACCTTGGAAGAACTGCACCTCCTCATACAAATGGAGCAGTTCTTGGATGGTGTTCCTGAAGACATCACACGGTACATACAAGATGGAAAACCCAAAGATCTCGCTGAGGCGGGGGAGATTGGAGCCAAATGGATGGAAGTGGCAGAAAGCAAGAAAGCTACTGTCAAGGGGAACGAATACCCCAGGGGGCACACCGACCATAAACCCTACAACCGAGGACAGCCAAAGACCCCACATACAACCCAAGTAAAGCCACAGACGCCCTACTCTTCCACCTCACCAGTCTCCAGTAACTCACCTCGGCCCAGTGACCCATC
This sequence comes from Gopherus flavomarginatus, assembly GCF_025201925.1. Taxonomy (NCBI): domain Eukaryota; kingdom Metazoa; phylum Chordata; order Testudines; family Testudinidae; genus Gopherus; species Gopherus flavomarginatus. Next base: position 243,742,151 of record NC_066618.1, read on the forward strand.
AGATGGAAGATGCTTTAAGTGTAATGAACTGGGACATATCAAGGCCAACTGTCCCAAGAACACCATGCGAGTGCAATTCATTACACCACCATCACACCAAAGATCCCCAGGCCCGGATGCCTCTCAAATACCCTTGGAGCGAAGCGAAAATTTGAGAGTGGGCGGAAAGAAGGTTACTGCGTGGAGAGACACGGGGGCACAAGTGTCAGCTATCCACCAATCCTTCGTTGACCCCAAATTCATCAACCCAAAGGCCAAAGTTACAATTTACCCCTTCATGTCACAAGCTGTAGACTTGCCTACAGCGGAACTGCCTGTCCAGTACAAAGGCTGGTCAGGAATGTGGACTTTTGCAGTCTATGACAATTATTCCATCCCCATGCTACTGGGGGAAGACTTGGCCAACCAGGTGAAGCGGGCCAAGAGAGTGGGAATGGTTACACGTAGCCAAACCAGGCAAGCTTCCAGACCCATTCCTGTTCCTGAACCGTCCACAGACGCTCCGTCTGGGTTACCAGAGACCCAGACAGAGGTAGTGGACCTGGATTCCATGCCAACCACTGAAACAGCCACAACACCTCCAGTCCCAGGCCTGGAACTGGAACAGCAACCAGCACCAGCAAGTGCAACCACATCTTCAAACTCAAAGCCAGAGGGCGCCAGCGAGCCAAAACTGGCAGAAGCAACAGACAGCCATACCCAAAAGGCTCAGCCAGAGCCTGAAATAACCTCAGGTGCACCAGCGGAGAGCGGTTCACCAGCACCGGAAACAACCCCATCACCTACATTGCTTCCAGAGGGACCAAGCCCAAGTCCACAGTCTGAGGAAGAACTGGTGACCCCAGACTCAAGGGAACAGTTCCAGACTGAGCAGGAAGCAGATGACAGCCTTCAGAAAGCTTGGGCGGCGGCACGGAGCACCCCACCGCCTCTCAGCTCTTCTAATCGATCCCGGTTTGTTATAGACCAAGGACTTTTATACAAGGAAATTCTTTCTGGTGGACACCGGGAAGAATGGCAGCCGCAAAAACAGTTGGTGGTTCCAACGAAGTACCAGGGGAAGCTCTTAAGCTTAGCCCATGATCATCCCAGTGGCCATGCTGGGGTGAACAGAACCAAGGACCGGTTGGGGAAGTCCTTCCATTGGGAGGGGATGGGCAAGGACGTTGCCAACTATGTCTGGTCTTGTGAGGTATGCCAAAGAGTGGGAAAGCCTCAAGACCTGGTCAAGGCCCCTCTCCAGCCACTCCACATAATTGAGGTCCCATTTCAGCGAGTAGCTGTGGATATTCTGGGTCCTTTCCCAAATAAGACACCCAGAGGAAAGCAGTACGTACTGACTTTAGTGGACTTTGCTTCCCGATGGCCGGAAGCAGTAGCTCTAGGCAACACCAGGGCTAACACTGTGTGCCTGGCCCTAACAGACATCTTTGCCAGGGTAGGTTGGCCCTCCGACATCCTTACAGATTCAGGATCTAATTTCCTGGCAGGGACCATGGAAAAACTGTGGGAAACTCATGGGGTGAATCACTTGGTTGCCACCCCATACCACCATCAAACCACTGGCCTGGTGGAAAGGTTCAATGAAACTTTGGGGGCCATGATACGAAAATTCATCAACGAATTCTCCAATAATTGGGACCTAGTGTTGCAGCAGTTGCTATTTGCCTACAGGGCTGTACCACATCCCAGTTTAGGGTTTTCACCATTTGAACTTGTGTATGGTCACGAGGTTAAGGGACCATTACAGTTGGTGAAGCAGCAATGGGAGGGGTTTACACCTTCTCCAGGAACTAACATTCTGGACTTTGTAAGCAACCTACAAAGCACCCTCCAACACTCTTTAGCCCTTGCTAGAGAGAACCTAAAGGATGCTCAGGAAGAGCAAAAGGCCTGGTATGACAGACATGCCAGAGAACGCTCCTTCAAGGTAGGAGACCAGGTTATGGTCTTGAAGGCGCAACAGGCCCATAAGATGGAAGCATCATGGGAAGGGCCATTCACGGTCCAAGAGCGCCTGGGAACTGTAAACTACTTCATAGCATTTCCCAATTCCTCACTAAAGCCTAAAGTGTACCATGTTAATTCTCTCAAGCCTTTCTGTTCCAGAGATTTACAGGTTTGTCAGTTTACAGTCTAGGGAGATGATGCTGAGTGGCCTGATGGTGTCTACTACGACGGGAAAAAAGACGGTGGCGTGGAAGAGGTGAACCTCTCAACCACCCTGGAACGTCTGCAGCGGCGACAAATCAAGGAGCTGTGCACTAGCTTCGACCCATTGTTCTCAGCCACCTCAGGACGGACTGAACGGGCATACCACTCCATTGATACAGGTAATGCTCACCCAATCAGAACCCCACCCTACCGGGTGTCTCCTCATGCCCAAGCTGCTATAGAACGGGAGATCCAGAACATGCTACAGATGGGTATAATCCGCCCATCTACCAGTGCATGGGCATCTCCAGTGGTTCTGGTACCCAAACCAGATGGGGAAATACGCTTTTGCGTGGACTACCGTAAGCTAAATGCTGTAACTCGTCCGGACAACTATCCAATGCCACGTACCGATGAGCTATTGGAGAAGTTGGGACGTACCCAGTTCATCTCTACAATAGACTTAACCAAGGGGTACTGGCAAGTACCGCTAGATGAACCTTCCAAGGAGAGGTCAGCATTCGTCACCCATGCGGGGGTGTATGAATTCAATGTCCTTCCTTTCGGCCTTCGAAATGCACCTGCCACCTTCCAGAGGCTGGTAGATGGTCTACTAGCTGGAATGGGAAAATTTGCAGTTGCCTACCTCGATGATGTGGCCATTTTTTCAGACTCCTGGCCCGAACACCTACTACACCTGGAAAAGGTCTTTGAGCGCATCAGGCAGGCAGGACTAACTGTTAAGGCCAAAAAGTGTCAAATAGGCCAAAACAGAGTGACTTACCTGGGGCAGCAGGTGGGTCGAGGAACCATAAACCCCCTACAGGCCAAGGTGGATGCTATCCAAAAGTGGCCTGTCCCATGGTCCAAGAAGCAGGTCCAATCCTTCTTAGGCTTGGCCGGATACTACAGGCGATTTGTACCACACTACAGCCAAATCGCTGCCCCATTGACCGACCTGACCAAAAAGACCCAGCCAAATGCCGTTAAGTGGACTGATGAGTGTCAAAAGGCCTTTACCCAGCTTAAGGCGATGCTCATGTCTGACCCTGTGCTCAGGGCCCCGGACTTTGACAAGCCATTCCTAGTAACCACAGATGCATCTGAGCGTGGTATAGGAGCAGTGCTCATGCAGGAAGCAACAGATCACAACTTCCATCCTGTCGTGTTTCTCAGCAAGAAACTGTCTGAGAGGGAAAGTCACTGGTCAGTCAGTGAAAAGGAATGCTATGCCATTGTGTACGCCCTGGAAAAGCTACGCCCATATGTTTGGGGACGGTGGTTCCAACTACAAACTGACCATGCTGCACTAAATTGGCTTCATACTGCCAAGGGGAACAACAAGAAACTTCTTCGTTGGAGTTTAGCTCTCCAAGATTTTGATTTTGAAATTCAGCACATCACAGGAGCTTCTAACAAAGTAGCTGATGCACTCTCCCATGAGAGTTTCCCAGAATTCAATAGTTAAACAGTGTTCTTAAAATGTAGAAGTCTGTTAGTTATATACTTAGTGGTATATGTAAAGGTACATGTGTTGTAGTAATCTGTTTATTTTAAAGTTCTAGACGGAAATCGCCGCCAGTGAGCTTCCCCACTGTCTGCAATTTGGGGGGCGTGTCATAAACAGATAGCTAAGGGTTAATGTCTCTTTCACCTGAAGCACCTGACCAGAGCACCAATCAGGAAACCGGATTTTTTCAACTCTGGGTGGAGGGAAGTTTGTGTCTGAAGTCTTTGTTTTCTGTCTGCCTGCTTTCTCTGAGCTTTGGAGAAGTAGTTTCTGCTTTCTAATCTTCTGTTTCTAAGTGTAAGGACAAAGAGATCAGATAGTAAGTTATATGGTTTCTTTTCTTTGGTATTTGCATGAATATAAGTGCTGGAGTGCTTTGATTTGTATTCTTTTTGAATAAGGCTGTTTATTCATATTTCTTTTAAGCAATTAACCCTGTATTTTTGTCACCTTAATACAGAGGGACCATTTGTATGTATTTTTCTTTCTTTTTTATATAAAGCTTTCTTTTTAAAACCTGTTAAAGTTTTCTTTACTGGGAAATTTCAGGGAAATTGAGTCTGTACTCACCAGGGAATTGGTGGGAGGAAGAAATCAGGGGGAGATCTGTGTGTGTTGGATTTGCTAGCCTGATTTTGCATTCCCTCTGGGTGAAGAAGGAAGTGCTTTTGTTTCCAGGACTGGGAACGGAGAGGGGGAGTCACTCTGTGTAGATTCACAGAGCTTGTGTCTGTGTATCTCTCTAGGAGCACCTGGAGGGGGGAAGGGAAAAAGGATTATTTCCCTTTGTTGTGAGACTCAAGGGATTTGGGTCTTGGGGTCCCCAGGGAAGGTTTTTCAGGGGGACCAGAGTGCCCCAAAACACTCTAATTTTTTGGGTGGTGGCAGCAAGTACCAGGTCCAAGCTGGTAACTAAGCTTGGAGGTTTTCATGCTAACCCCCATAATTTGGACGCTAAGGTCCAAATCTGGGACTAAAGGTATGATAGGGGGTCCCCGGGGTTTTGAAGGTATTTTATATAGTCAGCAGTGGTGATAAATGAGAAGTAAGCGTTATTCAGTTGTATTTATTTTATTGTCTTCTGTGCAAAGCAACAATGTCATTGTAAATGACTCTCTCTCTGCTCAGAAACAAACCCATGGAGCACTATGATCTCAGGAATGGTGTTTAATAATCAGAGCGGAGGATTAGATCCCTTTACTGCAGGCTATCTTCCATTGTATTTACTGTTAAGTTCTGTAGTCTGACAAATCATTTAACTACTTTGTGCCTTGATTTTTCTTCTGTTAACTTGGTATAAAACATGAATCCCACTGGTATCTAGATGATTTAAATGAAGTGTCAGCTTGAAATAGTTTATTACGTTCAGGTATTGCATCCTGCTCATATTTTTTGTTTCAGTAAAATTTTCCTATTTTAAAAAACTCTTTTATACTAGATAGGTTCTTATATGGCACTCATCACAGTAGTATCTGATAACCTTCCAGCAGGGCATTAAGTAAAGTGACTGAACATCTGTCATGGGTTTGTTTTCTCACCCTCTCCCCAGGGGGACATATGGGCAGTGGATTGAAATATGATTAAGCTCCTGGTGCTCCTTTTGATGGAAGGTGCTAGAGAAGTGCACAGTTATATTAACTAAGACTCAAAGCACTTTTACAAACTTGAATGGTTCTAGCCTCCTAACAATTTATTTTTTAAGATATGTACACCTGTTTCTATGTGTTTATATTAGAGAAGACAAGGTCAAAGAAATGCACCTTGTGCTTGGAGTGCAAAGGGGTGAGATATGTGATGGCTTTTAATTCCTGTGAAAATTCATTCCACTCTCAGACCTCCCCTAGATGAGGGGTTCTCAATCTTTTTCTTTCTGAGCCCTCCCTCCCCCAACATGCTATAAAAACTTCTTGGCCCAGCTGTGCCACAACAACTGTTTTTCTGCTTCTAAAAGCCAGGGCCTGCGATAGGGGGTAGCAAGCAGTGCAGTTGCCTGGGATCCCATGCCACAGGGGATAATTCAAAGCTAAGTTGCTTGAGCTTTAGGTTCAGCCCTGGGTGTCAGGGAGTCAGGGCCGGCTCCAGGCACCAGCTTATCAAGCAGGTGCTTGGGGTGGCCACTCTGGAGCGGGGGTGGCACTTTCAAGTATTTGGTGGCAATTCAGCGGAGAGTCCCTTGCTCCTGCTCGGAGCGAAGGACCTCCTGCTGAATTGCCGCAAATCACAATTGCGATCACGGCTTTTTTTTTTTTTTTTTGGCTGCTTGGGGCGGCAAAACCCCTGGAGCCGGCCCTGCAGGGAGTGGGGCTCTGGGCTTCGGCTTTCAGACCTGGATCCCAGTTGGCTGTGCAACTTTAATTTGGCCTCTTTGTGCATGTGCATTAGGACAGTATGTGCTCATGTAATTAAAGAGTTTGTTTCCCACGCAGCCCATATTAATAACCTACACTTTGACTGAACTGATTCTAAGCCAAATGGCTTTAATCCGTCTTCTGTCCAGCAATGGGAGAGTGAAATATCAGCTCTGTCTTGGCTTGATCAAAAGGAGATGCAGCATAGAGTTGTATTTTTTTGTTTTGTTTCTTGATCCTTATGTTATTCCAAAATTAATATTATCAGCTCCACAGCAGGAAAGTGGTGAAACTATATGTTGCAACAGAAAATGTCAAATTTTGCAGGGTAATATTGACATGGCCTTTTGACATCAGATATCACATTACACAGAACCTAGAGACACTTCTTTTCCTGGGTAGGGCATTATTTCTGGGAAGTCTATCTTAGAGCTCCCTCTAACGGTTAAATGCACTAATGCAACCAGTCTTGAAAGTGTGATGGGGTAGCCATAAGAAATGAGTAATTTTAGGATATTCAGTAGTAAAAGCAGGTAAGTCTCTAAATTTCCCATACATCATCGACCTACATGTCCATTAGGCAAATTACAGATGCTCCCCGGGTTGCGCAAACCTGATTTACAGAAATCCTGACTTATGGAAAAAGTTCCGTTAAGTTCAGTTATTTATTTATTTATTTTTGCATAATTGTCAGAGATACTTTCCTGACTTATGCAAAACTTGACTTATGCAAGGTATTCCAGAACGGAATGCCTTGCGTAAGTCGGGGAGCTTCTGTATTTGTAGTTTTGTTTTTTTGGTAAAAATGTAATCTTGTTTGTTATACCAATACTATCCTTTTTCAGACAAAACGAGCTAACATATGCTCTTGACTTATAATATTGATAAGTGTAATTTTAATAAAACTAATACCTTGGAATGATCAGATTGTGGTAATAATACGGAAATATATTAACTTTTTAAAATTATTTCTTCAATTAAGTCAAGAAACTGTTCTATAAAGAAAGTAGAGGAATTCCCTATGTCTTCTTTTTTACTTTAAATGGAAAACCAACTTAAAGACAAACATTTTGAATCTAAAATTGTTAAGTTAGAAATAAGTGTGTGTGTGTTTATTTTCCTGTGGCAAGGTAAACTTTGGTGACAATTTGAGCATTTTAGCACACTAGTGAATGCGTAATTGCAAAAAAGTATCAGATAGCCCTCCAGCCCCCGCACTTAGGGCCATCCATTTCCCTGAACAATTGTAATGCTATTCCTTCATACTCTGGGGATGACTCAGGTGACTATACTCTCCCTATACCTCATATAGGTCTAAGATGATACTGAAAGTGAACAATAAAAGGTAATAATTACATATCTCACGAAACTGTGACTATTACAACTATTAAAACTGTCTGCAACTTTATTTGCAATAGTTCCTTTTTTCACAAAGAAAATGCATTAAATCTTCCCCAAGCTTATTTCCATTGTTAGAGTCAGAACAGAGAAGAGCTCCCTTTTGCTCAGCCATGTGCAACTTCACTTCCTACCTTGTCACTGTCATAAGAACAACCATACTGGGGCTACGTCTTCACTACCCGCCGTATCGGCAGGTAGCAATCGATTGCTCGGGGATCAATATATCGCGTCTCATCTAGACGCGATATATCGATCCCCAAACGCGCTTATAACGATTCCGGAACTCCACCAACCCGAACGGAGTTGCGGAGTCGACATGGGGAGCCGCGGACATCGATCCCGCGCCGTGAGGACGGTGAGTAATTTGATCTTAGATACTTTGACTTCAGCTACGTTATTCACGTAGCTGAAGTTGCGTATCTGAGATCAATTTTCCCCCATAATGTAGACCAGCCCTGGGTCAGATCAAAGGTCCATCTAGCCCAGTATTCTGTCTTCTGACAGTGACCAATGTCAAGTGCTCCAGAGAGAATGAACAGAACAGGTAATCACCAAGCGATCCATTTCCTGTTGCCCATTCCCAGCTTCTGCCAAACAGAGGCTAGGGTCCAGGCTCATGGGTTCAGCAGTTCACTATTTCTTGCCTAGGTAAGATTCTTAGTATTACTGGGTAAAGAACCACTATATATGTTCCCTCGGCTGTGATTTCCCTCATCAGGACAGTGAATTCCCACCTTCCATCTCAGGTAGCAGAGCTAATACCTGGAAATATAGAATGTCTGTAAAGTACTGTTACCACTTCTTGACCTGAGCTGCTAGTCAAAGTTTGGGGCTGTGGGGATGTTCCAGTATGGAGTAAAATTTGACGATAGAGTCTGGCATTTCTTTGATGCAATCTTATTTAGTTACAGGGAATGTGCAAAGTCCTGCTTCTCTGAACACAGGAGGAAACAAAAACAAAAAGAGCAGTTTCTTAGTTTATAGTCCCAAGCTTCTTTCAGCCAGCACTTGCAGCCCAGAGTCTCTCTTTAAGCTTCTCCCAGGGTTACCATGCTTTCAGTTTGCTGCTTGGCTTTTTTGCTCTGCCTCAGTCGCTTTCCCTTTCTTTGCTGCACTCCAGCTTGTCTTTTTTTCATACCTGCAGACAGACACACACACACTTGGTCTGAACAATACCACATGGAACCCTCTGCTCACATGGTGCTAGTTTCTGAGCAGGCTCTACTAGGCCTTGTTTTAGACACAAGCCTCTTAACTGTCTCTTGAGCAAAGAGCACATTCACCAATTGGTTTCAGCGAGGTTTTAAGTCATCCCACCACAAGGTTTAGCCCAGCTCATAACAGTGTGTTCTAAAATATTTATTAACTAAGTGTACCTTAAATCCAAGATTATGGGCCTGATCCAGGGGATATTTCAACCTGGTATCATTTTCACAACCTCTCCTATTTGTATTTTCTAGCAGCTTCCAAGTTGGTAGCATTGGTCAGTGCAAATGGGGTAATGTTCAATATCAGTGTCCAGAAGCCCTGGGGTTCAAATAAAGTTCACAGTACTGGGGGGCCCCATGGCTGTATTGTGATTGTGAGAATTCAAACAATTTTGCTTGACACTATATTTCCAAGTGGCTTGGTTCTGCAGTCCATGGATCTGCAGTTAGCCACTGTGATTTCTGTCTCATCATCTCCACTCTACATGTGTTCCAAATTATTTAGCTTTGCTGGCAGACTTAGACCCTGGCTTCCACAGAGTTCTGGGTGGCCTGCTTTTAGCCTCATGAAAGCCTACCAATTATCCAGTTTGACTAGTTAGAGTTGGAAGAGTGCTTAGTTATTGACATTCTATAAGGCTGACAGCCAGGTAAAAAGACGACAAACTGCAAACTTCACAACGCAGGGGACAGATTTCAATATTAAACCAAAATATTAATACAAATATAAAATTTTTAAAAACTAGGTCATACAAATGTGTTTAAAAGCTTTGTATAGCTACAAGTTTGTTACAGCCAAGATGCTTGAAAATATTACAATCAGTGTACATTGAGTTACATTATAAAATGTTCAGGCTGAGTAAAGAAATTATCTCCCAAGGACAAACAAATACTGGTAAGATAACCCCTCCTTAACCATAAAATCATCCTTTTTAACCCTAAAAGTGGTATACAAACTCAGAAAAGTTGCATTTTAAACTTTACCTTGCTTTTATTTTTATACTGTTTTGTGCTATGTTTAAAACATATGGTGGGTATTGAAATCTGTGCTTTGTACAAAATACTTAATAAAAGTTTAATTGCTATAACAGACAAATTATAACTTAAGGAACTTGGATCAATAGGCCAACCCCTAAGAGTGTTTTAAGGTAGACCAGAACATTCCACTATGTGTAAGATACCAGTTTGGTACAAATGTAATCGTTATCGCTAGAAAGAAGCCATGTCAAACATTCATGTTTTAGGAAAAGATGTGTCTGTGAAAAGGAATTTTAGGGTTGATTTCTCAGAGCAAAAAATCTAGAGATAGGATGGGCTTTTTCACTTCCCCAGAAAAAACTTCAAAGTAAGCCCACACAAAGAAACATCCTAGTTGAAATGAATTGTATAATTATTCTAAACACTTTATTCAGAAAAACCTCTGAGAAAAATTGGTGTCAATGGAAATGTGTTAAACCTTTTGTTTATTAGATATTCTAATGGCAAACACCTCTGTGAAATGCATACTTGCAAATACGTTAGCTAAATACAAAGATCTTAACATGATTTCCTAATATCATCAATATATAAATGGTAAAATACTTTATTTACTCAGTTGGAATCTGATGACCTTGCTAAACTAATTTCTAATGTAAGACGCCATTCAAATAGAGAATATTTTTATTAATGGGGAATTAATTTCTGTCAGTGCTAAAACAACTCCCTGACCCAGGTCAGGAAGACAAGAATCATCCCCCCAAAACCTATTTTAAAAATCAGCTACTATGATAACTACTTAAGCTGAAGACTTTCTAAGAGTTATTTAATTTTAAAAGATTGTTTTGAGAACTGAAACCTTTCCTATAAAAGAATAGGAGTGTTTAGATCATCAAAAACAGATGTTTATTTCCTGTTGCATGCTAAGAAAATTCAAAGAATATCTCAGAAAATGAATAGAACGGAAGTTTAAACTCTAACTTTAGAAGATTATTTAGACTTTTCCTACCACAAAAAGAACAATGCAATTAGAAATGTTGCATATTCATTAAACAGAGGACATATCTGGAAGCTGATGGTATCATCTAAGCCAACCCCTAATGACATGAAGCCAATGGAAAGATGGCAGCAATGAGCTTTTATTTCTAAACAAGCCTGAAGTGTGCTTTCCTAATTTCATGAAAATAGAAAGGAAACGTTGTAAAGCTCTGAAGTGAGCACACCTCACACAGAGACCCTCTGCTGCCCTGTTCAAAACAGCAAACACTCCACATACTCATCCTTCTCTGTCTCTACAAGCAAGCTATTACAGACAGCTAAAAAGAATAGACAAGCCTCAAGAGGAAACCAACCCAAGGGAAACCTCTCCAAGAATTAAACATGGATTGGCGAGAGAAATTTACCTAAGATACTGAGCAGGGATTAGATTTAAAACTCTTCTAATACTTTTACTGGGTTATGGAAATGCTGTTATAACTTAAGATGCTAACAGTTTCTCCTATTAATTGCCAATGGTTAGACCACTTATTCCTGGAGAGAAGACAGGGTGCTAAACATTAGTTAACAGAGAAATACAGGCTTTTTTTTTTTTGATTTAAGATGTTAATACTAGTAGTTGGCATCTCTTAAAATACCTCCCTAAATGGTTTATTCTGTATAACTGATTGAAATATTTGCTTTGATTTCTTAAGATTTAGCTAAGATTGCTTACTTTTTCTATCTATAAACTGATTGGTTATTACTAATAGCCAATGAGGTCATCCACCTGTCCTGAAACAAATTATAAGCAGTTTCAGAATCTATAATAGACTAAGTTTGGTGAGCAATAATTTTGAGAAACAATCTGCTTTGGTATTAACCTACCAAACAAAGAATGGCCCCAGAGGTGGTCCACTCTCAAAGGGTAATCTCTGTTGATACCTCTCTGCAGAGAGCTGTGTAGAAGAGATGGTAACAGAAATAACAAGTATATCGTTTGTGTTCTGTCACTTGTATTTTGTTTAACATTTTTCTTTTTCTTTCTTTAATAATAATATAGCCTAGGTCAGTGGTTCTCAAACTATTGTACTGGTGACCCCTTTCACATAGCAAGCCTCTGACTGCAACCCCCCTTATAAATTAAAAACACTTTTTAATATATTTACCACCATTATAAATGCTGGAGGCAAAGCGGGGTTTGGGGTGGAGGCTGGCAGCTCGTGACCCCCCCATGTAATAACCTTGCGACCCCCTGAGGGGTCCCAACCCCCAGTTTGAGAACCCCTTGCCTAGGTTAATAATTGATTATTTTGCTTGGTCTCAGTTATGGTGTAAAAGAACCCCTTTGACTAAAGTAGTGGGAGTCACAACCATGAATTGGCAATAAGCTAAACAAATTAGTAAGAGCTGCACTCCCATTTCTCTAAATATTTTTAGTAAATTTTAAATAAAATTATTTGGCATTCAACAATTTTGATTTTTATCCTCTTTCTACCCCACAACACTCTCTGGTCAAATTTTTAGTATCTCTTGATTCAGATCAATAGGATGGTAACTGTTCTACTGTTTCAGCACTCAACTGGAGTGTTTGGGGCACCAGGAGTTGCCAATTTTGGTTGATGAATTCCTGGAGATTTTATCACATGACTGAATCTTTAATTAAAGATTAATGTTTAATTCCTGGAGACTCCAGGACAAAGCTGGAGGGTTGGCAACCCTAGGCACCACACATAGAGGTGAACAAATTGGAGTGTCAGAGGAGAGTAACACAAATAAGAAGTTTGGAAATCATGATGTGTGAAGAAAGGTTGAAAGAACTGGGGGTGTTTAGTGTAGAGTAGAGAAGTCTAGCGGGGGACATTAAGTCTTTAAATATGTACAAGGTTGTTATAAAAAAGGGGCAGTCATCAATTGTTCTCTGTGTCCAGTGAAGGTAGGAAAATAAGTAATTGGCTAAGTTTGCCGCAAGAGAGATTCAGGTTATATATTAAGAAAAATTTTCCAGCTGTAAAGACAGTTAAACACTGGAGCAGGTTACTGAGGGAAGCCGTGGAATCCATGTCATTGAAAGTTTTAAAAAACATGTTAGATAGTCTATATGTACGTAATCCTGCTTCAGTGCAGGGGCTATGGACTAGGTGACCTCTTGAGGTCTCTTTCAGTACCACATTTCTAACTGATTTTCCAAGAAAATCAGTCTTTCTCTGTTGGTTTTACTATTGTTTCTTAAGGATGTTAACACAAAAAATATCCATCTGTTCAGAATATAGCTAGCTACCTGTATTAATGAAAGTTGGATAACTGAAAAGGTCTTGCCAATCCAAATAATTTCTGGCAAAGCTAATTGTCATCTAGGAATCTGAAGCAGCAATTTTTTCTGTTCATATTCTCAGGAAACCATAGTAAAACCTGTTTAAAAATATGATTTTCTTGGCATGTCAGTTAATAATTTATTAACCTTTTGTCAGCCTGCACCACCAGGTACTTCTGTCAACATTTTGGTATTGGTCTGACTTTTCAACGATTTGTGTGTTGACTTTGTGGACAGTCAGCTTTCTGAGTGCTGACCAGATGTTTGGATCCCACCTACAAAGCTTAAGTAAAATAAGCAATGGTCTATTGGGAAATAATTGACTGCAGCATGAGTTATTATGCATCCCAAGCCAAACTCATTGTAACTTCATTGTAGTTAGAGTGAACTATTCAGCAGATATTCCATGATCACCAGAGTACAATGGAATTACTATAGGCCATGCTATAACTCATGTTATTAATGACTTTATGTTTTAGAGATTCTTGAAATACAATCATGAAATATTCATTTTAAACTCCCCTGTAATTGTAATATCATGAAGGTGACGGGAGCCAAATTAATGTAATGGAATTATCTCACTAGTCAGTTAAGGAGTCTTCTGCACTAATGTTGTCTGCCCCTTAGCCATCCTCTCACACACCCAGGAAAAGCATGGGACCAGTTCCTGTCCATGGGAAGTGCTGAGAGAAGTATAAAAGCATCAAATCATTGCCATCCTCCCTGGCACCAGGATTCTAGGGCTACCCAGGTCTGCCTACTCCTTCCACACCACTCACATTTGTGGCTTGTTGGTGAGGCTACAAAAGACCCCTGCTTTAGCTCAGTACTGCCTCCTGACACTCTGTTTTGCAGTCTTGCTTTACTTCCTGATTTGAGGTCAGGCTGCTAGTGCTGCACTCTTGACAACCCCAAAGGGAATCCTCAGAGCAGCACCTGGGGTCAGAAAAATGAAGTTCCAACTGCTCCACTAAGACTCTTCCTGTTTAGGAAGAAGCATGCCCTCTCCTGAGAAAGTCCCAGGATTCTGCTGCTGGGATAGGAAGGGATGTGGATCTTCTGGGAGGGAGTGCAGAGCTGAATTTGAGGTGAGGCTGGCTGCTTTGGAAGAACTGCTCTATGTATTTTAAATGAGGGACTGGGGTGGGCACCTTGCCCTTAAAACAACAGAGCAGGTGAGCTAAATCAAAGCCAGGGGCCTGACTCTGTTGGGCATGGGACACCTCATAATGTGGTGAGCACTGTCAACTCTCATTGAAGTCCCTGCGTGTTCTGGCTGATCACTTTCATTATTATTTATATTATCATAGCACTTAGGAGTGCTAGACATGGTCCAGGATCCCACTGTGCAAACACAGAACTAAAAGATGGTCTCAACATCTCCCAGTTGTCTGGCAATGTTGTCTCCCAGTGTGTGGCAATTAACTTGTAATTTATTTTGTTTGTAGTTTAACCGGTTTCTTTTCATTCATAACAATGAGTAAGATCTCTACTCATGGTGCTCCTTCAATGAGTCACTTATTCTGGAACACGAAACATCAGTCTACTAAGTAGACAAAGTAGAATTTATTATATTCTAAGATCATTTACAGAATATTTATAATATCTCAAATATATTGGTTTCTAGACAAGCTGTAAGCAAACCAACAGGCAGAGAAATATCTGTTAATATTGTTATTTCAGATTCTATGTATCTGTAAAGTACAAACTGGGCTACTGTACAGAGGAAGGGGAACTCTTTCAACAAATGCATAGAACATTCACTTTGTTCTAACACTATTATTTCTTTACTATCAAATCTTCCTGGTTCAAAGTTCTTCTTTATAAGACATCTCCTTATCAACTGTACCTGAACATAAATACAGAGAATAATGTTGGTTGAATAATGCCCGTGATCTTGGGTGTAGAAACATCTTGGTAGTCCATCGATCTGATGATGACAAATCTGTGCAGATCATCTGTTGTTGGTCTCATGGTGTGCCCTCTGATGACTGTACAAGCCAATTCTAGAGGTGCACATTTTGCTGCAGATGGTGCATGGGAAATTCGCAGTCAGTGGATTGTGCGCTGCTGATGCTCTGTGATGTTGTTCACGTGCCTCTTGTAGACACCGGCAGCAGTCTTCCTCAAAGGCAATGCAGGTATTTCTAACTGTTGCATGCCACTATGTTCTGTCGCTGGCGGCGTCCTCAAGGTCCCTATGTTTGATACTGCTGTACTGCAGATTGGCTTTGATGGTGTCCTTGTAACGTTTCTGTGGATGACCTATATGCCGGAGGCTCTGGGAGAGCTCACCATATAGAAGCTGGTGGGGGATTCTGTTGGCATCCTTGCGGCTGACATGACCGGTCCAACGTAGCTATGACTTCATGATCATCATTTCGATGCTTGTCATCTGGGCTCTCTTGAGGACCTCGAGACTGGGCACTTTGTCTTGCCAGAGGACCTTCATGATTTTGCTGAGGCAGCGCATGTGGAAGCTGCTTGATGTGACCCCTATATAGTGTCCATGTTTCGCACCTGTACAAAAGAGATGAGAGAACCACATAATGGTTTGTTTATCATACAAAATGATAAACTACAGCATAGTGCTCCTGAGCATGCTCATTCTTCTAAATTGTTGTTGCTTCCAAGTTGCATAAGCTTTAGTGAAAATTAGCTCTTTGTAGCAAGAGAACATATTTTTACCAACCCAGGTCACACTGACTTAAGTATACCAACAGTGTTGTTGTATAACATATAGTTATGCTGTGAACCAAGGAGATTTCCTGAGGATCAAGTAATTCTGATATGTAGATTCTAGAGCTCTTTAGATAAAACTTCACTTCTCATGCATTTTAAATTGCAATGTATTTTGCAGAATAAATATTTTTTTCTGTATGTTATTAATGGCCTTATTGAAACTGCTACAGCAATAACACACTTGACACTGGAAAAGTGTATGCTTTGACTCTTCAGTCTGAACATATTACCACAACTAGTAAAATATTGGCACGAGCATGAAAACAGATGTATGTTATAGTATCTATTTCACATCACTATTTATAAATGGCCATCTATAAATCTGTTTGGAGTGCTCTATTCTCAGTTACATCACTTCTTTTCTTCACTATTAATACAGTATTTTAACCAAAAAAGATCTCTCCACTGGTAATTAAGATTTATTTCAATTGATTGCCTATTTGTGTCATTTTTTAATATTCATTTTACAAGTTGTGAACTTAGATATGTTGTAGCAATCTCCAGAGTAGAGCTGTAATGAATTATATCAAACAAGGTGACTTGACAGTTTATAAGACACCTACTATTACACTGTTTGTATGGATTGCTCTGCAGTGTGGAAGTGTAATACCTATTAGCATTAATCTTTTCAGTAAGATTATTAACACACACTGACATATCAGCCTTTGTACGTCTGTAGCAGTAATAATGACAAACTGAATTGTCCCCTTACACACAGGAATTCCCATTGAAGTCAGGTCTTATTGGGACTGGTCTGAGAAAAGACTGCCAGATTTGGCCCAAAGTCATCCATTTCAGTTGTATATCTTCATCCTAAATCTGCTACGGGAGACTGGATTTTTTTAAAATGGATCTAATAAAGTTTGGGATTACATATATTTTATCTTGGCAGTTTCCCATGCTTGTCTGCTGTCCATTAACTTCTCTCCACTACATTCTAAATAATTCTGAATATTGCTCCCAAAGAACAAACCAACCAAACAAAAAACCCTCTCTTCCCAGTGTGAGACTTGAGACAATAAACCAGGCTGTTTAAAATTCAAGTTTTAGTATAGAGTGAAGTCTAATGCCCAAGTTTAAGGGCCACAGTGTACAGGGCTGCCCAGAGGATTCAGGGGGCCTGTGGTCTTCGGAGGCGGGGGCCCCTGCCGCCTAATTGCCGCCGAAGACCCAGCACTTCAGGAGCGAGTCCCTGGGTAGAAGGACCCCTCACTGCTGAATTATCGCCAAAGACCTGGAGCGGAAGAAGCTCCTGAGGTCTGGGCCCCGCGAGGGTTTTCCGGGGCCCCCCAGAGCGAGTGAAGGACCCTGCTCCAAGGGCCCCAAAAAAACTCTTGTGGGGGCCCTTGTGGGGCCTGGGGCAAATTGCTCCACTTCCCCGCCCCCCACCCGGCAGCCCTGCAGTGGTAATTCTGACATCTTCAGACATAGCAGAAAGTTGTACCATAATAACTAAACAATCAGCTATTTTTGGCTAAGCATGAGAGAATAAACCTTTCAGTAAATAAGGAAACAAAAGTATCAAACAGCTTCATTTCCTACCCTAAACTTCGACTTTGGGGGTTTCTGTAACCTCAGTTTGCAAATATTTTGCAGAATTAAACATTTGAACTTAAGTTCCTCATAAAAAAAAACAATAACTAGAGGGAGCTCACAAGTGTAATTATTACAATGGCAGTATGGTACATACAAAACAATTATTGCATCTTGTATATTTTTTCTTATAGCTGGCACTGATAGGGAATTAAAAAAAATCTAATAGATTTTGCATGTAGTTAAATGCCAGATAATCTTTAAACACATTTCAGAGTAGCATTGTTTCCGCCTGGATTGCCAGATAGCTCATTTCCTTCTAAACAGTCCCTTATGTTGCACACGTACAAGGATACACGGTTAGAGAGGTCAGGCTGGAAGCAAGAATGAGCTTTCCTAACAATGGACTTAACAGACCTAAGCAGAATGAGCTAATGCTTTTCATAGTGAGCCCAGCTGTGCCCACCCTTACTGAGTTAGCATGAGTAAGAGTGGAGGAATCATCCTAAAGTTTGGAGAGGGGGGGAGAGAGAGAGAGAGATTGAGATTGATTAACCGTGTCAAGGGTAAGTCCTATAGAAATGTTCTGCTTCTTTCACTGTCCCATCCCAACCAGATGTGATACTATGCACAACAACTCTGAACGTGTTCTGAACTAAGGATACAATCTACAGGTACTTGTTTCTCAGAGTGAACGTAAGGACTAGACACGAATTATGCCGTAGCTGAAATGCCAAAAATCACATGTGGAATGCAATGCTGGAAAGATAAATTCAGATAACAACTCACATTACAGAAAATAGCAAAATGGAATAAGATTTGAAATGTAACAGTAGATTCTAAGCAATTGGGCAGTGAGGTGGTGAGGATTTTTACAGTCTGGAGGGGGTGTGCAGTAAAAATGATCCAGCTTGCTCAGCTAATTAAATACCTTCAGCCCAACTAGTCCTATCAGTTTAGATTGAAGTGTGACCAACGAATATTGAAGGAAGTATTCAACTTCAGAAAAATTGAGGGGTGTGATAGGATATCCCTGCTGGGCAATTCACTGGAACCCTTTGTATCTGCTGAAGTATTCACAACACTGTGTGCAGCCAGCTGCCCATAGCATAGCCCCGTTTCATGGAATGTGCATAGCAGATGTTTGAATGGTATTAACAAATGGAGGTCTAAAAGCTTTCTCCTGTTTAACAAGCTCTATTCAAAAGTTATTTAAATCATTATCAATAGCCACACATTTTAAATTCCTCTTAATCCTGCCTTTCTTACTCTATATAGAGTATATTTGTAGACCTACTTTTCATGCAAAATCAAACCTACTGATATACTGTCTTGAGTGAAATAATCTATTTCCTCATAAACCCTTTAGTCAATTATTGCACTCTTAATTTTCAGCCATGTCACGTCTGTTCAGAAAATTAAATACATATTATGGCTTTAGAAATTTGAAAAACATAGGTTTGGGCAGAGGGATGAAAGACAACCTTTGAAAATTGTCCATTATTTACATACATATCAAGTGAAATCTCAAATTAATTTGTAGGACACACATGAGTTTGCCACTCCTTATTTATCATTCTCATGTAGGAGAAGTACATGCTATAGTGTTCAGAATGCTTCCTGTGTAACAGATAGGTTTATGGGTGCTTTAACAGATCTTGGAAATTCCTGAATATAAGCCCAAAGCTCTTGAAGAGGGCTGGAACTAGTCCATCTGCAACTGGATCATAATACAGTCTAACTAACGCCAAAAAAAAAAAAAAAAGGACAAAAAATCCCCAACACAAGCTGGAGTGTTGTGCCAATATTCCAAAATGAAGCAAGCTGTACGAAACTTCTATTGTATTTTTCTGAGTGGTGGTGTCAAAGAGAGATCTCTTTTCAAACAAATGAAACTATGGAAACCAAGGGATTCAGGTTTTTTCCATGAAAGCAAAATATTTACAATCAAATAGTGAAATGTAGAGACCATAATAATTAAGAAGTGTCTCCATTTTACAGCAGGAAGCTCCCTCAAGAAATCCTTGATGAAAGACTGAATGTTTACTGGAAAATATCTGATTCACCAAAGGTTCGTATCACATATGAATCATCTTGTGTGGCAGGCCAATTGTTGGAAAGGGCAATCAGTGTGATCAGAAAGTTTGCTGGAAAAGGCAACCCTGGGAAAGCCCCATGGAAAACAAATGGATCAATGGCCTATCAATGATCCTTCAGTATGTTCTCCTCCTCAGTCAGTCTGTCTTTTTCCTGTTTCATACTATTATTGATTCATTGCCAATGGATATGTGTTTGGCCCATACATCATGTTACTCAGGTCAGTGTGGCTAGCTGGGAATTGCCCCAGCACAGGGGCACTCCACATGTGGCATTGAGTTCTGGCCTCACCCTCCTTACAGACCTGCTGGTGTATGGAAAGGTGTCATGGGGAGGACATTAGTTGAGTTTTCTGACTTTGGCTATATTGAATTGCTGATTAGTTTCTTGGTGCCAAAAGCAGCTAGGACACAATTTGGAGCAGCCTTGAGTCTTTTTTAATCTACACTGGGGTCTAAATCAGCCTCTGTCAAGTACCAGAATTGCAGTGCTACAATGAAGACATAGGATACCTCTGCCCATGTCCATGTGACAAGGAAAGCTTGGCTAGAACTGAGAATTGGATCCAAGACTATAGGCATAGTTAGGTGCTGAGTGAAACAGGACCATTTGGAGGAAGGATGAGAATCTCTTGTATGTGATATGTGGTGCAGTGAGGACCCAATGAAGCATTACCAGGGGATGTTGTGTATGGTTTAAAAAAATGACTTTGACAGCATATTGGACCAACTGCAGGGGGTGAGGTAGTTATACCCGAACAGTGAAGAGGTTTCAATAGCTGAGGTGGGAAATAGTATCATCACGTACAAGCAATTTATCAGTCAGAATGAAAAGTGTGGGGTGAATTTTTGAGAGGAAGTGTGACAGGATTTGGCCCCAGCCTACATTTGGGGAAAAGAGCAAAGACGGTAGAAATGTTAACTACAGTCATGGAGAATGGTTGTAGTGGAAAGGGTTTAGGAAGAAAAATATGAGTTTGGTTTAGCCATGTTGAGTCTGAGAGAATGATGAGCCATATAAGTTGAGGCACTGGGGGAAGAGAGCATGAGATTAAAGTGTAAGGACAGAACATGTTTAGATAACAGTATTTGAAATGTCCTACTAGGTCTTGTACATCTCTAACTCTAGGGCAGGGGTTGGCAACCTCTGGCATGCGGCTCACCAGGGTAAGCACTCTGGCAGGCCGGGCCAGTTTGTTTTTCTGCTGCGTCCGCAGGTTCGGCCGATCGTGGCTCTGACGCTGCGGTTCGTTGCTCCAGGCCAATGGGGGCTGTGGGAAGTGGTGCCGGCCGAGGGATGTGCTGCCCGCCAGGGTGCTTACCCTGGCGAGCCATATGCCAGAGGTTGCCAACCCCTGCTCTAGGAGTTGGATTGGGTGGTGATGTAAATTAGATACATTTTCTCAAGATGTCTGAAAGGATTTATTTTAACTCTACTTGCAAGGTACTACATTGTTCTGTATTATATGCTTGCCTTCTGCATTTGCTGGCACATTTTAAAAAAGAACCAGGTTACTTCCAAACTCTGTGTTTTTCTTCCTTTACAATATTACTAGAATCTGTGCTTTCTTTCCTAGAGCAACTACTAAACTACTGGTCAATGTCTGTCTGAGGCATCTCTCACCTCAACTACTGTAACTTTCTCTTCTGTGGCCTTTAAGTTTCTCCTCTTTCTTCCTTGCATTTGTCCAAAAATGAATGCCAAAAGCATATTCCACTCCCACCATTCTGAACAAATCACCCCTTCTTTGGCTTCCCCTTGACTTTCTTATCAAAGTTAAACTACTCATCCTCACCTTCAGTGCCCTGCAACAGTACCAACCCTGCCTACATCTCAGCCCTCATCTCTTCCCACATCCCATTCTCCTAAATGACCCCTTTATTTTCTATCCTCCTTCTTCTGCCACACTGCTCTGTACTTTTAGAATACCAAAAGACTCATCTGTTTCCATTTATATTAAAATGTACGTCTACAAAACCTACCAATGACAATACATCTGAAGAAGACGTATATAACACAACACTTAAAAAACCTCATAGCTATGCTGTTTTGAGGTTATCCCATCATCTGATCATTCAATGTGTTATGTGTCTGAACTGTTCTGCCTCCTAATGGAGATTGTGAGATTATCTTCCATGGAATTGTCTACAAAAAGATAAATCGCTAGCAGTGACTGGCAATTTCCTTGATTGTCACCATGAGCTTTGGCAAACTATAGCAGGCGTACAGTGAAAGAGGACATGAAAGTAAGGTTGTGGTGGTGCTGTTTGTGACAGTCTTGTGTCTGGGGATGGAGCCAAATCCATTCTTCTCAACATGCTAACCAGTCAATGTGTTCCACGATATGGGAAAAATAACCCAAATATGAGACACTCTCCTTTAATATGCATAAAATGGCACTACATTTTACACAGAATACTGAGAGAAAAAAGGACTAAATAACTGGATTAATAAAATAATTTAAGAAACAGCTACCATGGCTACTAGAGTGGGGCCCTTGGTCCCATTTTATCCCCTTTTCTTTATAAATCTTTCTAAAATTCCTGCTTGCTTTAATTAGTTCTTTTCATTTTTTTTCCTCCTGCATTTCTTATTTCTGTTCCTCTTTTCTCCCTGCAATTTTCTCATGTCTCCCTTCCCAATATTTTCTCCTTCTCTTCAGGCAGGGACTCTTCACTGCCTCATTCCATTTCCCACTGCTGTATTGCTACCTTGTTTTCTGTCCTCCTCTGCCTACTAGTGCCACAGAACTCTGTGAGGAGGGCTGGATATTGCCATGGAGGCTGTAACTAGCCCAGCAGAAAAAAACAGTGTAGGTGAAATGCTTGCTCCATTGAAGTCAATGGCAAAATTCCCACTGACTTTAACTGAGGCAGGACTTCATTCTATATATTACCAGGTGAAAGCACTAGTCACTTTTGCAGGCACACAGAACAGCAAGTCACCAGCTGATTGATTCTCTTGCTGAACTCTAGGCAGGAGAATCTATGAGCAGGTGCCTTCAGTGTAGGAATTTAGGAGCCACCCAACAATCCTTGACAATGAGAAGTCAGATTTTCCATGATTGTTGAGAAGTCTAGACAAATCAAACACTGATGTCTCAGATATCTGTGATATTTGTTTTCAAATGACTATCTTGGCTACTATGTCTGATCTTCCAAGTCAGGAAAGATTGAGATTAGAAAGCAGGAAAAAGAACTGAGCACTTGCATGCTGGGCATTTCCAGCATGTAAGGAAGCATTTTAGCCAATAAGTAGGTAGATTCCATTTGTACCAAGGATGACTAATATAGGCCACATATTTCAGTTGATTTACGAGAGACAGACATTTCCAGCGCTAGTGCTCCTTCTCTCTGAGTCATCTACACAAAGAGATTACACCAGTTTAACAAAATCATTTCCCAAACAGATTCAGGGCTTGTCTACATTGGCATGCTAAATTGCTGTGGCTGCGATTGATGCAGCAGTGTCAATTTAGTGGGTCTGGTGAACATATGATAAGTCAATGGCAGAGCTCTCTCCTATCCACTTCAATATTCCGCCTCCCCAAGACGTGGAAGCTAAGTTAGGGAGAGACCATCTCCTGCCGACATAGCACAGTGTAGATAGCGCATGAGGTTGATGTAAGCTATGTCGCTCAGTGGGATGATTTTTTTCACACCCCTGAGGGATGTAACTTAAATCAACTCAAACAGTAGAGTAGACCATGCCTTAGTTCAATTGGTACAGTTTCTTTGTGTAAACATACTCTTAAATAGGTTTGAGTGCTTTATACTGATGTTGTTTAAATCAATTGCTTATTGACCTAAGCCATTCTTAAACCTTATCCACTAAAGGACATTGCAGAGGTTAAAATTTCCTCATGTAGGCAAAGCCTGCGTTTCTGTAGAATAAGATTAAAAACTTATAAAAGCAAGTCACAAACACAAAATTATCCCAGCAACTTCTGATTCTGTTGCATATTTTTTTGCATTTGTTTGTAGTTTATTTTGTAGCTAGGTGCTATTACTATTGACACAGCACTATACTAGGAAACACTGGGCTAGGCCCTTCTTAGGTGACAAGATGGCAGCCTGGAGCGGTATGCCCATAGGCATTACTGGACTATGTCCCATATATCTGAATTTCTTTCTTTCTTATAGGAAGATCCTCCTGAGAGTGCAACTTCAGTATTATAATACAGGCATATGAACAATTTTAAGACACACTAGATGTCATTACACTGCCTGTTTCTTAGTAGGTCTGTTCACTGATTGCTCTGGTCTGGGTGTTTCATGACACCAAGTTGTCACCAGAGTCATTACTTAGACCGTAAGCTCTTTACGGCAGAGATCAGGTCTCCATATATGTTTGTATGTTACCTAGCAGAATGGAGCCCTAATCATGATTGGAGCCTCATGAAATTATTGCAATATAAATATTCAATAATAAGACTCTAAAGCAGTGTTTCCCAAACTTGGGATGCCACTTGTGTAGGAAAAGCCCCTGACGGGCCAGTCTGGTTTGTTTACCTGCCACGTCCACATGTCTGACTGATTGCGCCCCCACTGGCTGTGGGTTGCCACTGCAGGCCAATGGGAGCTGCTGGAAGCGGCGTGGGCCGAGGGACATACTGGTCGCCACTTCCAGCAGCTCCCATTGGCCTGGAGCAGCAAACTGCAGCCAGTGGGAGCTGCGATTGGCTGGACCTGCAGACGCGGCAGGTAAACAAACCAGCCCAGCCCGCCAGGGGCTTTCCCTGCACAAGCGGCTTCCCAAGTTTGGGAACCACTACTCTAAAGGACCCTTTGGGAAACTAATAGAGAAATGGATAAACCACAAAAGAATATTCAGCACCTTAGATAACTGTAGAAAGGGTTAACATTTTGGGCATTTATTTTTTTAAACAGCAACAGCCAGGGAACACCAAAAAAGGATTTTCTCCATGTAAGTAAATCATTTGGAAACAATTCTTCCTGGATTGTTAGGTGGAGAAATTAGGTCATATTTGGCTAACTTCAGTTTATTGTCAGGGTAACCTGCTCCTTTGGTCCTTTCTGCTTTTCTCTCTCTGTGTGTTTGTGCTTTCTCACAAAAACTTAAAAATTTCCAATAACAAGGATGATGCAAAGAATCTGATCATTTCTTTACATCACAGCAGGTGTTGTAAACTGATGTGGTCCAAAATGTTACTGAATGTTTAGATGTGATGTTTGATCTTGGAATTCTTTTTTTAACATGTATCAGAGGGGTAGCCGTGTTAGTCTGGATCTGTAAAAGCAGCAAAGAATCCTGTGGCACCTTATAGACTAACAGACGTTTTGGAGCATGAGCTTTCGTGGGTGAATACCCACTTCCTCAGATGCATCTGAGGAAGTGGGTATTCACCCACGAAAGCTCATGCTCCAAAACGTCTGTTAGTCTATAAGGTGCCACAGGATTCTTTGCTTTTTTTAACATATTTCTAATATAAACAGTTAAGAACTGCAAGATTTTTCACAGAGTCTGAATTTTGTGTTGTAGAAACCAGCCTTCCAATAATAACTGCGTAAAATTATTTCGAAGTAACCTCCAATAATCTAATCAATAATGAATAAAGAAAAGAGAGTTCTTCTTTCCCCCTTGGGGAAATCTAGAGTGTAAAAGATCTTACAATGGTCTTTTTAAAGAACAACCTGTTCACATAGTGTTTTGTTATCTGGATGCAGTAAATTTATGAAACAATTTTTTGCTTTATAGCTTTATCAGGCTGAGAATTTAAGTTGAATGCTGCAGTATTGTACATTATTCCAAAGGCAACATCAGACAGCAGAGATGATGTCAACTTTCCCTATCCACCCACAGTTTTCCTAGCATAAACATCTCTAAATTATTTGTGATTTCATTTTAACTGGGTGGACTGTAATATATCAGACCAGAGATATACAGTATTCTCAATAATTAAGTAATAACCCTGCTTACTGATTGACAAATGCTTTAGACTCCCATTTTTAAAAGGTTAAGAAGAGCTCAGAGGCCAGGAGAGGGTGGAAGAGTGAACAGGTTGGAGGGAAGACTCATCACAAAGTCACACAGAAAGTTGAGCCTGAGATAGGGCCACAGCACAGGTGAGCACCACAAATGGTACATTCTCTAACTCCCCCCTCTCCCCCGCTTTTCTTTTTTGATAAAGAGAGAGCGTGAGCTCACAGTTTCTGAGGGGCTCTGTTCATTTGAACTCTGTTAAAGTCCTGATTGTTTGGACTGTAGGGGACCACACCCCAAGCTGAAAGGGATATAGTTAGGACATGGTCCAGGGCATAAGGCTTAGATTCTCTGTGCAGAGGATTCAGCTAGTGCTGTTTCCCATGTGGCTGTGGCCTGGACCCAGTGGAGAGGGTGGTCCTGGGTTCCCCTACCATGCTTTGATTGAGAGGTAGCCCCTGGGGCGGGCTGAGACTGTGATGCCTCCAATCTAGGGCAGGAGCCAGGCATCTTTATCCACCATCCCTTTTTTGGGGAGAGAGACTAGAAACCGAGTCATCTGGCTCTCTGAACATCCCATTACATCAATTTTTTCCATTCTGCAAAGTGAAATCCAGAAGTATTTTGGCTATCACTGGGGATTAATGCTGGTAATTAGTTGGCTTTCAATGATTGCTAAAGATGAAGGTGGTGTCTCTGGAGATAACTACAGTGGGAATTATACACTCACAAGAGCGTTAGGCATTAGGCATTAGGACCTGTTCCACTGAGAATGGATTTAACCATGACACTGGAATTAGCCTCTCTGTTTTTTTATAAAGGACCATAGACTTTCTAATCTGATGGAGACAGCTCTTTCACAGAGGCTTATGGAATCCTTGATCTTGCAGTGGAATTGCCCCGAAATCTCCTTTCAGCCTAGACCCCAGCTCTTGGGACCCCAGCCTTTCTTGCATGAGTTTTGGAATTTTTTTTTTATTAACTGGGTCAATTTGTATTTTATTGTCAGATGTTGTCTTTTTAATTAAAGAAATTCCAATCTGGGGAACACCCTGGCAGAAGTTCTTCACAGATGGTCGTGATTCATAGACTCACTCTCCATTTCTGATGAGTTGGCTTATAGAGTTGATGACACTATCCCGTTCGCCTGAAGATCTTTGTATCACTAAGACAAATTGATAAATGGAGAAAGAATTTTAGGGAGTTGAGCTACAGCCTGCTTTGTATGGTGGTGACTGGATCCACTGCTAGCCTTTCCATTTTTGTGGGTCTTTTGTTAAAGCAAAACTACAAGATCTTCAGGGTAGGCATTGTACCTACCTCTGTACACTGCCTGGCACACTGCTGTAATTAAATATTACAGTCTCCGATAAAAATGAGAAAAGTTCCCTCCAATGAAATCTATTCATTTGTGGAATAGGTTTTCAAAGGAATGCTGGCAACTGCATTGTCTAAGTCATTTAAAACAAATGTGAATACAAATGTGAATATGGGCTCATGATGGGGTGGACTAGGCCCAAAGGCCCCCTTCTGGAGTCCTCAGGGTTCTCCCACACCCATCCCAGGGAAGGAGCAACAGAGAGGTCCTAACCCTGTTACAGGGTTTTACTGACCAACATTATAATTCTATTGTTTTAGTGACAATGTTACTAGCTTCAGTGATATTAGATATGCTGCTTATAGCATGAGGGACAATAGCTGCTTGGATACTGTAATCCAGGAAGTGGATCTCTGGCAGGAAACGTTCCTGATCCTGAATCCATTTGAACAGTACCTTGGGCATAAGGGACTTAATTCTGTTTTCAGGTACTTACACCATACACGTAAACCTACTGATTTCAAATGAATTGCACAGGCATACGTAAGAGCAGAATTTAGCACAACATGTCTAATTTAAGATTTGGAGGTTGGGGTATTATCCCACCAGAACCTCATGGAAATAGTATCCAATACAATCACCAGTAGATTCGTTAGGTTATGCTATCTGACATGAACATTATTTAGCTAATCTGAAATCTTTCCCTCAGAATTGGATTTGGATTTTCAGGAAAGGGCTGAGGAATCCCTGCAAAAGGCCACCTACTGTACAATGATGTTTTGGATCATCATGCGACTCATGAT
Source organism: Gopherus flavomarginatus (assembly GCF_025201925.1). NCBI lineage: Eukaryota > Metazoa > Chordata > Testudines > Testudinidae > Gopherus > Gopherus flavomarginatus. The sequence goes on from NC_066618.1 coordinate 243,769,472, forward strand.
TTGCTGATAGAGCTGGAACTAGCCGTATTTGGGTTCAGTCTTACTGTTATTTCTGTGAGAATCACCTGGTCCTCTTGGCCTGTAATGCCCTTCAGAGTCCTCCTTTCAATGTAGAGGCAGACACTGCAGTCTCATAGTAGATCTTAGAAGAGAAGGAATGTTGGAACGAATAGGGCTGGAAACCTGAGTGCCTTCTTCTGCTTTGCATTTGCTCTTAGATAACTGCAGAGCCTTCAAGCAAGCTTTTCTGTTGTGTGTTGCTTTGTGTTTGAATGTCTGGTTACAGCCAATTGCCAGACTTGCAGCTTCTCAAAGAAACACCCTGTTTAACAGCAGTGAGGCCCAGAAACAGGCTTTTCAGTATTGTCACACACAGGGCCCCCACGGTCTAGAAATCTGCTGAATTAAAAAGAACTGTCAAAGCCCCTCTCATGTTAACTTGTGGAATTTGCTGGTGAGGGATAATACCAAGAAGAAATAGCACGATGAGCACAGTGAGTGGCTACATCTGAAGGTAGCTTAATATTTTTTGTACATTTGTGTCCTCTATTAAATTGGTTATAATGTCTTTGTAGGGAAACCATCATAAAGTTGGTTGTCCCCTTTATGGGATTTGGGCTTAGTCCACCTCTGCCTTGTTATAGGTCTTGGCTAGGTCAGGTGACCAAACATCATGTGATGGCAGCCTGGGGTGGGGGGAAGGGCTTCCTATAAGATGGCCTGGTAATGCTTGGAGGCATTGGGACTGAGAATGCATGCAATGAGGAATAAAGCCCTGGTGCAGGGGTGACTGGTGAGAGAGATCTGAAGGGTGGCTCCTGGTATTGGAGACAGGCTCAGGGGAATTAGGTTCTGCCCTCCAACCAGATGGAAAAACCTGTCTGGAGCTGCCTGCAGTGAGGGGCAGCAGCAGAAATGTTTAGTACATGGCTACACTGCAGTTGGGTGTGTGCTTCCCAGCGTGGGTAGGTAGACATGCACTGGCTCTGCTCAAGCAAGCATAATAAAAACAGCAGCGTGACCCACCAGCATGGGCAGTGGCTCATGCTAGCCACCAGAGTACAGTCATGTTCATACCTGTGGGTACATACTTAGGTACACACCCAGGCTGGTACGCCACACTGCTTTGTTTTAGCAAGCTAGCTCAAGCAACACTAGGGCATGTATCTCAGTGCTGGGAAGCATGCTTCCAGCTGCAGTGAGGAAGTACCCTAAGAGGCTTGAAGGAATGCCAAGCATCAAGATCTGTGTTTTTGGGAAGGAACAGCTGAGTTTAGCTAGGGGAAAGAGTGTTCTGATCCAAGTTAATGTGCCTTATCTATGGTGGTGTTTTAATAAACAAGACCCCAAGAAGGAGCATCATTTAACTTGCAAGTGGCTGGGTGCCTTTATCTGGAAGCCCAAGAAGGGGCAGAAGCAAGGTCTGATGCTGGATCCAGTAAGAGCCTGTTATGAAAATACAAGAGATTTACTGTAGACTAAGACTTTGGAAAAGGGTTGGTGGCTAGATGGGACATGTTCTGAAGGCACAAGCAAGCATGTGTAGGAGACAATGGGCCAGCTCCTCCAGTCTGACCAACCTGCTGTCTGCACAGACCTAGGAGGCAGAAGATTGTTAAAGGTGGCTTTTTACTACTTTTGTGGTTCCTAAATCCTGGAGCCTTCCAGGGGCTGAACCAGCCTGTACCACAATATAAAGTGGATTCAGCCCTACCCTCAGTTATGCTTAGCTGCCTCTGGTCCCCATGAACTGTTCCAGAAGCTATTGGTTGCTGGAGTGCTGTGGTGCTCCAGCCATACTCCTTTCCATGGCCAAAGCCTCTGCACCAAACTCTCAAAGGAGGAATTGCCCAGAGCCTCTGTGGCAGCTATATACTACGTGGGGAATCCTCAGGAGGCTGATTAAGCTGACATTGTGGCCCATGTGAATTGTTGGAACAGGGCTAGTAGCAGGGCCAAGAACTTGGTACAACATAGTGAGAGAACACTATTAAAAAATTATTAATTAACAATATCACAGTTTTCTGGGAGATGTAACAGAAGGATGGACTTTTCCTGAAAGAGGGGACATGGACTATGTAGAAGAAGCAAGTTGCATTTTTACTGGCCTTGAACTTTGGGGGAGGGGCGAGAAGGAGAGAAAAAGAGGGAAAAAAATAAGGGGAAGGGTATAGACAAGTACGGTAGGGGGACACACAGCTTCCAGTGTGTAAGGTCATAGATAGCTTCATTTTTCCTTTGAGCTAGACAACATATTTACAATCTAAGAAGGCTCTGTGCAGTCTTAGCATAGATGAAAATAGAGCTGATACATTCATTTTATTTCTTGTATCTCTTTTAGCTAGTGCATTTGGTTTAAATTCAGTGTTCACTCAGATCTGACAGTCAGTGGTGTGACTGTCCATCCTGAAAAACAAGAAAGTCTCCACTCTCAAGGGAGGAAAAGCAAGCAGGATGAGTTCACTGACACAGCAATGCCAAAGTCGCAGTAAGGGCATCAACAAGAGTTGCAGTTTCTTCTTCAAGTAGTGTCCCATATCAGTGCTCCATTTTTGGTGCACTTGTGTTCCTACACCTGGTACTGGAGATTTTTGGTATCAGTGCCCATTGGACTGCACATGTGCTCCCCCATCTTGTGTTATGAGCAGTGGTTATATAGTGCTGTGTGGTCCAAGTGCCCTCAGTTCCTGCTCAGCAACCCTTGGCCTGAGAGGGAGTTCCTAGCAGAGCCTTTTCTAGAGAAGTTTCTTTAGTATCTTTTTGCAGTGATAATATTTCCATTAAAATTAGATAGTTAATAGTCGCTTCTGTTTTCCCCACCACCACCTTTTTTTCCCTCCATATTGAAAAAAAAATCTGTTTTGTTCCCTCCTCATTACTCCTTAGGTTAGAGCAGTGATTCTCACATTTTCCCTTTCAAGGAAGTTATCCCTACATGGGTTTATGCCAGGATCCCCCGGATTCAAATGATGCCTCTCCTGCCAGAAGGCCATCCGGATCGGCAGCGGGCACTCCCAGTGCATTCTTTGCTTTGGAGAGACACACATACCAAAAAAGTGCACCCATTGTCTCAAGCTGAAAGCATGGACCCAAAAAGCCCATGACCTAAAGCTGAAGCTCTTAATGATGGAAAGTTCACTGTGGACAGTCTCAGACCCCAGGCACATCACTCCTCCTGGACAGTGGTCATCATTGGTCCTGACATCTGCTGCTCCACACTCTTCACTGCCTATGAAGAGAAAGTCAGCAGACTTTCACAAAGCCACCAATTTGTCCACCAAAGAGCTATCCCAGAGGAAAAGTTCCCCCCAAAAAGTAGGTAGCCTCGACACCATTAGGCAGAAGACTCAGTATCTTTGATTCCCCTGGGACATCTGTTACTGGCTTAAATCCAAGGACCCCAAGAGGGCAGGATGGAATAAGATGGTACCATCAGGTATTAGTGGCAAAGAGAAACCCAAAGCCTCAAAGACAGCACTGATGGCACCAACTAAACATGCAGTATTGAGTATCTTGGCACCAGTGAAACCCTTGGCGCCACTTACTAGACAATAGGAGAATGCAGAATGATCTCAGCACCATCGGCACCAACATACAGACCTCCCACTGCACCAACGTGAATGCCCCTCACAGTTCTTGTTGTGCCAGCATCAGCATCATCCTTATTCAGACTCCCAAAAGACCTGCTCATCTTTGAGACCCAGACTGCTGAGATGATCTGTTCAGGTGTACTTAACTCTACAAATAGAAGAGATTCCAGACCTGATGTGACAAGAAACAGGTCACAGCTATAGTCTCTCCTTTGCCACTGATACGGGACTACCTCTTAGAACTGAAAAGGTCAGGGTTATCCACAAGCTCAATTAGATTACATCTCACAGCTATCACAGCCTTCCATTACAAGGTCGATGATCATTCGGTTTTCATCCATCCAGTGACAAAGAGATTTCTCACAGGTCTTCAAAACCTATACCAGGAAGTACGAGACCCTACTACACCTTGGGATCCTAACCTAGTCTCATGCTGCCTCACTGGTTTCCCATTCGAACCCATGGCAACTTGCTCCTACATACACCTGTTGATGAAGACAGCCTTTCTTGGGGACATCGCATCCACCAGAGAGAACGGAAAATAGCATACTTTCCTACTCAATCTTCTTCAAAGATAGTCACATTATGACTGCACCTTAAGTTCCTACCTAAAGTACTGTCTTCATTCCCCTTAAACCAATCAATTCACCTTCTGTTCTTCTTTCACAAACCACATGGAAGTAAATGAGAAGTCTTATTCCACACACTAGATGTTAGAAGGTCAGCACCCTTCTTCCTGGAAAGAACTAAACTGTTCAGAAAGTCACTATGACTGTACCTGCCTACTGCAGAAAGATCAAGAGGATCTGGCATATCAAAACAAAGGCTCTCAAAATGGATTTCTGAATGCATTCACTTTTGTTACCGTCAATACAATTTTCAGCTACCACTCATTACTCAAACATAGCCTATATGATTGCTTTCCACCACTATAGCTTTCCTAAACAATGTACCAATCACAGACACTTGTAAAGCAGCGACCTGGGCGTCAGCGCACATGTTCACAAAACATTACGCAATTGCGCAAGACTCGACATCAGATGCTCTATTAGGACTGACTGAGTTATCATCACTAAGAGATCCGATTCCAAAGCTCTGTGCCTCCAATGAGGGGCACTGCTCTCCAGTCATCTAAAGTAGAGCACCCATATGGGACACTACAAGAAGAAGAAGAGACGATTGCTCACCCTGTGTGGTCACATGAGTGCTCCACTTCACACCCTCCTCTCCTCTGCTTCAGAGTTCAGACATGGACTTTGCAGGTAAAGAAGGAATTCAGGGCAGTTGGACCTTGCAGTGCAATATAGCTACTGCTCACTACATGAGATGGGGAGGTGGAAAGGCGCAACAGGCACTGCTACCAAAAATCTCCAATCCTAGATGCAGGGATGCAAGCACACCTGAAGTGGAGCATCCACAGGGACACACATCTCAAAGAACCTCAGTTACTGCATAGGGTGAGTAACATTATTATCTGTCTTGTTAGGTGTCACAGGCACAGGTGAGGAGTTTATGCTGGCAGAGGAGTGCTTAGGGGCACAGGATTTGGTGACCCACTGTTATGGTAATTTTTTTTTAAAACAACAAAAACTAGACACTTAAATATTAAGGCCAGAATTTGCAGTTGCATTTTCTCTCCAGGAGAAGTATTCACAACTAAGTGTATGATGGAAGCATTTGAAGAATCATTTCTAGCATTAGCAGGCCTTCAGAGCAGATGAGCTGTAAGTCAGTTGTGGTATGACAATTTCTATATTTCTGTTGAGACAGGTTGTAAAGAATTTAGGAACACTAACTGAAGTACTAGCCTACCATCATAATGCTTAGTGGTCTTTAATTCAGAAATGTATACCCTATTATTTTCTCCCTCTGCTGTTCCCTATATACCTCACGTGTGTTTTCTTTTCTCCTCCTCTCACTATTGATCCTTATGGTGCTTGGAATCCAATGAGAAACAATGAATGCTGTATGGCTCCTCCTGATATTTCCATGTAAAGGAGTGGACAACTGAAGGGGTATGACACATCTAGTACCCATTCTCTCCCCCAGTATATCACTCTGACCATGTATTTTTGGCTGGATTACTTTACAGATTAGGGCCAAACTTTTCAAATCTAATTGCTTATAGTTAAACATATAAATCCATTTGTGGGCCTCTAAAATATAAATGGCCTAACATTCAAATGTGCTGAGCCCCCACAGCTTACAATGGTGAATGCAAGGACCCTTTTGTTTAGGTGCCAGGTTTGAAAAGTTTGGTCTAGGATCTTGAGCATCCATTAATTGTGCACCTTTGAGTTAGAAGACTAACTAGTTATTTTACTTTATTTTTCTTAGTCATTATTCTCTGGACTTTGTTTTTGCCAAATGTCCAAATATAGTTGTTTCTCTGCTTCAGGGATAAATTAGACTGAAGTGCACTAGGAAAAAATTGGCAAAGATGTAATATGCTGGAAGAAAGTGACAGAGAGATTTGGCTGGTGCCAAGAAAAAAATGGAGTCACCTTGCATCATACAGCTGGCAAATTCTGCCAACAGCCAGCCAGAGCTAGTATGGCTTCACTCTCAGCAAACCTGCACCAGTGCTATTACTGTTCTGCTACATTGTTTATGAAAAGCTGCACTGGTCTGGAAAACATTATACGACAGACAATTCTAAGAAACAGGGAAAAAGCATAATAATTTAGAATAAGTATTTGAGCCTAAGACCTGATGTTTACAAGTAAATTATAAAACATCAAAGTCCAAACTGAAGCAATGGAAAGAAAGTGTTGCTTTCTGATTTTAAAACCCTGAAAACTCCTTACTATTGTAACTATAAAATTTAATGACATATACTGAGAGCTTAAATTGTTTTTAAACTAAGGGTAGGGGGAAAGCCGACAGGTGTGAAGGAACACACAGTTCAGACAATCACATCCCTTAGGGGAAGATTTATTAAAGGGAATTCTCTATAGCCTAGTAAAGAGGAAAGGATAGAAGTCAATAAAGGACAGGTGGAAACTGAAGAGGAAAGAGTCCCATTCAAGTACATCATATGAAGGCAGACAACTAAATATTGACACATTTTATAAGTGCTTTTATACAAATACTAGAAGTCTAATGCTAAGATGGGTGAATCTGAGTGCTTGGTATTAAATGAGGATATTGATAAAATAGGCATCACAGAAATGTGAAGGAATGATGATGATCAATGGAACATGATAATACCAGGGTACAAAATATATAGGAATGACAGAGTAGGTTGTGCTGGTGGGGGAGAGGCACTATATGTGAAAGAGAGAATAAAGTCAAATATAGTATAGTAAAAATCTCAAATGAATCAAACAGTACCATAGAATCTCTATGGATATAAATTCCATGCTTGAATAATAAGAGGTCTAGCAGTAGGAATATACTACTGACCAAATGCTCAGGAAGATTAGAGAGGCTACAAAAACAGAAAACCCAACAGTAATGGGGGATTTCAACTGTTCCCATGGTGACTGGGAACATGTCACCTCAGGATGGGATGCAGAGATAAAATTTCTAGATACCATTAATGACTGCTTCTTGGAGCAGCTAGTCCTGGAACCTACAAGGGGAGAGGCAATTCTTGATTTAATCCTAAGTGGATCACAGGATCTCATCCAAGAGGTGATCATAGCAGAACCAATCAGCAATAGGAACCATAATGTAACTAAATTTAAAATCATTGTGGGAGGCAAATACCGTAAAAGAGTGAAATGCCTGCAAGCTGCGTGGAAACTTTTTAAAAACACCGTAATAGAGGCTCAAACTATATGGCTATTCCAAATTAAACAGTGTATCAAAAAATCCCACTATGGCTAAACAAAAGAGTTAAAAAAGGTGATTTGAGGCAAAATAGAAAGGAGCATACACTCTGCAAGTCAAATGTAAAAGTATAATTAGGCCAAAAAAGAATTTGAAGCACCTGGCATTGGCCACAGTGGGAAGATGGGATACTGGGCTAGATGGACTGTTGGTTTGATCCAGCATGACCATTCTTATGCTCTTATGTTAAATAGGAATTGCAGAACTACTAACTACAGTATGTAACCTACTGCTTAAATCAGTCACTGTACCAAATGACTGGAGGATAGCTAATGTAATGTTGATTTTTTTTAAAAAGTCTCCACTGGCATTTACAGGCTGGTAAGACTAACTTCAGTACCAGGCAAATTGGTTGAAACTATAGTAAAGAACAAAATTATCAGATTGTGGCAGGGCAGAGTTAAACCCCTTTAAAGCCCTGCCAAAATGCTGGCTACAGCCTGCTCTCTGGCCGGTAAGCCAGGGGTAGAGATGCAGGTACTCAGCAGGGAGCCCAGCTGTAAGCCCTAACGAGGGCTATCCCAGACAAACCTGCTGGGCTAAGTAGTGACAGCTGAGCTGAGGTAGGAGAAGGCTATAAAAGCCTTGGGCAAACCTTAGTGGGCAGGCTAGCCTGGGAGGAGACAGGAGGACAGTATCTCGTCTCCTTGCCAAGAAGGAAGCCTCAAGGTCCAGGAGACCCTGGGGAGGGTCTGTGGGGCACTAACTCTTTATTAAATCAGCCTAAGCACAGGGTGCAGCCACAAAAGTAGGAGAACCTGCGCTCACCCTGTGACACAGATACACAGATGAACACAATTTGTTGGTGAAGAGTCAACATGGCTTTTGTAATGGAAAATCATGCTTCATCAAACTATTAGAATTTTTTGATGGTCTCAATAGGAATCTGGACAAGAGCGATTCAGTGGACGTAGTGTACTTGGACTTTCTGGAAGCCTTTGACAAGATCCCTTACCACAGGTTCTTAAGTGAAGTAGGCAGTCATAGGATAAGAGGGAAGGTCCTCTCATGGAATAGAACCCGGTTAAAAGACAGGAAACAAAGGGTAGGAATAAATGGTCAGTTTTCACAGTGAAGAGAGGTAAATAGCTGGGTCCCCCATGGATTTGTACTGGGACCACTACTCTTCAACATATTTATAAATGATCTGGAAAAGGGGTAAACAGTGAGGGGATACACAAAATTACTCAAAATAGTTAAGTCCAAAGCTCACTGTGAAGAGTTACAAAGGTATCTCACAAAACTGGGTAACTGGGCAACAAAATGGCAGATGAAATTCAGTGCTGATAAATGCAAAATAATGCATGTTGGAAAACATAATCCCAACTATACATACAAAATGAAGGGATCTAAGTTAGCTGTTACCACTCAGGAAAGAGCTCTTGGAGTCATTGTGGATAGTTCTCTGAAAATGTCTGCTCAATGTGCAGCAGCAGTCAAAAAAGCTAACAGAATGTTAGGAAACATTAGGAAAGGGATAGAAAATAAGACAGAGTATCATAATGCCATTATATAAATCCATGGTATGCCCACACCTTGAATACTGTGTGCAATTCTGGTCACCCCATCTAAAAATATATATATAATAGAATTGGAAAACAAAATAATTAGGGGTATGGAACAGTTTCCATAGAAGGAGAGATTAAAAAGACTGAGACTGTTCAGTTTAGAAAAGAGATGACTAAGGGGGGATCAGATAAATGTCTAGAAAATCCTGAATGGTATGGAGAAAGTGAATAAGGAAGTGTTATTTACCTCTTCACATAACATAAGAACCAGGATCACCCAATGAAATTCCTAGACAGCAGGCTTAAAACAATTTTAAGGAAGTGCTATTTCACACAATGCAGTCAGCTTGCGGAATTCATTGCAAGAGGATGTTGTGAAGGCCAAAACTATAACTGGTTTAAAAAATGAATTTGATAAGTTCATGAAGGTTAGGTCCATCAATGCCTATTAGCCAACATGGTCAGAGAATGTAACCCCAATCTATGGGTGTCATTAACCCTCTGATTGCTAGAAGCTGGGACTGGACAACAGGAGATGGATCACTCAGTAAATTGCCCTGTTCTGTTCATTCCCTTTGAAGCATCTGATGCCGGCCACTGTCGGAAGACATGATACTGGGCTAGATGGACCATTAGTCTGACCCAGTATGGCCATTCTAATGTTCTTAAATGTCACTATTGTTCGCTCCATTTCAAAAGCTGCTATGAAATTTCATGTGAAGACTCTGAAATAACTGTCCCAAGAATAAGGCCATCAATGGGCTCTAGGCACAGGGGTGGCTCCAGGCACCAGAGCACCAAGCACGTGCCTGGGGTGTCAAGTCATGGGGGGTGGCCTGCTGGTCGCTGTGAGGGTGGCAGTCAGGTAGGCTTTGGCAGCATGCCGGGGGAAGGTCCCATGGTTTCGGTTGCAATTTGGTGGCGGGTACGCTGAAGGCGGAGGACCAGAGGACCTCCTGCAGGCATGCCACCGAATCCGCGTTACCAGCGGACCTCCCGCAGGTGCATCGCTGAAAGCCGCCTTCCTGCCATGCTAGAGGTGGCAAAATACATACAGCTGCCCCTGTCTAGGCATACCAGAACTTGAGGGCGCCCACTGCTATGCTGTAGCCATGCCCCCATACTATGGCCCCAACCTTACTTTGGGTGGCAGTGGATGCTAGGGTCCCCTTCTGGGTAGGAGCAGAGGCAGTAGCAGCAGATGCCCTCTCAGCCATTCCAACACAGACCCCTGAGAGAGGCAGGGATTCCTTCAGTACTTGCACCCTGGCTTCTGGGGTATCTACTTGAGTGGGTGGACCCAATGCACCCTTCCTCTCCTGCTACACAGATAATCATCTTCGAGGGTGGCAGGGCCCTCCATGACAATGAGTCTTAGCTTTATTACCTGATAGAGATGAAGGGGGGCAATTCACCCCTCTGCAAGTTATTGTTTAAGGCTCCCTATGCAGACAGGTGACTCTCCCATATGTCAGCATTCCTCAAATTAATAATCTATTACAATGAACAACATAATTCCCTGCCATCTCTAAGCACCCTTCCTTCATAAATGCCCAAGGGCCAAGATGAGCCTTTCAAAGTGTCCATATTATGGAGGACCACAGTAGGAAGTGAATAGAGTAGAGGGCCATCATCAAGATCATTTAACTTTTGTCACTTGCAAAGAGGGAGCTCCATGTTTGAATGTCTCTGATTGTGACTATGTCAGTACAGCAGGGGAGAGAACTGATCTCTGGTGACTTTGAGCTTTGACAAGCAACTTAGAGCTTTGTAAATTTTGCTTTAATTTAAGGAAGTGCTATTTCACACAATGCAGTCAACTTGTGGAATTCATTGCAAGGGGATATCGTGAAGGCCAAAACTATAACTGGTTTAAAAAATGAATTTGATAAGTTCATGGAGGTTAGGTCCATCAGTGACCCTGGCTTCTGGGGTATCTATTTGAGTGGGTGGACCCAATGCACCCTTCCTTTCCTGCTACACAGATAATTCTCTTCGAGGGTAGCAGGGCCCTCCATGACAATGAGTCTTAGCTTTATTACCTGATAGAGAGGAAGAAAACCTTTGTCCTCTTTTGCAGGCAAAAATTCCTTTTTTCTGCTAAGAACCACAACTCTTCCTCTCATCCTAGGCAGTCTATTGCAGTATTCAACAACACATACTCTAAAGCTAGTAGCTACGGCATATACACAATTACAGGATGCTGGGGTTAACATGATTCATGGAGAGCCTGTACAAGAGAGACGGGCTCCACCTAAACCAAAATGGAACCAGATATGATATGATAGAGGTGTATAAAATCATGAGTGACGTGGAGAAAGTAGATAAGGAAAAGTTATTTACTTATTCCCATAATACAAGAACTAGGGGTCACCAAATGAAATTAATG